>NC_081795.1:1822675-2150175 GCF_963082965.1 Carassius carassius
GAACAAACAATCTTAAAACCAGAAGTGCATTTTCTTTTTTTCTATCAAACCAAACCACATTGTCACGTTCGGTGTTACAGGAAACACAGGAGAGGGAACCAATTGCAGGTAAGTCATTTATTTAAAGGGTAATCCAAAGGGGTAAACAGTCCAGGCAGGGTCAAAACCAGAATATCCAAATCCAACATAAACAAGACACGAAGACAAGGTAAGGTAAGGTAAGGTAAGGTAAGGCAATGCAATGCAAGGCAAGAAGCGACAGACATGAATAATCATAGGACATTAAACAAGGACTCCGTAACACAGACTCAGACAGACCGGGTATAAATACACAGAAGGATAATGAGGGAACAGGAGACAGGTGGGGAACAATCAATTACTCAACAAAGAGGAAGGTGACCAAATAAGGGAACAGGAAGTGATAAGGTGACAGACACCGTGGGAAAGGAGGACACCTAGTGGAAACCCAGGGAACACAACCCAGACACTGTGACACACATAGGACCTTACAAATAAAGATACCAATGGAAAATATTGAGATATATTCAATGTGTATTGAGTTAAATGCTTACAAACCACAGGGGAAAAAAAGAAATACAAAAAGTAACTTTATAACTAGTCCATTTATAATTTATATTTTCACCCCGTAATATATCTAATCTACAAAATATTGATTACTCAGTATATATTCATGTATAATATATAATTGGTCTGAACAAAACTAGCAAAAGACTGAATAAAAAAATCTAATTTATGCTATTTTAATGTAAAAAAAAACATGCAGTAATGGTTTGTTTGTCTTTCATAGTCCTTTAATAGTGAATTTTACCCAGAGGGGTTAAATATTAAAAAATACACATTCACAGATGATTATCATATAAAGTGATGATCCTGTGGATCATCTCAGTCTGTTGATAGACATTGAAATTATCTTGATGTGCCAATTTATAGAAGATTTCACACATCATCATAATAAATGAAGTGAAAACGGGGAACTATTAATTTTCAGCAGCTCAGTTAAACATAATGGCCATGTTTTTTCTTTGAGACTATTGTTTCACTAATTGTCAGTTGCAACATTTGTTTTTCTTTGTTTTACACTATTCTAATTTTAATTGTATGCTGAAACGCTGCAATTAATCTGACAATATAAATTTACAAATATTTGTAAGTACCTAGCTGGATGAACTGATAGACTACTTCTTGAATTGATTGTCTACTTTGGATAAAAAATAGTGACCAATTATCCACACCGCAGACTAATGATAACTTCATAATCCCTAATACATACTCTATACCTCTCTGATAGACTATTCAGGGTGTCTTGGAGTGGTGAGGTTTCTAAGTCACAACTTCTTGCTACTGGGGTTCCTCAAGGCTCAGTACCTGGACCACTTCTCTTCTCCATCTACATGACATCATTAGGATCTGTCATTCAGAAGTATGGCTTTTCCTATCATTGCTATGCTGAATACACTCAGCTCTACTATTTCTTATTCCAACCAGATGATCCGACGGTAGCTGCTCACATTGCAGCCTGTCTGAGTGACATTTCTAGCTGGATGCATGACCATCGCCTTCAGCTCAAACTTACTAAGACAGAACTGCTGTTGGTTCCAGCTAACCCATCATTACATCACAACTACTCTATACACCTGGGTTCATCAACCATAACTCCTTCCAGGAAAGCCAGAAACTTAGTAGTTAGGGTTAGGGTTAGATTTGCAGATGTACCTTATACAACATTAGGAAGATTAGACCTATTGATCCAGAATGCAGCAGCTAGGGTTGTCTTCAATGAGCCAAAAAAAAGCTCACGCTACTGCTCTTCTAATCAGGTTACGCTGGCTGCCAGTAGTTGCTTGCATCAAATATAATTCATAAAACATACAACAATTTCTTAATCAGTGTACAGACAAATGTCTTTATCCCAAGAAATGATCTGTCAAAATAAAGGACAGGTAACGAATAACAAAAATGCAATAAATTGTTTTATTAAAGGAATTTTTAAATATAAATAGTAATAATATAGGAAAATATTGACATTTTGCATATTAATCCAAGTAGTCTACCCCCCTTAAATAGGCTACCACTTTTAATGCTCCAATGCAAAGTAAACCACAATTTATTTTGAGTAATATAACACATAATTCATATAATATAAATGCACACCTTTTAAATGTGTCAAATCTAAAATATGGATTTATCCTAAATAGCTTAGAGAAAATATAAGCACAGTCTCAGACACAGGCTTGACATTTGTCCTGCTTGAATTCGTTCTAAGAAATGCACATAACTTCATAAGTACCAAACTTTCATTTGTGAATATTAAATATATTAAATATTTTAACTATAGTGTTTTTACCCGATAGAACCAGCATTTTGGATGGCCACCCACTGTAACTGGATGAATTTATAGAGTAACAATCATTTCAAGGTGGATAAATGTGAAAACTGAATGTGAAGTCTGATTCTACAGCAGAAAACAGCAGAGATCAGGGGGGTATTCCGGAAAGGCAGGCAAGAAAGAGGATAAACTTTTGGCTCCAAAAAACGCAGGTAACTGTATGTCAAACTTTTTCTTAGTGTCCGTTTCCGTTGAGTATTTTTTGCGTGTTAACCAGGAACATACTCTGAGTTGACTGAACTTACTCCCGGATGTTTTTGGAAGCAGCATACCTCAAGTAAGCAAAGTTTGGATTAATTAACAGAGAGTAAGAGTGACAGTAAATTAATCTCGTTTCTGGAATACCCCCCAGGTATCAGCCATGTCAGATATTTGATGAGCCAAAGCTTAGTTCTGTCATTCACTTGTTACTGCTGTACCGGATCATGATCGTTTAAATGCATTTCTGTATCATTAAATATCCACTGATCGATATTTCACAGCTACCAAAACTGTCAAAAATGAAGGTTTGAGAATGGAGAAGAGCCTGTTTGTTCCTCAGTATCATTATGATTTATTCTGGATGGTTCTGAATCACTCATGTCATCAATCTCCCTTTCAGTAAACTCATTTTTTACCACAATGTGTCAGATTTCAGCTGCTGCACCTGGAGTTTAGAGTTTCTCTTTCATAGGATGGCATACACGTATATAGGGTTTTCATATTTTATGAGGATTTTCCATAGAAATAATGATTTTATACTGTGCATATTTTACATTATTTTCATGCAGTTTACATAGAATAATGTCTCCTGACAATAATACTGTCATCATCTGTTTTCTCCTCATTCATTACGATGATGTCTGAGATCCTTTGTAAATTGACACATTAAGGGGGAAGTCGTGGCCTAATGGTTAGAGAGTCAGACTCCCAATCGAAGGGTTGTGAGTTCGAGTCCCGGGCCGGCAGGAATTGTGGGTGGGGGGAGTGCATGTACAGTTCTCTCTCCACCCTCAATACCACGACTTAGGTGCCCTTGAGCAAGGCATCGAACCCCCAACTGCTCCCCGGGTGCCGCAGCATAAATGGCTGCCCACTGCTCCGGGTGTGTGCTCACAGTGTGTGTTCACTGCTCTGTGTGTGTGTGTGCATTTCGGATGGGTTAAATGCAGAGCACAAATTCTGAGTATGGGTCACCATACTTGGCTGAATGTCACTTCACTTCACTTCACAAGCTCTGAGAAAAACTACAGGATCATTAGGGGTAAAACATTTTTTTTACTGAATAACTAAAATACTAGAATTGAAATAAAAATAACACATCAATAAAAATCTCACATAATCAGAGATGTCAGTAAAAAAAATGTCAGTTTTATTTGCATCATTATACAGAGCAAATGCAATTTTTATGTTGCATATATAACAATAACCCATTTATAAAAAAATATATATTTTGTTTAATATTTTTTACAGATCAATTTGGATGTTTTTTTTTCAGTGTCTTAATGAGCAGATATTTAATCGAAGAATAAACAACATCACTGTAAGAATAAAGTGACTAAATACTTTTGCAGTTCTGCAACAAAATCACAAATCTTGTGGCATTTCAAAGCAAAATTAATTTATTTGAGCTAATCTCATATTTACTGAATCTGAATCTATTTACTGAATCTGAATCACACATCATATATTTGAAATACTGAATCTGTAGAAAACTTTTGCTCACAGAACAATGCTTTCTAATATGAGTCAGTAGAGACACTGACTGAGTAAAACTCTTTCCACACTGAGTACAGTGGTATGGTTTCTCTCCAGTGTGAACTCGCTCATGTTTTTTCATGTTTCCAGACTCAGTGAAACTCTTGTCACAATAGGAGCACTTGTAAGGTTTCTTTCCAGTGTGAAGACGCTCATGTACTTTCATGTTTCTAGAATTAGTGAAACTCTTGTCACAATATGAGCACTTGTAAGGTTTCTCTCCAGTGTGAAGACGCTCATGTACTTTCATGTTTCCAGAATAAGTGAAACTCTTGTAACAATAAGAGCACTTGTAAGGTTTCTCTCCAGTATGAATTATTTGGTGCTGTTTCAGTTGTACGCCTGTAGTAAAGCTCTTCCCACACTCAAAACACATGTGATCTCTCACTTCATTATGTGTTTTCTGGTGCTGTTTATAACCGGCCAGTCGTGAAAAACTCTTTCCACAGTAAGAGCACACATGAGGCTTCTCATCTGAATGAACTGTCAGGTGTGCTTTTAGATTTGATGATGAAATAAACTTTTTACCACACTGATCACAGTTAAATGGCTTTTCTCCAGAGTGAATGCGCAGATG
This sequence comes from Carassius carassius, assembly GCF_963082965.1. NCBI lineage: Eukaryota > Metazoa > Chordata > Actinopteri > Cypriniformes > Cyprinidae > Carassius > Carassius carassius. Next base: position 1,827,397 of record NC_081795.1, read on the forward strand.
ATAACAGAGACCTGATGCTGCAGTAAAACTCTTTCCACACTGAGAGCAAGTGTGTGGTTTCTCTCCAGTGTGGATCCTCATGTGCTTCTTAAGGTCTCCTTTGTGTCTGAAACTCTTTCCACACTGAGTGCATGTGAACAGCTGTTCACCTTTGATTTTACAACATTCCTCCTCCACTTCATTCACCTCATGTCTTTGCTGTTTTAATTCCATCCAGTCTAAAATAAACAAATGATGTGGTTAAAAATCTGTGAACCTGATTTAATTGCAGAAACCAAACACAGTCATATATTAGATCAGGATCAGATCTTTGATGTGCCAAAGGTTAGTTCTCTCATTCATTGTTTAGACAATTAATATGTTGATATGATCAGTTAGAGGTCAACAACGAAGAACCAAGAATGGACACCAACCTGTTTGTTCCTCAGTATCTTCATGTTTTATTCTGGATGGTTTTGAAACACTCATGTCTTCTATCTCCTCTTTAACAGACTCCACCTTTACCATAGTATGTGTCATTTTCAGCAGCTTCTCCTGGTGTCTGCTCCAGTCCTGTAGGATCATGTGAATATTCCTCACCTTTTTAACACAGTTAAAGCACAAACTCCGCCCACCACAGATTCTAAAGATTTCATTGGTTGAGTAAATCATGGTGATCGCCTACACAACACTGAAACAAATCCATTAGAAACTTTAATATTGGGTTAGTTTATGACAAAGAAACCAAATTATCCAAAACTCAAATCTTCCATCTTTGAAGTTTCACCATTAGCAGATAATGCAGCAGCTGTTGCTAAACTCAGCTGATTTTACTAAATGACACAACTATAAAATAACGATGCTGCAATATTTCTTAAGTAATTCTTATACCCTGTAATTTGGCTCCAAATCTTAGGGGAAAATTAAAATGTACACCCTGCTCATCAAAATTAATTGTTCACTCACTATTAATTCATCTATTACATTTAATATTTTGTCCTTGTTCTTCGTTTATGTATTTCTTTCATCAGAAAGAGCTGTGAACTGAATCCATGAAGATATATATATATATATATTAGTGCTGTCGACGTTAACGCGTTAAAGCATGCGATTAATTTTTGTCTGGTTTAATGTGTCAAAATATTTAACGCAATTAACGCAGCATCCGTATTTTCTGCCATCCGTTGGCTAGCTTTACATTATATGATCACGCTCTTATTCATTTAAATGCTTTTAAACATTTCAAGCGCGACAAGACAAAAGAGAATGCGCTGTCTGTGAATGCCCTTATGTGACACGTACACACACACACACACACACACACAATGCATAGACAGGGCGCCAGAATCCAGTTCTCTTAAGCGCTTGAACTAACAATAAACATCCCAAAGTGCCAATTTTGTCGATTATCCTCATAAGAGCAATCTTAAATGATTTATATAAAGTCTAAAATGAACAAAAAGAGTTGTGAGAGAATGAGGCGAGATCCATAGACAGTATATAAACGGTGAGATCCGCGTGTCTGTCTGCTCTTAAAGGGACAGCAGCCAATAAAGCTTCCTGTCAGTAAAGTTAAAGAACAAAGGGAACAGAGAAAATGACTCGCTGCTCTTGACTAAATAACTTTTGTAGCTTTAATAAGGATTAACTATTTAATTTATAGTTTATGCAGTGCAGACTGCATATAACTTTGATAACTTTATTAAATTTCTGTATATTTCCTAACTGTTAAGACAGGAAGGGTAGAAGTAAACATGAAATTTATTATGGGTTTATGTTAGCATTGTTTTAAGTTTACTTAAATTAAAAACTGTTATATTTTTGAAGCCTAATAATAAATGTAAAAAAATAAAAAAAATCAGTAGCTGTATTAATATCAGTAATAGTGGCCTTCATTCATAAAAAGATGCCATTTAAACAAGTATTTAAAATATACTGTCTTTATGTTGTTTCTACATTAATTTGATTAACTGTGAAATTATTACATTAAAAAATATATTAAAAACGTACAAAAACATTTCTTTTTTTATTGCGATTAATTGCGATTAATCACAGAAAAAATGTTTGATTAATCTAGTTAAAGTTTTTAATCGATTGACAGCACTAATATATACATATATATATATATATCAAAACCTTTTAAAAAAGAAAATGATAAACCTTGTATTTCAGTGATGTTATATATAACTGGTTTAAATAAAAACGACAGACTGTCTGAATGAAAATTATAATTTATGCTAATCCATTGAAAAAAAATTATAAAAATAAAAAATAAACTGTGCAGGACTGGTTTCTATAGACTTTAATCATACTTTTAATGTTAAAATTCAACCTGAGGGGTAAAAGATTAAAAACACACATCAGTAGGTGATTATCACATAAATTGATGATCCTGTAGTTTGTCTCGGTCTGTTGACACTCAATGAAATGATCTTAATGTGCCAATTTACAGAAGATCTCAGACATCATCATAATGAATGAGGAGAAAACAGGGAACTATTGTCTTTTCAGCAGCTCAGTTAAACATGACGACTGTGTTTCTGTCAGACTATTGTTTCTCTAATTGTCAGTTACACTGAGCTGTTTGCAAAATTAAAATGCATTCAAAACTTCTGAAATTACTTTGACAATACAAGTGTACAAATATTGTGTCACACCAATGAAGTACCTGAAAAACTATCAAACTAACTGGATGAATGGGTAGACTTTGCTCTTTGTGACAACATTTGTCCCAAAACATTGGAAAACATTATGCTTTTTATGCTTTGACATAAGAATCACTAGCATTTAATGCAGTGGTATGGTTTTTCTCCAGTATGAACATCGCTCAGAATACAAATTTTAGAGGGCCTGTTCTACTGACAAGTTGTTTTACCCAGAAAGGTGCAAATTTGGCCCCTTATTTCCTGAACATAGCTTCCACCTACGGGAAATTCCTGGTAGCGCAAACATTTAGGGCTTTCATGGTTTATGAAGATTTCCATAGACATAGTGATTAATTAGTACAACCCGAATTCCGGAAAAGTTGGGACATTTTTTTAATTTGAATAAAATGAAAACTAAAGGAATTTCAAATCACATGAGCCAATATTTTATTCACAATAGAACATAGATAACATAGCAAATGTTTAAACTGAAAATTTTACACTTTTATCCACTTAATTAGCTCATTTAAAATTTAATGCCTGCTACAGGTCTCAAAAAAGTTGGCACGGGGGCAACAAATGGCTAAAAAAGCAAGCAGTTTTGAAAAGATTCAGCTGGGAGAACATCTAGTGATTAATTAAGTTAATTGATATCAGGTCTGTAACATGATTAGCTATAAAAGCTTTGTCTTAGAGAAGCAGAGTCTCTCAGAAGTAAAGATGGGCAGAGGCTCTCCAATCTGTGAAAGACTGCGTAAAAAAATTGTGGAAAACTTTAAAAACAATGTTCCTCAACGTCAAATTGCAAAGGCTTTGCAAATCTCATCATCTACAGTGCATAACATCATCAAAAGATTCAGAGAAACTGGAGAAATCTCTGTGCGTAAGGGACAAGGCCGGAGACCTTTATTGGATGCCCGTGGTCTTCGGGCTCTCAGACGACACTGCATCACTCATCGGCATGATTGTGTCAATGACATTACTAAATGGGCCCAGGAATACTTTCAGAAACCACTGTCGGTAAACAGAATCCGCCGTGCCATCACCAGATGCCAACTAAAGCTCTATCATGCAAAAAGGAAGCCATATGTGAACATGGTCCAGAAGCGCCGTCGTGTCCTGTGGGCCAAGGCTCATTTAAAATGGACTATTTCAAAGTGGAATAGTGTTTTATGGTCAGACGAGTCCAAATTTGACATTCTTGTTGGAAATCACGGACGCCGTGTCCTCCGGGCTAAAGAGGAGGGAGACCTTCCTGCATGTTATCAGCGTTCAGTTCAAAAGCCAGCATCTCTGATGGTATGGGGGTGCATAAGTGCATACGGTATGGGCAGCTTGCATGTTTTGGAAGGCTCTGTGAATGCTGAAAGGTATATAAAGGTTTTAGAGCAACATATGCTTCCCTCCAAACAACGTCTATTTCAGGGAAGGCCTTGTTTATTTCAGCAGGACAATGCAAAACCACATACTGCAGCTATAACAACAGCATGGCTTCGTCGTAGAAGAGTCCGGGTGCTAACCTGGCCTGCCTGCAGTCCAGATCTTTCACCTATAGAGAACATTTGGCGCATCATTAAACGAAAAATACGTCAAAGACGACCACGAACTCTTCAGCAGCTGGAAATCTATATAAGGCAAGAATGGGACCAAATTCCAACAGCAAAACTCCAGCAACTCATAGCCTCAATGCCCAGACATCTTCAAACTGTTTTGAAAAGAAAAGGAGATGCTACACCATGGTAAACATGCCCCGTCCCAACTATTTTGAGACCTGTAGCAGAAATCAAAATTGAAATGAGCTCATTTTGTGCATAAAATTGTAAACTTTCTCAGTTTAAACATTTGCTATGTTATCTATGTTCTATTGTGAATAAAATATTGGCTCATGTGATTTGAAAGTCTTTTAGTTTTCATTTTATTAAAATTTAAAAAACGTCCCAACTTTTCCGGAATTCGGGTTGTATACTTAATTTACACTCAACTATCAGTTGAGCTGCTGAAAAGCCAATAGTTCATTGTCTTCAGCTCATTCATGAAGATGATATCTGAATTGGTGCATTAAGCACATTTCATTGAGTCAAAAGACTTAAAACAAATATTTTACCCCTCGTTTAAGTATGATTAAAATTTAAAGGCTACAGAAGCCATTTTTGACTCTTAAATGGCATAACATAGCATTTCATTTGAGTGGTCTTGCCAGTTTAGTTCAGACCAATTATATAATGTTTTGGTTTTGTCCAAATGTGTTTTTTTTCTGATCTAGTTAAGTGTACACCACTCATTTCATTAGTTGCACCACTCAAGACACAAAGTTTTAAACCAAGACCTGAACCATGGCGAGATGATACAATATGGTCTCATAGGCAGATTTGTAAAAGAGCGGAGCGTAAATGGAAAAGAGACAAACTTTATAAAAGTACAAACTAATAAAAAATATTAGGAGATTCGTTATCTCAATATTCAGAAATCGCTAAAGATAGCCAAATCAAGGTATTTTACTGAAATTATTAATAAGAACTGTCATAGACCTAAAATTCTTTTAAAAATTATTAACAACACTATTAACCCTTCGGTCTGCTCTCTCGCTGATGTGTCTTCATCTATTTGTGAGGACTTTTTAAAGTTTTTTGTTAGTAAGATAAATGATCTAAGATTAGGAATTAATCTATCTCATTCTGATCCTTCAATTCACCATAGCTGTATGGCTTTTTTTAGTCGATTTAACCTTATTACTGGCACTCAGCTTCAAGAAATAGTAGAGGACCTTAGGTCTTCAGGCTCTTCTGCTGATGTGATTCCTCCATTTTTTTCTCAAACAAGTATTTGAAGATGTTCGTTCTTTTCTGCTGGTCATATTAAATCGTTGTTTAGAAACTATTATTATACCCGAACCACTAAAACATGCATCAGTCTACCCCTTACTTAAAAACAGAACCTGGACCCCACAGTGTTAGCCAATTTCAGACCAATTTTTCAATTTTGACTAAAATTTTGGAGAAAATAGTCCTGCAACAATTACAAAGCTTCCTAACTGAATGCGATTTTTGAAACTTTTCAATCTGGGTTTAGAAAACACCATTCGTCAGAGACTACATTGCTGAAGGTTTTTAATGACGTTCTAATAACATGTGACTCTGGCGACTATGTAGTTCTTGTGCTTTTAGATCTAACTGCTCCATTTGATACAGTAGATCACTCGGTACTTATTGCCGATTTGAACAGTGTGCAGGCATTACTGGCAGTGCACTGGACTGGTTTAAATCTTATTTTACAAATAGAAGCTTCTCAGTGAAGATTGGAGAAAATATCTCTAGCAAGGCTGAGTTATTGTGTGGGGTTCCTCAAGGGTCGATTTTGGCCCCCATTCTTTTTCCTTTATACATGCTTCCACTAGGTTCTATTATTAGAAAACATGGGCCGTAATTCCATTTTTATGCTGATAACACTCAAAATTATCTGCCATTAAAATGTTCGTCAGATAATCTGGAAACTCTTATGGCCTGTTTGACTGAAGTAAAGACTTGATTGTCTTCAAACTTATGAACAAACTTAGGGAACGAAATTATACAGTGCTTCACATTTTACTAAAATAAAGGAAATAAAAAAAAACATGCAACAATTTCTTTATCAGTGTACAGACAAATTTATTTTTCCCAAGAAGATATCTGTCAAAATAAAGGACAGGTAACAAATAAAAAAGATGCATGTTGTTGTTTTATTAAAGGAATTTTAAAATATAAATTAAAATATAGGCATAATATAGAAAAATATTGACATTTTGCTTATTAATCCATGTAGTCTACCCCCCTAAAATAGGCTACCACTTTTAATGCTCCGATGCAAAGTAAACCTCAGATTTCAGGAAACACAGGACGAGATGTAATGCATCCTTTTAAGTGCAAGCGCGTACCAGGAGAATATGCTTGACCTTGGCAGTGTAGTTGTCACAGTGAAGTTTTCAGGTGGGCATCCTTCCTTGATGGGTGGTCCGAGGGACACATCGTCAGTAGTACACCTCAAACTTCATAGGATGTTTCAGCCATTATAACTAGACATCCTCGGTTGAGGAAGGCCCTACGGGGGTGATCAATCCCCGCAGTGTATCCCCCCAATCACCCAATCAAGCTGGAGCCCAACAAGAGTCTTGTCTCTTTATCCACAGCCACTGGCTGCTTCTCTCAGCTGCCTCCGACATTGCTTTGATGGCCTGGCGCAGGCTCTGGCCTCTGATTCCCAGGTCTCCAAGCAGTCTGGTGGTAGACACTGCCACAAAACCTCTGCACCCCACCTCCACTGGACGGACTTCAGTTTTCCATCCACGATCTTGTGCTTCAGCAGCTAGCTCAGCATAGCGTAGTTTTTTTCGCTCGTATGCCTCGTCCACTGAGTCTTCCCAGGGTACAGTGAGTTCGATTATGAAGACCTTCTTCAGAGAGGGGGACCAGAGAACTATGTCAGGCCTAAGTGTGGTGATTGCAATCTCTGAAGGAAAAACTAGCCGCCGTCCAACATCCACTAACATCTTCCAATCACAGGCCCCTCGAAGTTGACCATGCTCCAGAGAAGTGGGCCTGCACCTGGCTGCCTTTGCCCCCATGCGGACAAAGTTGATCTGCAGTGGATTGGGTGCTGATGGTGGTGGTAAACATTTGGAGGCAGTCCGTTTGTTTTCCAGGGTGGCTGCAAGGATCTTAAGGACTTGGTTATGACGCCACGTATAACGTCCCTGGGTGAGGCTGACTCCACATCCGGTCAGTATGTGCTTGAGAGAACCTGGCCTGGAGCAGAGGGCACATCCTGGATCTTCTCCCAACCACTGATGGAGATTGCTAGGTGTTGGAAGAACATCATATGTAGCCCTGATGATGAAGCTGATTCGCTTTGCTTCCATGCTCCACAACTCCTTCCAGCTGATCCTCCTTCTCTCTACACTCTCCCAGCGTGTCCACTGTCCCTGTTTACCAAGGGAAACTGCCTTGGCCCACCTTGCTGCTTCTTCCTGCCGGTGTATTTCCTCCACCACCAATTTCCTCCGTTCGTGTGCCGTGGTTGTATTCCAGGCTGGTTGCCTAGTTGTTAGCCCAAGGCCTCCCCTTCCCTGCTGGACATGCCCCACTATGTCCGCAAGTCTGAGAGCTGCTGCTGCCTCCTCCACAGCACTAGCTGGTCTCCATTTGCGGCCCGCCACCAAGGTTGGTGTGTTGTTTCTCACCATAGCATCACAAGATTCAATCAGTGTCATCTGAAGTCTTACTTTAGCACACTTGAATTCCTCTGTGAGACTGGTGAGGGGCAGTTTAAGGGCACAATCTCCGTAGAGGCCTATGGTGGTAAGGCATCGAGGCACTCCAAGCCATTTCTTGATGTAGCCTGTGATTCCTCTTTCCAACTTCTCCACTGTTGAGATTGGGACTTCAAGAATGGTAAGGGGCCACAGCACTCGGGGAAGAAGGCCAAACTGTAAACACCAGGCTTTCAATCTTCCAGGGAGCTGAGTGTGGTTAATGGCCTGGAGCCCATTTCTGATTTCTTTCCGCAGCTGCTGTACCTGGTCCTTATCCTTCAGGCTGGCATCATACCACCTTCCAAGGCTCTTAATAGGCTGGTCAGAAACTGTTGGGATGGGTTCTTCTCCAATGAAGAATCTGCAGTCAGAGAGCACTCCCTTGACAATGGAGATGCTCCGTGACTTTGATGGCTTTATCTTCATGCGAGCCCAGCTGATGTTCTCTTCCAGTTTTCCGAGCAGTTTCCTGGTACATGGAGCAGTGGTGGTCAGAGTAGTGATGTCATCCATAAAGGCTCTAAGGGGAGGAAGGCGTGTGCCCACATTAAGCCGCTGCCCACCCACTACCCATTTTGATGCCCGGATGATTACCTCCATTGCCATTGTAAAGGCCAGGGGTGAGATGGTGCATCCGGCCATGATGCCAACTTCCAAGGATTGCCAAGACGTGGTAAAATCGGCTGTGGTAAAGCAGAACTGCAGGTCTTGGAAGTAGGATTTAACCAGGGTTGTAATGGTGTCCGGAATATGAAAGAAGGTGAAGGCGGCCCACAGAAGCTCATGGGGCACTGACCCAAAGGCATTAGCCAGGTCCAAAAAGATGACATGGAGGTCCTTTTTACTCGCCTTTGCAGTCTGGATTTGGTGCCAGATCATGCTAGAGTGTTCCAGGCATCCAGAAAAGCCTGAGATTCCTGCTTTCTGTATTGATGTATCAACATACTTATTTTTTTGAAGGTATTCGGACATCATTTTAGCAATGACGCTAAAGAAGATTTTACCCTCTACATTTAGTAAAGATATTGGCCGAAACTGGCTGATGTTCTCCGCCGCCTTCTCCTTTGGGATCAGGACCCCTCCTGCCCTACGCCACACTTTGAGCACCATCTTCCTTTGCCACACTGTTCTCATGAGCTTCCAAAGAAACCTCAGGACATGTGGCGCGTTCTTATATACCTTATATGGGACTCCATTAGGACCTGGGGCTGATGTCGCCCTTGCCCGTTGTACTGCCTTTTCCAATTCTCTCCAGGTCGGAGGACCAGTCTCCATCTGATGTTCTGGAGAGTTGATTGGTGGGATGTCTGGTGGAATGGTCATCCGTTCATGCCGTCTTGGATCAGAGTGTGTCACTTTCAGGTGTTCTTCCAGATCTTTCCTTGCTACCTTCAGAGATCCACTTTTCTCTGTAGTGAAAATGCTTTTTAGAAACTTGAAGGGGTCTTTGTAGAACTGTGTTCTAGATCTTTCTTTTTTTCCTTCTGCGTTTCCGTAGATTTTCTGCTCTACGGAGAGATGCCAAACGATTTTTGATGTCAGCTTGAAGCACCTCAATACCTTCCTTTTCCCTCTCCAAAGCTTTTTTCCACTGCTTCCGAAGTTGCTTCCTCTGTTGGATGAGGCGCTTGATCTCTTGTTGCCTCCTGGAGGTTGGTGCAGTTTGAGACCTTTTCTGGCTTTTCCCTTCTTGTATACCAAAGCGTTCGGCTCCATATCTGTGGATGATGTCCCCCATACTCTCCAACTTCTTTTCAGTTTTGCCTTTAAGTTGCTCTAGGGTCAAGGACAAATCACTGTTGATTGCCTCCCACTGTTTCTTGTCGGCAGCAGCTGGCCATTTCACTCGTGGTCTGTGCCCAACCAACCTCCTCTCAATCGCGGGTCTGGAAAGTTGGGTGGGATTCTCAGATGTTACTATCTCTTTGCTTGAGGGTACTTCCTCCGTGACAGTGGTGCTGATGCACTGCAAGCTGTGGTTTAGGTCCGGTTGCTGTGCTTCATTCGACTGACTTGACTCCTTCGACAGAAGGTGATCAATGCGAGGCCCCTGTCTCTGTCTCAATTTCTTTTGAATAATATAACACATAATTAATATAATATAAATGCACACCTTTTAAATGTGTCAAATCTAAAATATGGTTTAATACTTAGTAGATTAGAGAAAATATAAGCACAGGCTCAGACACAGATTGACATTTATCCTGCTTGAATTAGTTCTAAGAAATGCACATAACTTCATAAGTACCAAACCTTCATCTGTGAATATTAAATATAGCAAATATTTCAACTTTAGTGTTTTTGTTTAATTTTCCGTGACTGAAGCCGTCAAATGTAACACATCAGCGAGGCAAAACTGACGTCTATTTGTGAAAATATGCTTTGATGCACTTGTTTGATAACTTGTATTTAAAGCGCCACTCAGCGGCCAAAAGCTTCAAATGCACTTTGCAGACGCTGCGGTGGTACCCGCAGCGGTATAACCGGCATTTTGGATGGTCACCTACTGTAACTGGATGAATTGATAGAGTGACTACTTTAGATAAACATATTAAGTTACAATCATTTCAATGTGGATAAATGTGAAAACTGAATGTGAAGTCTGATTTAAAAGCAGAAAACAACAGAGATGGGGGGGGGGGTATTCCAGAAAGGCAGGTTATGTTTAAAGGTAAGTAAGAGGATAAACTTTTGATTCCAAAAAACGCAGGTCACACTTTTTCTTAGTGTCCGTTTCCATAGTGACTCATCGCTCTAGTTGAGTATTGTTTGCGTGTTAACCAGGAACATACTCTGAGTTGACTGAACTTACTCCCGAATGTGTTTTTAGAAGCAGCATACCTCAAGGTTTTGATTCAACAGAGAGTATGTGTGACTGTAAATTAACCTTGTTTCTGGAATTCCCCCCCAGGTATCAGTCTGTGATTGTGAGATATTTGATGAGCCAAAGCTTAGTTCTGTCATTCACTTGTTACTGATGTACCGAGACATGATCATTTAAATGCATTTTTTGTATCATTTAATATCCACTGATCGATATTTCACAGCTACCAAAACTGTCAAAAATGAAGGTTTGAGAATGGAGAAAAGTCTGTTTTTTTCTCAGTATCATTGTGATTTATTCTGGATGGTTCTGAATCACTCATGTCATCAATCTCCCTTTCAGTAAAATCAATTTTTACCATGTGTCAGATTTCAGCTGCTGCACCTGGAGTTTAGAGTTTCTCTTTCATAGGATGGCATACACGTATATAGGTTTTTCAGATTTTATGAGGATTTTCCATAGAAATAATGATTTTATACTGTGCATATTTACATTATTTTCATGCAGTTTACATAGAATAATGTCTCCTGACAATAATACTGTCATCATCTGTTTTCTCCTCATTCATTACGATGATGTCTGAGATCTTCTGTAAATTGACACATTAAGCTCTGAGAAAAACTACAGGATCATTAGGGGTAAACAATTTTTTTTTACAAAATAACTAAAATACTAGAAATGAAATAAAAATAACACATCAATAAAAATCTCACACAATCAGAGATGTCAGTAAAAAATGTCCATTTTATTTGCATCATTATACAGAGCAAATGCAATTTTTATGTTGCATATATAATAATAATGCATTTATAAAAAATATATTTTGTTTCATATTTTTACAGTTTAATTTGGGTGTTTCTTTGTCAGTGTCTTAATGAGCAGACATTTAATTAAAGAATAAACAACATCAATGTAAAAATAAGTTCTGCAACAAAATCACAAATCTTGTGGCGTTTCAAAGCAAAATTAGTTTATTTGAGCTAATCTCATATCTGAGTCGCATATAATTTATTTGAAATACTGAATATGTAGGAAACTTTTGCTCTCAGAGCAATGCTTTGTAATATGAATCAGTAGAGACACTGACAGAGAGAAACTCTTTCCACACTGAGTACAGTGGTATGGTTTCTGTCCAGTGTGAACTCGCTCATGTTTTTTCAGGGTTTCAGAATCAGTGAAACTCTTGACACAGTAGGAGCACTTGTAAGGTTTCTCTCCAGTATGAACTCACTCATGTACTTTCATGTTTCCAGACTGAGTGAAACTCTTGTCACAGTAGGAGCACTTGTAAGGTTTCTCTCCACTGTGAATCCTTTGGTGATGTTTCAGACGATCAGCTGTGGCAAAGCTCTTCCCACACTCAAAACACATGTGTTCTCTCACTTCATTATGTGTTTGCTGGTGCTGTTTATAACCGGCCAGTCGTGAAAAACTCTTTCCACAGTAAGAACACACATGAGGCTTCTCATCTGAATGAACTTTCTGGTGTGCTTTTAGCCTTGATGAGGAAATAAACTTTTTACCACACTGATCACAGTTAAATGGCTTTTCTCCAGAGTGAATGCGTAGATGATAACAGAGATCCGCTGCTGCAGTAAAACTCTTCCCACACTGAGGACATGTGTATGGTTTCTCTCCAGTGTGGATCCTCATGTGCTTCTTAAGGCTTCCTTTGTGTCTGAAACTCTTTCCACACTGAGTGCATGTGAACAGCTGTTCGCCTTTGATTTTACAACATTCCTCCTCCACTTCATTCACCTCATGTCTTTGCTGTTTTAATTCCATCCAGTCTAAAATAAACAAATGATGTGGTTAAAAATCTGTGAACCTGATTTAATTGCAGAAACCAAACACAGTCATATATTAGATAAGGATCAGATCTTTGATGTGCCAAAGGTTAGTTCTCTCATTCCTTGTTTAGACAATTAAAATGTTGATATGATCAGTTAGAGGTCAACAACGAAGAACCAAGAATGGACACCAACCTGTTTGTTCCTCAGTATCTTCATGCTTTATTCTGGATGGTTTTGAAACACTCATGTCTTCTATCTCCTCTTTAACAGACTCCACCTTTACCATAGTATGTGTCATTTTCAGCAGCTTCTCCTGGTGTCTGCTCCAGTCCTGTAGGATCATGTGAATATTCCTCACCTTTTTAACACAGTTAAAGCACAAACTCCGCCCACCACAGATTCGGAAGATTTCATTGGCCGTGTCAATCATGGTGATCGCCTACACAACACTGAATCAATTCCATTAGAAACTTTAATATAGGGTTAGTTTGTGACAAAGAAACCAAATTACCACAAACTCAAAGCTTCCATCTTTGAAATGTCACCATTAGCAGATAATGCAGCAGCTGTTGCTAAACTCAGCTGATTTTACTAAATGACCTCTGTACAAAACTATAAAATAATGATGCTGCAATCTTCTCAAGTAATCCTTATACCCTGTAATTTGGCTCCAAATACCATGCTCATATTTTTTTTTATTACTCAGTACTTATTCATCAATGACATTTAATATTTTGTCCTTGTTCTTCATTTATGTATTTCAACCATCAGAAAGAGCTGTGAACTGAATCTGAACTGAGTGATTGAGTTGACCAAAAAAATTAGAAGAAAACTAGTTCAGGTAAAGAAAAAGAAAAGAAAAGAAAAAAAAAATATATATATATATAAAATCATGAAATTCAGCCTGAGGGGTAAAAGATTAAAAACACACATCAGTAGGTTATTATCATATAAATTGATGATCCTGTAGTTTGTCTGAGTCTTTTGACACACAATGAAATGATCTTAATGTGCCAATTTACAGAAGATCTCAGACATCATCATAATGAATGAGGAGAAAACAGGGAACTATTGTCTTTTCAGCAGCTCAGTTAAACATGACGACTGTGTTTCTGTCAAACTATTGTTTCACTAATTGTCAGTTACACTGTGTTGTTTGCAAAATTTAAATGCATTCAATAATTCTGCAATTACTTTGACATTACAAGTGTACAAATATTGTGTCACACCAATGAAGTACCTGAAAAACTATCAAACTAACTGGATGAATGGGTAAACTTTGCTCTTTGAGACAGCATTTGGAAAACATTGTGCTTTTTGTGCATAAAAAGCTCTTCTCACAACACACGTGATCTTTCTGGTCATTATGTATTTTAATGTGCTGTTTTAAATTGTGTTGCAGTGAAAATCTCTTTCCACAGAAAGAACATATTTGAGGCTTCTCATCTGAATGAACTTCTTATTTTGATGATGAGATAAAATCTTTACCACACTGATCAGAGCTACATGGCTGTTCTCCAGAGTGACAGAGCAGACGATATGTTAAACCTGATGTAGCAGTTAAATTCTCTGCAATAAATGTACAAATATTTGTCATGACAATTAATTAACTGAGTAAATTGATAGACTTTCCTCATTTTGCAACTTTGAAATAACATATTACATTACAGTCAGGTTTAGAATTTCAGGCCGGGAAATCTCACTCTCACCCAGGCCACACAGAAAAAAAGGGCTAAAATCATACCTCTTGGGTTACAACAGCAGTACACCATACATATAAGTACAATAAGAGTAATAATTCATACCCCTAAGTTACTAATTTGTAGGCCTACTAATTAGGGGTAAAAAGGGAACAAATCTGTGTGATTACATAGCTGTGTGATTCCACGCGCTTATATTGGATCACCCTTGTGTTACAAGAAATTAAAAGATTGTTAATCATGCTCCTTGTTCTTTCGACAGAGTTAGTGTGACACTCATGTCAATCTCCTCTTTAATAAACTAAATATTTACCATAGGCCTATGTATCAGATTTCATCTGCTGGAGTTTGTTCTAAGAATGATGTGAAAATCCCACACTTTTACTGATGAACTGTTGAGCCACCAAAAGCTTGATAAAGTTATACTCTTCAAACTGGAAGAATCTTTCAAATGTAAATGCGCTGTAAATTTTACTGTATTTCTTCCACCTACAGGAAATTCCTGGTAACACAAACATTTAGGGTTTTCATGGTTTATGAAGATTTCCATAGACAAAGTGATTCTTGCTATACTTATTTTACATTGTTTTTACTTAATTTACGCTCAACTATCAGTTGCAATGTTTTTTTTTTTAATTGTTTGTTTATTTATTTTATTTTTATTTAACACAGAGATGGGTCATTTAAAATCAGTTTAATTTAGCTGTGCTTGTTGCATTATGTGCCAATGCTGACACTTCAAAAATGAGGGTAAAAAAAGCTTGCATGCTTGTAACTCAAGACATATTAAAGATATCTGTGTAGAGACTCTTCACTTTTCTTTTGGTATATTCATTTTTAAAGTCCTATATGGTTCATTTGTTTTACTAAAATAAAACAATGCATTTCTAGTTTTCATAATATTGTTCTTCAGACTGTCCTCTTTAATAAGCATTAGCTGAATGAAAAATTATCCATATCTGGTCTTTGTCCACTGAAGATTAGTAAAATTCAACAATTTACTCAGAGATGCATTATGATCGCAATATCACAGGGATTGAAACATTTAGGGCTTTAAAAGAGATATTTAATACTTATTGAGATACAGGCGCACAATATTTCGGAAAACAATATTTTTGTCATTCTTTTTTCTTTTTCTTTTAATAGAAGTTCAATTTCTAGTCTGTGCATGTCATCTTCAGACATTCTTATTTAAAATAATGTTTTTAGCTATGCAAAGTGACCCACATTTGTTTTCTGAACACTGAAAATATAACAATTCATATCTCCAAGTGAACCATATGTTCTTAAAAGAGAATATTGAAAGAAATGTTTAAAAACTATTAATAAGTACCATTAACTACCTAAAAGATTGATATATCTTTAACACTTTTGAGATACAGGAGTGCAAACTTCATGTGGAAAAAAAACAAACATTAAGTGAACTTTTCCCAATTTTTGAAGCATCACCATTGGCATATAAGGCAGCAAGTATTGCTAAACTCAGCTGATTTTAATAGACCTACCAATATCCAAGTAAAAATAAAATAATGATGGTGCAGTCTTTATAAAGTTATGTATAAATATTCCATTTATAATTTAGATTTCAGAATTTTAGATTCAGCCTGTAATTGATCGCATCTACAAAATATTGAGTACTGAGTACATATTCATGTATAATATATAATCGGTCTGAACAAAACCGACAGACAGACTGAATGAAAATGCACATGTATGCTATTTTAATGTCAAAAATATGCAGGAATGGTTTCTCATAGTACTTTTAATAGTGAGTTTTAACCTGAGGGGTTAAATATTAAAAACACACATCAATAGGTGATTATCTTATATCCTGTGGATCACCTCAGTCTGTTGATAGACATTGAAATGATCTTGATGTGCCAATTTACAGAAGATTTCACACATCATCATAATGAATGAGGAGAAAACGGGGAACTATTGGCTTTTCAGCAGCTTAATTAAACATAATGGCCATGTTTTTTCTGCAAAACTATTGTTTCACTAATTGTCAGTTGCAACATTTTTTTTTCTTTGTTTTGCACTATTCTCATTTTAAGTGTATGCTGAAACGCTGCAATTACTTTGACAATATAAATGTACAAATATTTGTAAGTACCTAGCTGGATGAACTGATAGACTTCTTCTTGAAATGATTGTCTACTTTGGATAAACACTCTTTTCAGATCTTTCATTGTGTCTTGAAGTGGTGAAGTTTCTAAGTCACAACTTCTTGCTACTGGGGTTCCTCAAGGCTCAGTACCTGGACCGCTTCTCTTCTCCATCTACATGACATCATTAAGATCTGTCATTCAGAAGCATGGCTTATCACTGCTATGCTGAATACATTCAGCTCTACTTCTTATTCCAACCAGATGATCCGATGGTAGCTACTCACATTACAGCCTGTCTGAGTGACATTTCTAGCTGGATAAATGACCATCACCTTCAATTCAAACTTACTAAGACAGAACTGCTGTTGGTTTCCCGCTAATCCATCATCATAATGACTCTTTGTTCTGTTGAGTAATTTTTTTTGCATATTAACCAGGAACATACTCGGAGTTGAGTGAACTTTCTCCCAGATGCATTATTGGAACCAGCGTACCTTGAGTAAGCAAGGTTTGGGTTGATCGTCCAAGAGTTCAGAGTGTATGTGAGGGTAAATTAACCTTGTTTTTTGAATACCCCCTAGTTATAAATCTCTGGTATCAGATATTTGATGAGCCAAAGCTTAGTTATGTCATTTGTTTCACAGCTACCGAAACAGCCAAAATAAAAAGGATTGTCGTTGGAGAAAAGCCTGTTTGTCACCGCATTTAACACTCCATTTTTACAAGTTTACTTTTTTTTTTAAATCGCTGTCCATATAGGCAATATTGACTTGTTGCCTAAATGATTAACTTACAATCTGGTCAACATAAAGTTCTTTATTTGAAGCACAACTCTACAAGAAAGGTAACTTACTGAAAAAGTGTTGGTGCTTAAAGTGCTTCACTGAGCTGAAAATTAAACTTAAAACACCTCAAGATAAATGAAATAAAAAGAAAATCTAAATTAAGTGTTTTAAGGTCTTCAAACTGAACATCTCATGGCTCAATGTCTTCTGCAATATCCTCAATTGCAGTCACATGCCCCTCGGATGGCCAACTCCTGTAGTTTGGCCTTCTTGATCTTTGGTCTTGACTAAACCAGCTGGCCACATTCTCTCTAGCATCAAAATCTTTCAGACTTGGCACCTCTACACTGATTCTGATCAGATCTTCACTGTGTCTGAATGAAGGGATGCTCTTTATTAAGTTAATTTAGAAATCGTTTGAAGCATTTTTTGTTAAATATAAGTTTTAGGTTTTTTTTTAAGTAAAGACCAAGCTGCCAGTGGCAGAGAGTGAACCTATGTTCGATCAGTTTAGCCTTTTCAAATCATCACGAATTGTCTAAAATAAAATCTATGTTGGAATAAAAGAATTTTCGTACCAGATCGATTGCCTCTTGTTCTATATTATATTATAAAAGATCACTCTAAATTGTAAATTAGACAAATGCATTTTCTGTAAAGTTGCTTTAAAACAATGTCAAGTCAAGTCACCTTTATTTTTTATAGCGCTTTAAACAAAATACATTTTGTCAAAGCAACTGATCAACATTCATTAGGAAAACAGTGTGTCGATGCAAAATGAGAGTTAAAGGCAGTTCATCATTGAATTCAGTGATGTCATCTCTGTTCAGTTTAATTAGTATTGGAATTGTGTATTATAAAAAACGCTACACAAATACATTTGAATTGAATTATGCTAACCCAAAGATACAATATAGAAGAGTTAAAAATAAATACAATCTCGCTGCTCAAACTGTGTATAACATATACATTTTTTTAATATTTCTTTACTCCTTTCCATTTTGAATTTGCTTGTACTTTTTATTTCAATATGTATGTTTAATATAAAAAATACTTTTCATACTTAAGTACAATAAATATCACACACTTTAAAACTTTTACTCAAGTAATATTCTAAATTGTAACTTTCACTTCTACGAAAGTCATTTTCTGAAAGATATCTGTACTTTTATTTGACTGTGGCTTTTATGTACTTCGTCCACTGAATATTTCTGAATCCGAACTGATTCATATTAAACTGAATCCGTTTAGTCTTTTGTTGGCAGGTGATCATGTAATTGAGTTAACCAATACAATATACAGTGGAAAAAAACTAACAAAATAAACCAAAACATTATATATAATGTATAATAAATAATTGGTCTGAACAAAACTAGCAGACATGCTGAATGAAAATGCTAAATTATGCTATTTCATTGTAAAAAAAAAACAAGACAAGTGCAAGAATGGTTTCTGTAGCCTTTAATAGTGTTTGTAATAATGAACTTTAACTTTAGGGGTAAAAGATTAAAAGCACATATCAATAGGGAACTATTGTCTTTTCAGCAGCTCAGTTAAACATGACAGTTGTGTTGTTTCTGTCAGGCTATTAATTCACTACCTGTCAGTTACATTGTTTTGTCTTTGTTGTTTTGCACTATTCTAATTGTAATTGCTTTTACAATATGAATGTATAAATATTTGTCATGCCAATAAAGCACCTGGGAATAACTCATATGATACGCTACAGAGTTTTTTTGTTTAAAACTCCACACCGAGTACAGTGATATGGTTTCCCTCCAGTGTGAACTCGCTCATGTACTTTCAGGCTTCCAGACTGAATGAAACTCTTGTCACAGTAGGAGCACTTGTAAGGTTTCTCTCCAGTGTGAATCCTTTGGTGCTGTTTCAGATGATCAGTTCTAGTAAAGTCTAGTCTTCCCACACTCAAAACACATGTGATTTCTCACTTCAGAATGTGTTTTCTGGTGCCGTTTGCAAACGTCCAGTCGTGAAAAACTCTTTCCACAGAAAGAACACAAGTGAGGCTTTTCTCCAGAGTGAATGTGCAGATGAACACTGAGACCTGTTGTAGTGGCAAAACTCTTTCCACACTGAGTACAGTGATACGGCTTCTCTCCAGTATGAACTCGCTCATGGGTTTTCATGTGTGCAGGCTGAGTAAAACTCTTGTCACAATATGAACACTTGTAAGGTTTTTCTCCAGTATGAATTCTTTGGTGCTGTTTAAGATGTACACTTGTAGTAAAGCTCTTTCCACACTCAAAACACATGTGTTCTCTCACTTCATTATGTGTTTTCTGGTGCTTTTTATAACTGTCCAGCCGTGAATAACTCTTTCCACAGAAAGAACACACATGAGGCTTCTCATCTGAATGAAATTTCTGGTGTGATTTTAGACTTGATGATGAAATAAACTTTTTACCACACTGATCACAGTTAAAAGGATTTTCTCGAGAGTGAATGCGCAGATGATAATGGAGATTTTGTGCTGCAGTAAAACTCTTTCCACACTGTGAGCAAGTGTATGGTTTCTCTCCAGTGTGGATCCTTGTGTGTGTCTTATGGGTTTCTTTGCGTTTGAAACTCTTTCCACAATGAGAGCAAGTGTATGGTTTCTCTCCAGTGTGGATCCTTGTGTGTGTCTTAAGGTTTTCTTTGCGTTTGAAACTCTTTCCACACTGAGAGCAAGTGTATGGTGTCTCTCCAGTGTGGATCCTCATGTGCGTATTAAGGTTTCCTTTGTGTCTGAAACTCTTTCCACACTGTGAGCAGGTGTGAAGTTGTTTGTATTTTTGTCTTGAAGTTTTGATTTTACAATGTTCCTCCTCCACTTCATTCATCTAATGTCTTTGCTGTTTTACTTCCATCCAGACTAAAATAAACAAAAGATTTGGTTAAAATCAGTTAAAGTGAACACGATTTAATAGCAGAAAACAAAAGAGGTCACATATTTATCTGTATCAAGTATCAGATCTTTGATGTGTCAAAGGTTAGTTCTGTCATTCCTTGTTATTAAAATTAAAACGTGCATATGATCAGTTAGATGATCATTTATAATTCCTATTGCTCATTACTTCAGAGCCACTATGTCTTTGTAACAGAAGTTTTAATGTCTGTCAGCAGTCAACAATGAAGAATCAAGAATGGACACAAACCTGTTTGTTCCTCAGTATCTTCATGTTTTATTCTGGATAGTTTTGGATGCCTCATTTCGTCAACCTCCTCTTCAACTTCTGCTCCAGTCCTGTAGGATCATGTGAATATTCCTCACCTTTTTAACACAAGCACAAACTCCGCCCACCACAGATTCTGAAGATTTCATTGGTTGTTTCAATCCCAGTGATCATCACAACACAGAAATCATTAGGATAGGGTTAGTTTGTGGCAAAGCAACCAAAATTCCCCAACTTGAATTTTTGATTTTGTCCATCTTTGAAGTGTCCCATTGGCATATAAAGTCAGCTGATTTCACTAAATGACCTACACATTTCTGTTCAAAAATATAATAATGACACTGCAGTCTTTCTCAATTACTTAGTTTTTTGGTTTCAAATCTCTCCAAATCCTCTACAGAATTGATTGATTACTCAGTACATATTAATCCATGACATTTAATATTTTGTCTTCTGTCTTCATTTATGTATTTTTCTCACCTGGATGGAAGAGCTGTGAACTGAATCCATGAAGTCTACATGTTGGCAGGTGACTCAGCGATTGAGTTGAAGTTTGAACTCATGTATCTCACTAGGCACGTTATTAAATACATCTCAATAACCTTTCAGGTGTATAATGGTTCCTATTAATGGTTAATGGTTCTTCACATCATCATAATGAATGAGCTTTTCAACAGCTCAGATGGCCGTGTTTTGGTCAGACTATTGTTTCACTAATTGTCAGTTACACCCCTGATAGCACATATACAACACAGGTGTATATTTGACATCTGCATTTACATCTGCAAGACATATATTTTAGGATGCTTGCTCATCTGCAATAGGCCCTATGTCTATCCCCTCTCCCTTGTTTAAATGTCAAATTTAAAAGGTTAATTACTTAAATCCCAGTGTTATTTTATGGTATTCATGTAAGCATTCGTCATAAGTGAATATTAAAAAAGGCAAGCAAATACAGAATGTAACCCATAAAAAATAGATAATAATGTTTATAAACACAAGAAAACTCATTGCATTCAGTGAAACTCTTAAGTCTATTCATTGAATGGCGATCATGGAGTTTGATAGCTTATTCATTCAACTTTGCGAGTGTCTGTTTCTCAACGTGGTACGAAAGATATAAAGGCCTACACAAGCTCCCTACTGCGTGCTAATATTGTGTTATGCTGTAGGTTCTGAGCTCTTTCAGCGAACTGAATTTTGATGCACTGCTATAATAAAATTATTTTACAAGTTCATCTGCCCTGTCCTTGTTTGTTATATTTGTTTATTTTTGGTAGCTGAGAGTTGCACAGCGCTGGTCACTGTCACCTATATCTGGTCACTTTTTACCCAGTTGTCCATTAATCTATTTGTGCAACGATTTGAAGAACAATTAAGAAGTATTTTATATATTCACTTATATTATTCGAAAAGAGATACGAATAATACGTTACTGTCGTGGATATTGCAAATCATAGCAACCATAGCGTCTGGAAATTACGCTATTAATTCAATCTATTCCCAAAGATTGTGCACCTGTATCTCAAGTAAGTATGATTAAGTTAACCAATAAAATCAGCAGTGGAAAAAACAAACAAAACATCAGTGTTGTGCCAGTTCATACTTAAAAAGAACTAGCTCAAAGTTCAGTTCACACAGATGATAATGAACTAGTTCATGTTCATAGTTCTTTTTTTTTTTTTAAAAGTTCACATATCTAAAAACGGTTCGCTTTTTTTAATGGCTACAACAGTATACAGTAGTATGCCTACATAGCCTACTCTCTGTTTGTACAAATTTCTGCACATTAATTTAATTCTGAATTTTGCACACAGAAAGGCATTTGTTCAAATCAAGTTCACGGATAATTGTGCGTGCATTTATTAGCCTAATCATTATGATACTAAAATCCTAACAAATAGGCTATGCTATGTACAAAAAATCAGATGAGCCCATAATATGAACGGTTAAGCATTTTCCTCCCATAGAAAACCATTATAAGAACGCTTAATGTGGCTTAATGCAGATTAGAATGTCCCCTTATTATGTCGAAATAACGAGATATCGATACTAGGCTACTGTGTCCACCGTGGTCTCCTTTTTGATCAGTGGAAACGATTTTTGCTTGTTTGGGATCTGACTGTCCAGCGTATTTGAAAAAGTTAAGCAAACTTTCCTGTCTTTTTGACCTTTTTCCCCTGCGTGAAACGATCGAGGCTAACAGCAATCTCAACTAGTACAACAAGCGCGCAAGTCATGTGTCACAAACATTGAACACTACACAAACAGTAATTTTTTTTTTCATTCAGGCAATTAATTTTAGTAGCACATCAAGTGCCGGATCCAATGTCGGAGGTGACGGAACATGTTCCGGCTCAAATTAAGCCCTGGTAAAACCTGACTTTTCAAATGAGCGTGAACGTGAACTGTGCGTGCTGTTCATTCCTGCCAGAGTGAGCACCGCTGTCGTTCACGTTCATTGTATGAAAAGTGATTCGTTCAGTTCATCGTTCGGCGAAAATATGAACGCGTTCATGCACAACACTGCAAAACATTATATATAGTGTATAATTGGTCTGAACAAAACTTGCAGACATGCTGAATAAAAATGCTAATTTATGCTATTTCAATGTAAAAAATATGACAAGTGCAAGAATGGTCTATGTAGCCTTTAATAGTGTTTGTAATAATGAACTTTAACTTTAGGGTTAAAAGATTAAAAACACACATCAGTAGGTGATTATCACATCAAGTGTCGATCCTGTAGTTTGTCTCGGTCTGTTGAAACAAAATGAAATAGGCTTAATTTGCCAATTTACAGAAGATCTCAGACATTATCATAATGAATGAGGAAAAAAAAGGGAACTATTGTCTTTTCAGCA
Source organism: Carassius carassius (assembly GCF_963082965.1). NCBI lineage: Eukaryota > Metazoa > Chordata > Actinopteri > Cypriniformes > Cyprinidae > Carassius > Carassius carassius. Next base: position 1,850,558 of record NC_081795.1, read on the forward strand.
GCTCAGTTAAACATGACGACTGTGTTGTTTCTGTCAGACTGTGAATTCACTAATTGTCAGTTACATTGTTTTGTCTTTGTTGTTTTGCACTAATCTCATTGTAATTGCTTTTACAATATGAATGTATAAATATTTGTCATGCCAATAAAGCACCTGGAAACTAACTCGTATGATACACTACAGAGTTTTTATGTTTAAAACTCCACACTGAGTACAGTGATATGGTTTCCCTCCAGTGTGAACTCGCTCATGTACTTTCAGGCTTCCAGACTGAATGAAACTCTTGTCACAGTAGGAGCACTTGTAAGGTTTCTCTCCAGTGTGAATCCTTTGGTGCTGTTTCAGATGATCAGTTCTAGTAAAGCTCTTCCCACACTCAAAACACATGTGGTCTCTCACTTCATAATGTGTTTTCTGGTGCAGTTTATAACTGTCTAGCCGTGAATAACTCTTTCCACAGAAAGAACACACATGAGGCTTCTCATCTGAATGAACTATCAAGTGTGTTTTTAGCCTTGATAATGAAATAAACTTTTTACCACACTGATCACAGTTAAATGGCTTTTCTCCAGAGTGAATGCGCAGATGATAACAGAGACTTCGTGCTGCAGTAAAACTCTTTCCACACTGAGGGCATGTGTATGGTTTCTCTCCAGTGTGGATTCTCATGTGATTCTTAAGGTTTTCTTTGCGTTTGAAACTCTTTCCACACTGAGAGCAGGTGTATTGTTTCTCTCCAGTGTGGATTATTATGTGCCTATTAAGGCTTCCTTTGTGTATGAAACTCTTTCCACACTGAGGGCATGTGTGTGGTTTCTCTCCAGTGTGGATCCTCATGTGCGTCTTAACGTTTCCTTTACGTTTGAAACTCTTTCCACACTGAGAGCAGGTGTGAAGCGGTTTGTCTTTTTGTCTTGAAGTTTTGACTTTACAGCGTTCCTCCTCCACTTCATTCCCCTCATGTCTTTGCTGTTTTACTTCCATCCAGACTAAAATAAAAAAAATGATGTGGTTAAAATCAGTTAAATGAACACAATTTAATAGCAGAAACCAAAAAACAAAACAAAAAATCAAATTTTTATCTTTGATGTGTCAAAGGTTAATTCTGTCATTTCTTGTTAATAAAATTAAAATGTGCATATGATCAGTTAGATGATCATTTATAATTCATTGCTAATTATTTCCCAGCCACTAATCTTTTTAACAGAAGCTTTAATGTTTCTCAGCAGTCAACAATGAAGAATCAAGAATGGACACAAACCTGTTGTATCTTCATGTTTTATTCTGGATGGTTCTTGATCATTCATGTCGTCAACCTCCTCTTCAGCTTCTGCTCCAGTCCTGTAGGATCATGTGAATGTTCCTCACCTTTTTAACACAAGCACAAACTCCACCCACCACAGATTCTGAAGATTTCATTGTTCGTGTCAATCACAGTCATCGTCTACACAACACTGAAACCAATCCAGTACAAACCTGTGATCTTAGTATAGTTAAATTTTTTGTGTCAAATCAAGCAAATTTCTGAAACTTCCCCCAACTAAAAGTTTTGGTTTTCTTCATATTTTTAATGAAGAAAGCCAAACATAAGTAGTGTAAAATACCAGATATTTAATGTCATGGATAATTACAGAGTAAATCATTATTTTAGAGGTGAGTAAAAAAGAAAATTTTTAAGTGAAATTTGGGGCCAAATTACAGGATAAAAAATGACTTTGGAAAGATGAAAGATGTTTTATTCTATTAGTACAATCGGTTGAATTCAGCAATAGTTGTTGCATTGTGACAGTTCAAGTATGGGGAAAACACTTTTTATGTTTTTTTTTTCTTTTTCTGAAGTTTGCACTCTTGTATCTCATTAGGTATTAAAATATCTTAATAACCTTCTAGCTGGTTAATGTTTCTTATTAATGGTTCTTAACAAACATTTATTTGAATATTATCATGTTTAAGGTCTTATATATGTTTCAATTCCAGAGTAATGGATATGTGCAATTGTTCCATTTTCAGTTTTCAGAAACCAAATGTGGGTCCCTTTGCAATAACTTTTTATTTTTTAAGAGTAATGTCTGAAGAAGATATAATGTTGAAACTAAAAAAACTGCATTTAATATACCTGTCTGAATGCCATGTCACCAAAATTTGATTTTCCCAAAGATTGTGTGCCTGTGTCTCAATTATTCAAGATCTAAATATGATTTTCTTGACTTAATTTCCTTAATTCCTCATTTTAAAGCCCTAAATGTTTCAATCCCAGGGATATGATGATCGTAATGTGCCTATATGAGTAAATTGTTGAAATTTACTCATTTTAAAACAGATTAAAGAAGACTGTCTGAGGAACAAATAATCTTGAAACTAGAAGTTCATCTTTCACGTTTACTCCACTACAATTCCTAATTAAATTACAAAGCCGATTCGGAAGAACACAGACTGCAAGAAAGCAGGTTTTATGAATTATTAGTGGTTAATGACTACTAAATAAACAACCAATCATTTTCCACTCAAGTTGAGGCTTGGGTGTGTGATAAATAGCCTATTATTGTAACTGTTGTTTTAATAATGTGTGATCTGACATTATTGAGTATATCACAAAATTCAGACAAAAACACAAAGTGCACACACTACCTGATTTAATATATTAAAACACATTTAAAATGATCAAAATTAAAGGCATTCTAAATTGGTTGCAAAATGCCTCTATATGTCTTTTATGTCTATACCATTTGACATGGTTATTATTAAACTAAAAGTGTTTTTTCTCCAGATATCAGCAATGTAATATTGTGTGAATGACTGTGTGAATACATCTAAATGCCACTTCAGATGCAGATCCCAGAAAGGTTTTCTTATGTTGGAATGTTATGTTGGAGTTTTTATACCAGATCAAGTGGCTCTTATTCTTTATTATATTATAAAAGATCACTCTAAATTGTAATGTAGACACATGCATTTTCTGTGAAGTTGCTTTGAAACAATGTGTATTGTAAAAAGCGCTAAACAAATAAATTTTAATTGAATTATGCTAACCCAAAGATACAAAGAGTTAAAAAGGAATGCAATCTCGCTGCTCAAACTGTGTATAAAATTTTTTTTCATTTACTCCTTTTCCATTTTGCATTTACTTGTACTTTTACTTTCAATATTTATGTTTAATAAAAAAAATACTTTTTTATACTTAAGTACAATAAATATTACATACTTTAAAACTTTTACTCAAGTAATATTCTAAACGGGGACTTCAACCAGAGACAGTTTATAAGAGACATGCCACTTCCTCAATCCTCAATACAACTATATAAGGAAAACCCGTAACGGCAAAGATGGTGGTTGTGTGCACATGTCCCACCCTCCCGCTGGAAAGCCAATCATCTGCTTTTAACAATCAAGCCAGGAAATATTTAAGCCTATCGTCTGGTTCCACTGACGTATGCGCACAGTTGAGGAACCCTTGCGCATGCGTAAAGGTATAACCTGTGGGGAAAAAGGCGTTTTAAACCTTATTTTGGGGCAAAGTCATCAAAATTTTTCAGCGATTTTTTGTCATATTTTACTGTTGTTTCTAAACATGTAGTTTTTATGTCCCGGTGACCAGTGAAAGTGCAGTTCTGACTCTATGCCCATTCATTTAGCTTGTCCAGTTATTCTGAAATAGCTGCCCGGAGGCGTTGCCAAGATGGCGGCCGAGTGGCATGACTTGCCTGAAAGGACTTTGCTTCAACTTCTACCAAAGTCGTTTTCTGATAAGATATCTGTACTTTTACTTGAGTGTGGCTTTAAAGTACTTCTTCCACTGTGTATTTCTTTCATTAGAAAGAGATTTGAACTGAATCCATAAAGTCTTTTGTTGGCCAGTGACTGTGTGATTGAGTTAACCAATAAAATCAGCAGTGGACAAAACTAACAAAAACAAAACATTATATATAGTGTATAATTGGTCTGAACAAAACTAGCAGACATGCTGAATAAGAATGCTAATTTGTGCTATTTCAATGTCAAAAACATGACAAGTACAAGAATGTTTTCTGTAGCCTTTAATAGTGTTTGTAATAATGAACTTTAACTTTAGGGGTAAAAGATTAAAAACACACATCAGTAGGTGATTATCACATAAAGTGTCGATCCTGTAGTTTGTCTGAGTCTGTTGACACACAATGAAATGATCTTAATGTGCCAATTTACAGAAGATCTCAGACATCATCATAATGAATGAGGAGAAAACAGGGAACTATTGTCTTTTCAGCAGCTCAGTTAAACTGTTTTGTTGTTTTGCACTAATCTCATTGTATTTGCTTTGACAATATAAACGTACAAATATTTATCATGCCAATAAAGCACCTGGAAACTAACTAGCTGGATGAATAGATAAACGTTGCTCATAATGACGACTTCAGACAAATCTTTTTCATATCATACACTACAGAGTTTGAATGTTTGAAACTCTTTCCACACGGAGTACGGTGATATGGTTTCTCTCCAGTATGAACTCGCTCATGTACTTTCAAGTGTTCAGACCGATTGAAACTCTTGTCACAATATGAACACGTGTAAGGTTTCTCTCCAGAATGTATCCTTTGGTGTCGTTTCAGATGATCAGTTCTAGTAAAGCTCTTCCCACACTCAAAACACATGTGATCTCTCACTTCATTATGTGTTTTCTGGTGCTGTTTATAACTGACCAGTCGTGAAAAACTCTTTCCACAGTAAGAACACACATGAGGCTTCTCATCTGAATGAACTATCAGGTGTGCTTTTAGCCTTGATGATGAAATAAACTTTTTACCACACTGATCACAGTTAAAAGGCTTTTCTCCAGAGTGAATGCGCAGATGATAACAGAGACCTGATGCTGCAGTAAAACTCTTTCCACACTGAGGGCAAGTGTATGGTTTCTCTCCAGTGTGGATCCTCATGTGCTTCTTAATGTTTCCTTTTTCTCTGAAACTATTTCCACACTGTGAGCAGGTGTGAAGCTGTTTGGCTTTTTTTCTCGAAGTTTTGATTTTACAACGTTCATTCACCTCATGCCTTTGCGGTTTTACTTCCATCCAGTCTGAAAATAAACAAATTATGTAGTTAAAAATCAATTAAAGTGAACATAATTTAAAAGCAGACACCAAAAGAGGTCACTGCATCTTTTTTAGAAGAAGCTTTAATGCTTGTCATCAGTCAACAATGAAGAATGAAGAATAGACTCAAACCTGTTTGTTCCTCACTATCTTCATGTTTTATTCTGGATGGTTCTGGATCATTCATGTCGTCAACCTCCTCTTCAACTTCTGCTCCAGTAGGATCATGTCAATGTTCCTCACCCAGTGCTTCCCAAACATGTCTTAGAGGCCTCCCTGTCCTGCACATTTAGTATGTATCCCTAATCAAACTCACTCAATTTAGTTCTTGCGATCTTCTAGTAACAAGCTGATGAGTGTAATCAGGCATGTTAGATAAGGGAGACATACAAAAGGTGCAGGGCAGGGAGGAGTCTAGGACAGGTTTGGGAAGCACTGTAATGTCCTCACCTTTTTAACACAGTTAAAGCACAAACTCCGCCCACCACAGATTCTAAAGATTTCATTGGTCTACACCAGTGGTTCTCAATTCCAGTCCTGGGAACCCCCTGCTCTACACATTTTGCATGTCTCCCTTATTTATGACACACCTGATTGAGATCATCAGCTTGTTTGGGGAAAGAGCCATTAACTGAACCAATGAGCTGATGATCTCAATACTAAAACTAAGTCGACACCAATAGCATTGTGCCACAATCACACCAACCAAAACGATACACTTATTTATTTTACTTATGCATGTCAACTACGTATATATCACCTTTACGATGATGAAGGGTTTGCCTTACACACCAAATATATAAAAAAAAAGAACAGGAGCTTCCTCAAGTAAGCTAAAAAGGGGTACAGATTGACAAAAAAGGCAACAGACATTGACACGTATGGTTATTCAGACAATCTCAGACTGATAACACGAACATTTTAAATACCTCCATCTGATGCACTGCCAGTTCTTGCATTTATTTGCACTGATTGAAAGAAAAAAAATTATATTCTATAGACCAGGGGCCTGTACCATGATGTTAGCTGAACAAATTCAGAGCTACAGGATTAGTTTTGAGTTGACAAAATCAAACCTCTCCAATCCAGCTTTGTTGGTACCATGATGCTAATCATCAACTTTCTTTGTCAACTCAGGCTTTGATCCTGAGTTTGTGGAGCAAGTTTTATTTACTTCTCGCGAGAGACCCAGCGAGATTCAAAACTAAAGATTTTGCAAAACGTTAAGAGATTGAAGAATATGACAAAATTAAACGACATATGAAAAATTAAGGATGACAAGTAAAATTAATTATCTGTCTCTATCAATGCAGTGATAAGTGCAACTTGTTAATTAAGATTATACATTCGAAAATATATAGGGATAGAGGCTCGAACAGCAGTTCAGTCAGTGTACTGTTTGAGTACATGCATTACTCGGGGATATTGGTTTGTTTGAACTCAGAGGGAGTGTCAGCCACATTAAACAAGTTAACAGCTTAAGTCATTTGTGGATTAATGCGTATTGGAGACGCGAACCATTTAAAACGATTCAGTTCGATTTGGTGAACTGGTTCAAAAAGATCCGGTTACATCGAGTGAATCGTTTGCGAACTGGATATCACAAACTGCTTTGAACTCTCTCACAACAGACACGGAAGAGAAGACAATGCTGAATAAATTTGTAGTTGTTGTTATTTTTGGACCAAAATGTATTTTCGATGCTTCAAAAAATTCTAACTGACCCTCTGATGTCACATGGACTACTTTGATGATGTTTTTCTTACCTTTCTGGACATGGACAGTATACCGTACACACAGCTTCAATGGAGGGACTGAGAGCTCTCGGACTAAATCTAAATTATCTTAAACTGTGTTCCGAAGATGAACAGAGGTCTTATGGGTTTGGAACGACATGAGGGTGAGTTATTAATAACATAATTATGATTTTTCGATGAACTAACCCTTTAATTTGGAGCAAGATAAACTGGGGGAGTGACTTTGTGTCAGATATGTGTCACTTCTCTCACATCTGATTGGTCCAACTTCAGTTTGAGATCTCTAACCCATCTTTATCCAATGCGACTTACAATTGCTGCATATGTCAGAGGTCGCATGTCTCTGGAGCAACTAGGGGTTAAGTGTCTTGCTCAGGGACATACTGGTGTCTCACAGTGGATGAGAGGTCTTATCATGGAATCTCTTCCTTTTCTTTTGCCAACTGTGTTCCTTGCTAAACTGAGGTGCAACATCTATTTGTGTTGCTATCAGTGTTGCCTCAGACAGGAGTGACTCCCATCCATCTCTAAGAGCCAGCATCTCTTTTGTTAAGGCATTGATATTGGATGCCTCTGTGTCAATTGAGATTTTTCCAGACTGGATAACCACATTCCTGTCATCAATGCACTGCAGTACTTTGAGCCAGACAGTGAGTAGGACATCTGGCCTCGCTGGTGAGACTACATGTCGTGAGTATACTGTCAAGGGCCTCAATGACAGAAGGAAGGTGTAATTTTTTTTTTGTAATAAGAGAAAGGCACACATGGGAGGCAATCCAGCGCATTAGAAGATTTGCTGTAAGTTACCCAGTCTCTCTCACCTTTTCCCTCCCATTGGCTGCCTTGCTGTACAATAAGTATTCTGGGAATGCTTTTCCCTCAGAATCCTGTGGCAGTAGTACATCATCATCATCATCTCTGGTAGACAGTGTCCTCACAAAAGCCTCCCTGTCAGTCAAATCCGCTGGCCACAAACCTGGGTCAACATCCTGCCTATGACTTCTGCCTTCTTCCACCATGCATCTCTCATTCTCGTCATCACTGAAACTTTCTTTCCCTTCTACCTTTCCTTCCACACCTCTTCCTCCTTCTACCTGTAGGATGCACACAATGCATGTGGATATATATATATATATACTGTGAAATATACAGTATATTAAAATATGCCATAAACCAATAAGTGACACTAACACTACAGAACATTGACACAAATTACCTATAGTTCTGTATTACCACCACTTGATTACATACATTAGATACGATAGATTTGTGTGTGTGTGTGTGTGTGTGGTTGTAAGCTTCTCAAATAAATTGCCCTTCATGATGGGAATAATAAAGTCTGTATCTGTAGATGTCATTAAACGGCCAAAATTCAGTCTTAATGAACACATCCAACTGGATTATTTTAATATTGTCTGTAACTTACATGCAGGTTGAGGTAAGCTACTCATTGTTTCTAACTGCATCCAGTACAGACAGGAGGTTGTTTTTAATGTCATAATGGTCATTATGTGAGAAAATAATTTGTGTTTGATTTCTATCATTAATAAATATTTCATTTTCTTTTTTGTTATGGTAAAAAAAGAGCAAGAGAGCAGAGAGCCCCACACAGACTCCCTGGAATGATGCTAAGTCATTAACTCAGTGTTGCTCACCTTCTTCACAGGGACAGGGAGGGGTGCAGTTATGGGGAGACTGGGGTGCTGCTGACTCATCTGTTGTTAAGTCTGCTAAAAGGGGCATGGACAGTTATTTAATATGGGACTAAAGGCTTTAATGTGTTAAAAAAAATAAAAGAAATAAAGTAAAAAATAAAGAAATAACATTTTGAACAGAAAGCTGAAAAAAGACTATTGGATTCAGAATGAGTTGATCAACACCCCAAAGCTTGACTGTAATTATTACCTCTATATCTGTTGACATTTTATTCCAACATTACAGTTTTGATGCTGTTTCATGTCAGATGATTGTGTTACATGTGTTAGTATTCTTTTTTCTTCTTAACTTTTTTTATTTTTTTTTTATTCTGTGTCGAAGATGTGTAGTGGCGCCCTCTACCGTATAATAATGAAAACACAGATTCTAGGAGTATAGCTCAAATATATTTAGAATTTTTGTAAGTCAATATTTATGAGGAGTACATAAAGCCCATTTCTGAGAAGTACATAAAAAGTAAACTAAAATCATACTTTCCTAGTTTTAGTTTACATTGATGCATTTAGCAGACGCTTTTATCCAAAGCAATTTGCAGTGCATTCAGGCTAACAGTTTTTACCTAACATGTGTTCCCTGGGAATCGAACCCACAACCTTGCGCTGCTAACGCAATGCGCTACCACTTGAGCCACAGTTAGTATACTAATAACACACTTGAATAGACTTATTTTTCCTAAGGGAAATCCAAAATAAGTTACAGCATTTACTTCCTTAAAATTTACATGGACATATTTGCTGTTAGGAAAAACAGAATGTTTCTGGTAAGAAAAAAATCGAACGATTGAAAAGAACACAGAATAGCAGCTTCACTTTGAGTTTTAGCTGGTGTCTCTCACTCTTCTCTCTTCTGTGTATCCTCAGTGCACACAGTGGCATGCATCTCAAAGCATTCTTCTCCACAAACCTCTGACTGCACACCATGGTTTCGGCTTTCTAGTCACCTTCATTTGATTACAGTTACAGTATTGTTTTTTTTATTTCCTTCTTCTGCACGTCTCCCTTGCATATTTGCATGAAGCTCTTTTGTTTGAAATGAAAGGTGTTGTGTGTCTTTGTCGCTGCGTGTCGCTGCTGGACGCAGTGCGCTTTTTTGCCAGCTTTGCTTTGGTTCAGTCATGTGATGGTTTCTGTGTTTCCAGCGAACAGAGAAACTACCCGCTTCTCAGACGAAAAACTCACCCAGAGAAGAGACTGAAGCTGTCATGGGGTGCTGTTTCAGCACCGGGAGCAACCAGGTAGAGAAGCTTTATTCAATATACACGCAAACAGCTAATAAATACAACACAATGTGGCGTTTATATCCCTGAAACAAGAATTACACACAACACCCTTAATGTTGGTGTGTGTTATTAAAGAACAGACTACAAAAATGCTACAAAACTACAATATCGTTAATTGCGCCTATTTTTCTAGTCAGAATTGTTTACTTCTGGTGCTATAATGAGTTGATATGTAAATTGTCACAAACTGAAAGTAAGTTTTGGGAGCTTAGGCTCGTGACCTGTGACATGTGCTGTTTAAAAACTACAACAAACTAACTCTAATGCTTAGTTTCTCAGACCACAATGGACTTTTTTCTCTGCTTGTGTTTGTCTCTAAAATATTTCCCTAGTATTTTATTTTTTTATACCAATTAAAGATCCTTAAAGTAATGGACAGAGTCTTGGAAAGTAACTTTTAAAAATAATACATTACAATATTACTTCCTAAAAAAAAGTAACTAATCCTGTTAGTTACATTTTTATAGAATGTAACGCGTTTTCCTATCTGGTCTGGGTTTGCATGTTTGCTTTTAATATAAAACATATTGTTTTTGGCAAATGTAAAAGCCATTTCACACCAAAAGTGAAATTAATAATCCTCAGGCTGAAGGAAATGTACATTCAAGTCATGGTTTTAGGCTACTACTGCCTCCTCAAAAGAGTGAACCGATGGTTTTTCAGGAGGTGTAATGATTATGATTTTGAACAGCCTCCTTTCGGCTTTTCTGTGCAGGACGACTCCAAGAAGCCATTGATTCCTGACCCAAACTTAGACAGAAAACCCACCAATGGCTCGGATCGAAACGCAGACAGTCTGCTGTCCAGCCGCACAGATGAACAAGACCTGCATGCAGCCATCGTGCAGCGGACAGCCCTGTACGACACGCACGATCCCTTTCACTGTGGCTGTCGAGTCATTTATAACATGGTTTGTTCACTGATTAAAACTCACTTTTCTTGTTCTCCTGGTTAGGAACATAATTGACGTGTCAGCTGTTATTTCTCAAGGCCTGGAACAACATGAATACATGGACAGAGCCAGACAGTACAGGTGTGTTACACTACTACTGAAATGCCATTGATGCCAATGGAGTGATGTCATAACCTTGCAACACTAGCTGTGTAATGTCATTTATTTTTTAATTATTATTATTTTTTAATAGCATCAAGATTTTAGCTTAAATTTTATATTAGTTCAAGGGACTGTCCACCCCAAAACTTGTGATTATCTACTCACTCTTACGTCATTCTGTATGATTGTCTTTCTTAAAGGTTTCTGTGGGTCTTAATTGCTAATTGCGGGTCTTAAGTCTTAATTGCTCCTTCCATACATTAAAGCCTAAAAAGGTCTTGAAATCAGAGTCTTAAATTCATAGTTATCACATAAGAAGTTGCATGCATTGCAAAAAAAAAAAAAAAAAAGACAAAAATAATATCCTACTCTATATTTTTCGCTTTCCAATATCCTTAAATCAGGATGAGTTTACTTTAGATGCAAATTGAAGTCTTGTTTCCTGAGAGACTGAAATTAAAGCTTATGCATTTTTTGTGTGAAATTAATTAAAAAGCTCGGTAACACTTTTGAATAAGGTTCCATTAGTTAATGTTAGTTACCTACTTTAGTTAACATGAGCTAAGCAAGAACAATCCTTCTACAGCATTTATTAATCTTAGTTAATTGTAATTTCAACATTTACTAATGCATTATTTGAAACAAAGGTGGTGCTTGTTAACATTAGTTAATGCACTGTGAATTAGCATGAACTAACAATGAATAACTGTATTTTCATTAACTAACATTAACAAAGATTCATAAATTCAATTCAATTCAACTTTATTTCGCCATGTATACAGATACTAAGAATTTGATTTGGTCTTCTCCATGCAGGCAACACAGTAAAAACGGGAAAAAAAAAACAGTTACAAGAACACAATACAAGGACAAATAGAGACCTTATAAGCAATACGTTAATATGAATGTAAAAAGTGATGAGTTAAATAATAAATAAAGTGCCATGAATTCCAAGATTTAAGAATCATTTAGGAGGGCTATTGCTTGGGGGAAAAAACTGTGGCGGTGGCGTGATGTTTTGGGCAAAAAGGCCCTGTACCGCTTTCCAGAGTGGAGAAGATTAAACAGACTATTGGCAGGATGAGAGGGGTCAGCCGCAATCTTCACAGCTCTGTTAATGGACCTGGAGCTGTACAGGTCCATAATGGGGGGCAGGGGGCAGCAGATGATCCTCTCTGCTGCCCGGACGACTCTTTGTAGCCTGGCCTTTGCGCGGGCTGACGCAGAGGACTTTTTTCTGACTTTTTGCGGAAATCCACTATCATCTCAACTGTTTTGTTGATGTTAAGCTCCAAGTTACTGACTGCACACCAGGACACCAGGAGACTGACCTTTGCGGTAGGCTGACTCGTCGTTGTTGGAGATGAGGCCTATTATGGTGGTGTCGTCCACATTCTGATGGTTTTGACAGAAGGGCCTCCAGAGGTGCAGTCATTGGTGTACAGTGAGAATAACAAGGGGGACAGCACACAACCTTGGGGAGTCCCAGTGTTGACTGTGCGGGGCTGTGAGAGATGTGGGCCCAGCCTGACATACTGGGTCCTGTTGGTGAGAAAGTCTGTAATCCATGAGCAGAGGAGGGGAGAATATTCAGATGGGTCAGTTTGCTGTGGAGGAGGTCAGGGATGATGGTGTTAAAGGCAGAGCTGTAATCCACAAACAGGAGTCTTGCGTATGTGTTCCGATTGTCCAGGTGTTGTAGCATGAAGTGAAGTGCAATGTTGATTGCTTCATCAACTGAGCGGTTGGATCTATATGCAAATTGAAGAGGTGTTCGGTGGATGCTTTGAGATAAGAGAGAACCAAGCGTTCAAATGCTTTCATGACTACAGAGGTGAGGTCATTTAAGCAGGTGATCTGGGGCTTTTTCGGCACTGGAATGATGACAGCAGATTTGAAGCAGGCAGGTACTCAGCATAGTTCTAATGACTGATTAAAAATGTCCGTAAATACTGTGGTCAGCTCACTGGCACAGTGCCTAAGGGAAGCAGGTGAAACCATGTCTGGACCACACGCTTTCCTGATGTTCTGACCTTTAAAAAGCCTCCGAACCTCATGCTCCATGATGACGAATGGAGCAGATGAGGTGGTGGCGGTGGTGGCAGTGGAGTGGGGGGCAGGGGGGATAGAGTGGGGGGACCCACGCGGGGCTTCGAACCTAGTGCAAAACACATTGAACTTATCTGGTAGATTGGGGTCGTTGGAGGCTGGTGGGGGGGGGCTTTTTGTAGCCCGTGGCAGATTGTAGGCCCTTCCAGACAGCTCTGATGTTCTTATCTCCGACCTGTTGTTCAATCCTGGCTTTTTACAGCCTCTTAGCATGCTGGATGGCTTTGCTGAGTGCGTATTTGGCCTTGGTGTAGGCAGCCTTGTCTCTGCTCCTGTGGGCCGCCTCCTTCTCTCTCCTCCGTAGCCTTACTTCCTTATTGAACCATGGCTTACTATTCCCATAAATGACAATAGATTGTCTGGGAATGCAAAGTTCCTCACAGAAGTAGATGTAGGACGAGCACATGTCTACATACTCATCAAAGTTATTGCATGCCAATTTAATAGTTCCCTAGTCTGTAATGTCAAAGCAGGCTTGTTGCAGCGGGTTGGGGTGTCCATTTCTGTACAACCCTCTTAATCGGTTTTTGTCTTTTGAGTAGAGACCGGTATGTGGGGATGAGTTTAATCACAGCATGATCGCCATTGCCTAGAAGCGCGCGCACAAGCACGATATGCCTCTTTGATGGAAGAATAGCAGTGATCAAGAGTCCGTTCTCCCCTGGTGGCACAGCGCACCAACTGATGGTATTTTGGAAGTTCAGATCTCAGATCAGTGTGGTTGAAATCACCCATGACAATTACAGTGGAGTTAGGGAACTTATTCTCCACTTCTGTAATATGATCAGCTAAAAGCTGCTGCGCTGTGTCGGCATGAGCCTGTGGCTGAACGTAAACACATGCAAGGATAATGGATGATATTTCCCTAGGTGAGTAAAAAGGTTTGCAGTGTATGGCCAGCAATTCCAGATCGGGGGAACATAATTCAGCAATGACTGTTAAATCGCTGCACCACTCGCTACTCACATAAAAGCAGACACCTCCGCCTTTTGTTTTCCCGGTGGCTGTTGCATCGTGGTCTGCTCTAAAGAGCCGATAACCGGGTAGGTTCACCGCCGAGTCAGGAATATTGGAGTGAAGCCAGGTTTCCATCAAGCAGAACGCAGCAATATCGGAATAATCCTTGTCCGTCTCCAACCGAAGTTGAAGCTCATCCAGCTTATTGCTGAGTGATCTCATGTTAGCCAGTACTAGGCCAGGTAAAGGTGCACGGGACCCTTTCTTCTCCAAACGGCGACGGCAGCCGGCTCGATTACCCCACGCTCTGCTGCGGGGGAGTAGCCTCCATGGACGAGCTCTCGAGTGTTTGTATGGGCCACATTCTGTTGAGATTCTGAGGATATCCGAATAAAGACCCTGCAAATCAGGGCGTCAACTATCTCTGGAGTAGGTAATTTTCATAATCGCACCGCACGATAGACATAAACACGGACAAACTTTTCCTCCTGCACAAGATCTCCATCTTAAATACAGTAATAAATGAATTTTTCATTGTTTTTTCATGTTATTTAATTTATTAACTAACATTAACTAATGGAACCTTATTCTAAAGTGTTACCAAAAATCTATTGAAGTTGCATCTTTAATCATTGAAGCATTGTTAATGCAAAATATTTACAATTTTGACGCACTGTGTTCCATTCAATATATTCCTTACATTTTCTTTACTTAGTCTTAAAAAGATCTTAAGAAGAACCTAATTTACTTGAATAAAACCTGCAGAAACCCTGTTCGTCTGTGGAACATAAAAGAAGATATTTTGAAAAATGATTCAGGTCACATTGACTTCAATGGTATTTTTGTCCTCACAGTAGAAGTCAATGAGACCCGAAACCATTTCTTTACCAACATTCTTCAAAATATTTTGTGTTCCAATGACACAAGCAGGAATAAACGATGACAGGTTTAATTTGTGGATGGACCTTTTGCTTTGTAGTCCTTTTTAAATGTCCCTGCAGTGGGTTTATGAGAATCACATGTGTTTGTGTTAAAGCACCAAGGTAGGGGTGTTGAACAGAACGTGGTCTCAGAAGAAACCCGTTCCTCTTCCGTCACTGAGCAGCCAACCACACCAAGTGCTCGCCGCTGACCTGGTCACAAATGCAGATGTACAGCAGGTGAGATTTGGTTTCATTGTGCACATGCACTTGGATGTTATTTAATAGCCTGCTCACAATGCACTAGACCACTTTTGACATGCAAAAATATATGTATGAAGTATATGTGCAAGAGAGGGTGCATTTATTACTCTAAAGACAGATATATTGTGAAATATGTTTACGGTATAAAATTTCTATTTTGAATATTTTTAAAACTATTTTCCGGTCATGCAAAGCTGTATTTTCAGCATCATTCCTCCAGTCTTTGGTGTCACATGATCTTCAGAATTCATTCTAATATGCTGATTTGCTGCTTAAGAAACTTTTCTGATTATTATCAGTTTTGAAAACAGTTGTTGGGGAAACCGTAATTGTTTTCAGGATTCTTTGATGAATAGAGAGTTCAAAGGAACTGCGTTTATTTGAAATGCAAGTCTTATAATATTCTGGTCACTGAAGGTCGCTGGATACGATGAAGTCATATTTTGTACATTTAATGCATCCTTGCTTCTTTCAAAAAAAGAAACAAAACATTTACTGTCTGAAATCTTTTAAACAGTAGTGTATATAAATGATAAATAAAAACAATTTATGCATTTGTTATCAGCTGATTCATCGATCTATCACTAGAAATAATGGACATTATTCAAAGTTTTGTTTGATTTATTGCATTTTTTCCCTCCTCAGGTGTCTAAGATCGCTGCGTACGCCTACAGCGCCATCTCACAAATCAAAGTAGATGCCAAGGAAGAGCTAGTGGTGCAGTTTGCTATACCATGATCATTTATTTTTATTTTTTTCTGAGAAAGATATTTCATCAGCTGAACAACCACTGTATTTTTAAACAACAGTACAGTCCACGAGATGCAATTTTACTGTACTTCAGTCCCTCACAGCCTTGTTTACATCGTGGCCCGTCTTATGAATAATCACACTGTCAAATCTGAGTGTTTTGGACGGGGAGGTGGATCCGAATTGTTGCGGTGGAAGTTTGTAGACTGTAAATGATGTTCTTGTGTCGATGCCTTTTAATGTACAGAGTGTAAAGTGATTAAGATTAATTATTACCTTGCGTTCTTCCCTGATGGAGTTTGAAATGCCACACAATATGTTTGTGTATTCATTTATTTTGATTTTATATATTTATGCAAGCTCAGAGACAGTGTGGCGCGATTAACTCTTAAGATCATGTCAAGGCACTTTTTCTCTTTCTTTTGGGATTTTTAAAGGGATAAAATGCGCTGCAATACTTTGGTTTCTGTTGCAGTTTACTAATAGTGTTAAAGTTTGATTTACAGAGATAACTCTATAGGCTAGTACCAGAAATGTAATCTTAATAATCTGTTTTTTGTTTAACAAGATGACACATTAAAGACATTCAAAATTTTAAGTGTTGTTTTATTGTACTGAATGTGTTTAGTATTCATTTATTGGTGGTAAGTACAATGAGAATATTTTTTGTTGTGTGAATATACAGTAAGTTCAAATTTGGTCCCCTTTATCATGTTAAAAATCCAGTACTCGAGTCTCACCAACACGAGATGGCAAATTGATGTCAGGTCCTTCACACTCGGCCCAGATTGGTTAAACTGAACCAGTGATGTTAAGAAAAAAAATGCATTGCATTGAATGCACCTTAATTTGGCCATTACTGATTCCAAATAACAAGACAAAAAAAATTTAGTAACTTACTACCTTTCTGGGCCATAAAACGTTTCAGTTCCATTGCTTTCTATGCAGAGTCAGAAAACTCCCGGACTTCATCCAAAATATCTTAATTTGTGTTCTGAAGGTGAACAAAGGTCTTACAGGTTTGGAACAACACCAGGGTGAGAAATTAATGACAGAATTTTCATTTTTGGGTGAACTATCCCTATTAAGTAATCCAGATTGCATGTAATCAGTTACTGCCCAGCTCTGATTATCAGTGTTGGAGGTAACGCGAAGTTATGCAATCGGATTACTTTTTTTCAAGTAACTAGCAAAGTAATGCATTACTTTTTCATTTACAAGGAAATATACTTTGTTTTCGCATTTATTGACTGACAGCACTCGTGTTGAGAGAAATCAAAGGCATGAACGTGAACCTACATTTACTCATCACACTCGAACAAAAACAGATTCAGTATTTCTTAAAATGAATCAAAACAGTGAAATGCGACCTCAGAATAATAGATGCATGCAAACCTGCAATAATTAAATATGTCAAATATCCTTTAGGCATTTAATCTCATTTTATTAAACAGTCTTTGCTGCTGTCTTTCAATTATTCAATTCAACCAGCAAAAATAACTTAAAACATATTTTTTGTTTCCCCTTTTTATTGCTGAAAAGATAAAAAATAGCACAGATCAGAAATAGTAACGCAATATAGTGATGCACTCTATGTCGATATTTTCAATATCACGCATAATATTTTGTACATGAAATATGTCTTGAGAACATACACTGTATTTTTTTTTCTTTTTTTTTCTTTTATTAACATTTTGTCAAAGTACAATTTTAAGACGTATACAAAATTGAATCAATATACAGTTTCATAAATCTGATCTTAACAAGGTGAACAAAATGAGAGACAGGAAAATAAAATCCGAAATAAAATAGAAAAAAGAAGAAAACATAGATACATAATAGAAAAACACTTAGGGGTCTGCATTAAAGTTAAAATATTGAAATAATTTGATTGTTTTGTTTAATTTGTTGTTCTTTTTTTTTATTTTCAATGCTGTTCCAATATTTTTTGAGGTCTGTAATTCTGAAATTGTAAAAGGAGGGTTTGCTTCTTTGCCAAATCATTTTGTGCAGATAATATTTAGCTTTTTACCTTTTACCTTTTATTTATTTATATAGCGCTTTAAACAAAATACATTGCGTCAAAGCAACTGAACAACATTCATTAGGAAAACAGTGTCAATAATGAAAACATGATAGTTAAAGGCAGTTCATTATTGAATTCAGTGATGTCATCTCTGTTCAATTAAATAGTGTCTGTGCATTTATTTGCAATCAAGTCAACGATATCGCTGTAGATGAAGTGTCCCCAACTAAGCAAGCCAGAGGCGACAGCGGCAAGGAACCGAAACTCCATCGGTGACAGAATGGAGAAAAAAACCTTGGGAGAAACCAGGCTCAGTTGGGGGGGCCAGTTCTCCTCTGACCAGACGAAACCAGTAGTTCAATTCCAGGCTGCAGCAAAGTCAGATTGTGCAGAAGAATCATCTGTTTCCTGTGGTCTTGTCCTGGTGCTCCTTTGAGACAAGGTCTTTACAGGGGATCTGTATCTGGGGCTCTAGTTGTCCTGGTCTCCGCTGTCTTTCAGGGATGTAGAGGTCCTTTCTAGGTGCTGATCCACCATCTGGTCTGGATACGTACTGGATCCGGGTGACTGCAGTGACCCTCTGATCTGGACACAGACTGGATCTGGTGGCTACGGTGACCTCGGAATAAGAGAGAAACAGACAAATTTAGCGTAGATGCCATTCTTCTAATGATGTAGCAAGTACATAGGTTGTTATGGGAAGTGTTTCCGGTTCCGGTTTACCTAATTAATGCAGCCTAAAAATCCTTTAACGGATTTGGATAATAAAAGCATATTAGTATGTTATGTGTATGCCAGGTTAAAGAGATGGGTCTTTAATCTAGATTTAAACTGCAAGAGTGTGTCTGCCTCCCGAACAATGTTAGGTAGGTTATTCCAGAGTTTAGGCGCCAAATAGGAAAAGGATCTGCCGCCCGCAGTTGATTTTGATATTCTAGGTATTATCAAATAGCGAGAGTTTTGAGCTAAAATAATAATTAAGTTAATTACATATTTTTCATTGGCTGATAAATTTGGCTCAGTGACTATAAGAAGTATTTCAAATTTACTTAGAGAAATATTCTTTTTTATCTTTTGGGAAATAAATCTTTGTAAATGGGACCAAAAGGAAGCTACAAGGGAACAATCAACAAAAACATGCTCAATGGTTTCTCCTTCACAGCCACAGAATGTACAACAGTTACGCACAGTTGGAAAAAAAGTACAGATGTTTGCTTTTGAAGGGTAATATCTGTGAACAATTTTGAATAACACTTCTTTGATTTTATTTACAATAATATACTGGTGAGGTAGCAGGAAAATCATGTTCCATAATTTCTTGTCCAGTAAAGTCCATCGGTGTTTACATATAGGAGTACTGGCAGGATCAAGTATGTTTCTAATAAAAGTATTGTTACATCTCTTATCTGTGAGTGGAATGCCAGAAATAGTAGGAGAACCGACTGTTACAGATAGAGAAGTATCTCTCTGTAGGCTCTGCGCTAAAGAAACAAGACTAACAGGAATAGACTCAATCACCATTTCGAAATCTTCTTGAGATGTATCAATACCATATTTTTCCATGAAGTGCTCACAAGAATAAAATTCATTTTTTGTATTTAGCAGATTGTTTACTGTATACAGATTACTTATAAACCAATTATTCAGAAAGAGTGTTTTGTTTTTGTGTAGTATATATGCATTGCTCCAAAGAATACAGTGAGGGGAGAAATTGTGTTTAAAGATAAGATTCCAACATGACAAGGTTTGTTTTTGAAAATTGCTTAATTTCACGGGGAGTTTTCCTACCGAAAAAGGACATATCAATAGAATGTTAAGACCACCAATAGTTTCAAATAAGCTGTTTGGAATAATATTCCACATACTGTTTGGACACTTGAGGAATCTTTTAATCCAGTTGATTTTTATAATTTGGTTAAATGAAGTAAATGTCAGTACATTCAGACCACCATCAGCCAGAGGGTTTGAAAGAACAGACCTTTTAACCTTGTCAGGCTTATTCTTCCATATAAATTTGAAGAGAATTTTATCTAATTGGGAACAAGTGGATTTTGGAACATCTAGAGATGAGAAAATATAAGCTGCTCTTGACATCCCTTCTGCCTTACTTAACATAACTCTGCCATATATGGATAAATCTCTGGCAGACCAACAATTAAATTTGGTTTTGATGGTCTGAGTCACCGGGAGCATATTTAGGACCAGAGTTTCTCTAGGATTTCTCGAAATTTTAATACCAAGATAAGTTATAGTGTTTTTGAGCGGGATATTACATATTTCAGATTGGCTGCTGTTTTTTAGGGGCAGAATTTAACATTTTTTAACGTTTAGTTTTAATCCTGATACTTTTGAGAACTTAGATATTTTAGATAAAGCTAGGGGTAGCCTACTTGTTCGATATTTTGCAAAAAATAAAGTAGTATCGTCTGCAAGTTGTGAGATTTTGATTTCTTTGTCAAGTACTCCAATTCCCTTAAAAGGAGTTTGTAATATCAAGTAATTCAATATTTGGGCAACAAGCAAGAAGATATAAGGGGAGGCTGGGCATCCTTGGCGTACCCCTTTTTCTACATTAAATCTCTGAGATGTTCCATACATGAGTTTAACTGAGCTATTGTTATTTTTATAAAGTGTTTTCATTGCTTTAATGAAGAAATTGCCAAAATTTAAGAAAGATAAGGTGTCTAAAATGAATTTATGACTAATTGTGTCGAATGCCTTCTGAAAATCAAGAAAAGGAATAATTGGGTCTCCAGAGAGCAGGTGACTGTAATTTACCAAGTCCAAAACTAATCTAATATTATTAGAGATGTGACGTCCAGGCATGAAGCCACTTTGAGATTCGTGTATGTCGTTTATTCCATATTTTAATCGTTTGGCTAGTACCGACGCCAAGATTTTGTAATCATTGTTTAACAATGTAATACCACGCCAGTTATCAATCAATAGTGTGTCTTTATTAGGTTTTGGAACTAACGTTATTAGGCCTTGCTTCATTGAGTGGGGTAATTCTTCATCACTCAAGGCTTCGTTATATACTGCCAAAAAAGAGGACATTCGGCGAACGAGCGGAATTAACGTCACAACGTTTTGCGTAGAGACGGAAGTCACGTGACGCGATTGGGAGTTCTGTCATGTGATGTTCCTGCTTTTGCAGCGAAGCGATTTACAGTGAAGACAAACAAACCGCTTCTAAGACGAAAACCGCCCTCAGAGAAGAGCCTGAACCTGCTGGACGGCTGTCATGGGGTGCTGTTTCAGCAGCGATAGTGAAACATCGCAGCAGGTAGATCAGATTTCATCAGTATGCAGCCAAACAGCTGGAAAACACCGCTGAATCACAGACAGCACGCGCTTAATGTTGATGCGTGTTTGTAATTCTCCAAGAATAGACCAGTATTGAGTGTGTTTCAAAACTTTTACAAACTCACTCTAATGCCTAGTTTTATTAAATCATTAGGCTAATCAGAATTACTGCTAATGGCATAATGATTAGAAATGGGACATCTCATACATTTACAGTAACTGTGTAGATAGAAATGACAGTGTTTCCACTAACAGAAAACTAATATAACATTGGCCTTTTAAATCCAGGCCTGGAGTTGTCTATTTCTGTATAACGGTACAAAAGTCTGAGACTGCATTGAGAATCTGTGGTTTATAAATGATTTATTATCTCGGTCAATTTAAAACAACTATATGGAAAAAAATGCTAATCAATTTAAAATTAAAATTTCTAAATATTTTAACATTTTTATTGTGCTTAATATATTATATTTTATTAATATATTTCAATTTTATTTTTTCATTTTAAATTTTATTTGTATAGTGCATTTACAACAGCCACTATATATATATATATATATATATATATATATATATATATATATATAAATTATTATTATTAAGCTTTTTTTATTATAAATGATCTCAGACCACACTGGATTTATTTATTTTTCTACTAATTTAATGGATTTTTAAATTAAATAATTTATTAAGGCAAATCTCTATGAAACCATTAAAATCCTTATGCACGAATCACTAATAGTAAAAAAAAAAAAAAGTAATAGAAATGTATTCTTTGTAAAAATCACTTTTGGGCAGGTTCGTTTGGTTATATATGATGTAATTTAATAAGAAGTTGGCGTTTGTGCTTATGATGCAAGAAGTCATTTAGCAGATGTTGTTAACCAGAGCAACTTATAGCAGTATATAAATAACCGGTTTCGTTCACCTGGAGCAACTTGGCAACATTCAAAATGTAATAACTGCAGACTCTAACACAACTTTATTTTCATTTTTATAAGGTGTGTGGCATAATGGTTAGACAAATAACTATTTAGTCATTGTTTTAGCCTACTATTGTGTATACAGTTATGTTTTTTTCAGGAGGTGTAATGATCATGCAACTATTTTTGACTCCAATGTGCAGAATGAAGAGGTTAAGCCATTGATTCCTGACCCAAACTTAAACAAAATACCCACCAATGGCTTGGATCGAAACGCAGACAGCCTGCTGTCCAGCCGCACAGATGAACAGGCCCTGCTCACGACCATCCTGCAGCGTACAGCCCTGTACGACACGCATGCCCTTGAGTCATTTATTACACGGTTCAGGCTGTTTGTAGAGTTAAAACTCACTTTTCTTCTCCTTTTCCTGTTAGGAACATAATTGATGTGTCAGCTGTTGATTCCCAAGGCATGGAGCAACATGAATACATGGACAGAGCCAGACAGTACAGGTGTGTAGGTGTATGTGACGTTATAACCATGCAGCATTTGTGTGATATGTCAAGTTTTGAAGCTTATGAAGATTGCACATAAGTTATGCATTGAGCTGAATCATATGTGTTTGTGTTAAAGCACCAAGCTGGAGGTCTTGAGCAGAACGTTGTCTCAGAAGAAACCCTTTCCTCTTCCTTCACTGAGCAGCCAACCACACCAAGTGCTCGCCGCTGACCTGGTCTCAAACGCAGATGTACAGCAGGTCAGACTTGGTTATTAAATGACCGTCTCACTGTACATTGCACTGCCTTTTACATTCCAAAGCCTGGTGGGAAAGTAATAAGTGATAAAAGAAAACTAGAGATCAATTCAGTCGATATGTAATACAACCAGAATTCCGGAAAAGTTGGGACGTTTTTTAAATTTTAATAAAATGAAAACTAAAAGACTTTCAAATCACATGAGCCAATATTTTATTCACAATAGAACATAGATAACATAGCAAATGTTTAAACTGAGAAAGTTTACAATTTTATGCACAAAATGAGCTCATTTCAATTTTGATTTCTGCTACAGGTCTCAAAATAGTTGGGACGGGGCATGTTTACCATGGTGTAGCATCTCCTTTTCTTTTCAAAACAGTTTGAAGACGTCTGGGCATTGAGGCTATGAGTTGCTGGAGCTTTGCTGTTGGAATTTGGTCCCATTCTTGCCTTATATAGATTTCCAGCTGCTGAAGAGTTCGTGGTCGTCTTTGATGTATTTTTCGTTTAATGATGCGCCAAATGTTCTCTATAGGTGAAAGATCTGGACTGCAGGCAGGCCAGGTTAGCACCCGGACTCTTCTACGACGAAGCCATGCTGTTGTTATAGCTGCAGTATGTGGTTTTGCATTGCCCTGCTGAAATAAACAAGGCCTTCCCTGAAATAGACGTTGTTTGGAGGGAAGCATATGTTGCTCTAAAACCTTTATATACCTTTCAGCATTCACAGAGCCTTCCAAAACATGCAAGCTGCCCATACCGTATGCACTTATGCACCCCCATACCATCAGAGATGCTGGCTTTTGAACTGAACGCTGATAACATGCTGGAAGGTCTCCCTCCTCTTTAGCTCGGAGGACACGGCGTCCGTGATTTCCAACAAGAATGTCAAATTTGGACTCGTCTGACCATAAAACACTATTCCACTTTGAAATAGTCCATTTTAAATGAGCCTTGGCCCACAGGACACAACGGCGCTTCTGGACCATGTTCACATATGGCTTCCTTTTTGCATGATAGAGCTTTAGTTGGCATCTGCTGATGGCACGGCGGATTGTGTTTACCGACAGGGGTTTCTGAAAGTATTCCTGGGCCCATTTAGTAATGTCATTGACACAATCATGCCGATGAGTGATGCAGTGTCGTCTGAGAGCCCGAAGACCACGGGCATCCAATAAAGGTCTCCGGCCTTGTCCCTTACGCACAGAGATTTCTCCAGTTTCTCTGAATCTTTTGATGATGTTATGCACTGTAGATGATGAGATTTGCAAAGCCTTTGCAATTTAACGTTGAGGAACATTGTTTTTAAAGTTTTCCACAATTTTTTTACGCAGTCTTTCACAGATTGGAGAGCCTCTGCCCATCTTTACTTCTGAGAGACTCTGCTTCTCTAAGACAAAGCTTTTATAGCTAATCATGTTACAGACCTGATATCAATTAACTTAATTAATCACTAGATGTTCTCCCAGCTGAATCTTTTCAAAACTGCTTGCTTTTTTAGCCATTTGTTGCCCCCGTGCCACCTTTTTTGAGACCTGTAGCAGGCATTAAATTTTAAATGAGCTAATTAAGTGGATAAAAGTGTAAAATTTCTCAGTTTAAACATTTGCTATGTTATCTATGTTCTATTGTGAATAAAATATTGGCTCATGTGATTTGAAATTCCTTTAGTTTTCATTTTATTAAAATTTAAAAAACGTCCCAACTTTTCCGGAATTCGGGTTGTATATAGTCCAATATATAAATAAGCTATGCAGTTGACATGCATGCATATATTCTTAAAACAACTGTTTTTATATAATATGTATACATGTCTTAAAGATGCACGTATGAATCTGTAAATATGCTACTGTTCTGAAGATAGATGTTTATTGGGAGTGAATGAAGATGATGATCACAAGGCATGCATTTGTTACAGTATAAACAGTAATATTGTGAAAACTATTATTAGAATTTAATGTTACTTCTATTTCAGTGTTTTTTGTGTATCAGTGTTCTATACATTAAGAAATCTTTTGTAACATTATAAGTGTCTTTACTGTCACTTTTGATCATTTTAATGCATCCTTGTTAGACAAAAGTATTAATTTCTTTTAAAAACTTCTACTGTCCTCAAACTGTTGAGCAGTAGTTAAAACAACTGATGACATATATTGTGCAATTTCCATTGGTCAGGCTGTTGGCGATGTGATGAGTCGATATCAGTCGATGTATTGGTCTGTCACTAGAAATGATGCATATTATTCAGCTTTTTTGTTTGATTTATAGCATTTTTTCCCTCCTCAGGTGTCTAAGATCGCTGCGTATGCCTACAGCGCCATCTCACAAATCAAAGTAGATGCCAAGGAAGAGCTGGTGGTGCAGTTTGCTATACCATGATTCAGAAGTTGGACCTCCTTCTCCCCAGTTCCTCTGATTCTGTCTCTAATTCTAGCCTTTTTCACTCCTCCGTTGTCCTTCCAAACCTCTTGAAATGCAGACGCACATCTCGTTGTTCTCTGAATGCCCTGCAGATAAATATAATTCACCCCAATAAGGGCTCCTTGTTTAAATCCGTCAGCCACCGAGAGGGTAAAAACTGATCTTTTTTTGTTTTTTTGTCAAGTTGCATTTGATCAGTAACCGGTAGTTTTTCATGCATTAATCAAACTCTTTTTCAACAAATACACCAGAAATCTATTTTTAGTTCTATTTGTTCTAGTTGATTCTTCTTTTGGCTTTTCAGTGTCCTGATTGGAGATTGTTAAACCAAGAAGCACATCCAGACTTCTCTTCAATTACTCTTATACTAAAGTTAACTCTATATTTACTCTGTTTGGTTGGATCATCTTAACACACAGGTTACGGTTCAGTTCAGTAATTCTGGAATCACTGGGTTTTGAGTTCATTATTTCCGATTCAATTTCATAATCGTATGCAGTGAGGTTCCAGATTTGGGATGCAGATTCATATGGGCAACATACATAATATTTCTGTCTAACCAGAGTAACACACAGAATGTTGCATTAACCATTTTTTGTTTGTTATCTAATTTGGATGCAGAACTCGTATGTTTTGTGCGACTAATCTGCTTGAAATTCTATCGAATTGATTTTCATCTGGTTTTGATTTGAGTCTATCACTGTTAACTACCGAATTAACTCGGACTTGCAAATTTAGACATTAATTTCTGTTTTTGTTTTCCTCTTTTTCTAAAAAACCCTAATCAGGTTAGATGCCATATTGAATTTTACACAGATGAAAACAAGGTTGTGATGCATAGACTTAACTTAGAGGCTTTACAGTAGCACACACTGTACAAAGATCACGTAACATCTTTTTAACTATTTATGAAGTTTTGTCTGTTGAAAATTATCTTCGGAAATAATTTTTGTGAGCGCATTGTTAAACAACAAAACAATCGATTAAACGCACTGCACTTAAGTCCCTCACAGCCTCGTTTTTATTACATATGGCTCTACTCTCACCGAGGTGTATATCACAATCATTTTTAGAAATCAGTGGCATATATGCATTTTTAAACAATATCTCGGTACGTTTCACGTACTGCGCCACGTCATATCAGTTATTCATTAATTAGAGATTTTAAACCCTCTGCTATTGCTTTTAACGGAAGAGGAATTGTTTCTTTTACCATGCACCTTTCCTATAACCTTCGAACGGTCATGCAGTCTTACTGTAAAAAAATTAATAAAATAAAATAGGCGAACACTGGTTAAACTGAGCCAGAACAGCGTGGCCTGTCTAACGAATAATCATACTGTCAAATCCGAGTGTTTTGGACGGGGAGGTGGGTCTGAATTGTCGCAGCAGGAATTCGTAGGTTGTAAATGATGTTTCCAAAAGATTGTCCATGCCTTTAATGTACAGAGTGTAAATTGATTCGAGTGGGAAGTGTAAACTGCTCTACGGCGCCCCCTGGCTGCGTTATGCCTTAGTCGTAAGGCTTGGCGATCCGTAGCTTGTCTTTCGCGAAGCAAACGAGGATGCGTTTACCTTGCCTGTTCTACTTTTAAAATAAAAAAATATATATTATTACATTGCTTTAACTTAGTCCATCTAATTTTTTTTTTTTTTTTTTAGTTTTTCTGCTGTTGTGCCGATAAAACAAAGAACTAGTGAATTCGTAAAAATTTGCGTTCTTTCCTGACGGAGTTTGAAATGCCACACAGTATGTTTGTGTAATTATTTATTTTGATTTTATATATTTATGCAAGCTCACAGACAGTGTGGCGCGATCAACTCTTTAGATCATGGCAAGGCACTTTTCTCTTTCTTTTGAGATTTTTAAAGGGATAAAATGTGCTGCAATACTTTGTTTTCTGTTGCAGTTTACTAATAGTGTTCAAGTTTATGTAAATGTGGAATTCTACCTGATTTACAGAAGAAAAACAAAAATTTCTTAGGCTAGTACCAAAAATCTCAATGTTTTGTTAAAACTGTTTTTGTTGAATGAAATTATGCATTAAAGACTTTCAAAATTCTATTTTTTATTTTGTCTTAGTAAATGTGTGTAGCAGATATACATTGGTGGTGAGTGCAATGAGAAAACTTTGTTAATCCATTCTTGAATTTGCTAAGTGCAGTTCTCAAAGAAATGTTGTGCCATGCCTTTAAAGATTTTCTAGTCTTGATGTTTTTTTTTTTTGTTGTTGCTTAAGATGTTTCACCACTTCATGTGGCTTTATCAACAATAATGAAAAAAAAACACTGACCAAAGCAACTCATGCTCTACTACTATTTTTCTACTAGATTTAGAGTTAGCCTCTCTGTAGTAATCGAACCATAGCTGTATCTCCACATTCATGTTTATTAGACACATCAGGATGTCGGGTGGAGAAGGTTCAGTCCACTTTGCTGTGACTCATGGTTTTGAGTGGGTTTCTGCTCCTCTGCCAAACTGAAGTCAGCTCCCGTTCCTGTTTGGTCACGGCGCTGAAATCAATCATCTTCACATGAGGAAGCGTGCCGATCAAATGCGCCCTACAAGAGAGGCAGAAAAGCAATATAGTGAACAAATTGGTCTTATTTTTGTGACCTGAACTGTGATTCAATTCTGAGCAAATCAACATTTCATGACAGAGAAATAGTTGACACTTTAAGGTTCAATTTGTTAACATTAGTTTACTATGTTAGTCAACAATGAAATATACTCATAAAACATTTACGGTATTAATCTTAGTTACTGTTAATTTCAACATTTACTAATGCATTATTAAGGTTATATCTTAAGAATGAATGGACCCGGAATGATAAGAACTAACAATGAACAGTTGTTTTAGACTATAATGGGACCTTGCTGTAACATCTATCTGGAAAAATCTAGAAAATCGATATCTAGAAAAGGCAAATCTGTCAGTCTATCTGTCTATAATTATATAATTGACTTTTGAGATTACAGAATAGTAAAATTATTTAATAAAAGCATTTAATGCCAACAGAACGTGTAAAACTGTCTGCAGTCACAAATTTATAGTCCATTGACATTTGAAGGTTTTTTTAAATGAAAAAGATTGAAAACATTGAATATTATTTATAATTAATATGTGAATCCTGTGAAAACATTTCCATGTCCTGTTTTACCCCAAAATCAAATAAGATTTTTTTTTATAGCAGCACTTTCATTTAAATTTTCATTTCGATTTTATTAATTAATAGCATTAAAACAATTAAAACCATAATGTATAAATATTGTATTATCTAAATTATATTTTGTTTTTTTAACTTTTTTTATTTTAGGGGGGGAATGTGCTTGACTTTTAAACATGCAATGCAAAAAAATCTTAGTTGTACTTAAAGTAACCTTCTTTGGGCAACCCTTACGAAAAAGAAGTTTATTCAAGTGTGCTATTAGTATACTTAAACTAAGAATAGGAAAGTATACTCAAGTATATTTAAAATGACATTTAAGTATACTTGACTTATACTAACAAAAGTCTAAATATATTTGAACTATACTTGTGCTCCTAGAATCCGTGTTTTCATTATTATACTGTAGAGGGCGCTAGTACACATCTTCTGTACATAATTTCCAAAAAAACGCGAGTGAAGAAGAAAAAAGAAACAATAGATACTAACACATGTAATGTTCACTTAAAGAAAACTTATGACTATACTTGAAGTATAAAACTATTAAACTAGTAGTTTACTGAGACTATACTTCAAAGTGTACAAGTATTTAATTAGTAATTAATAAGTTCACTTTTATTATAATTGCAGTAAAGCTACAAACATAGAGGTAAACTAGTAGTGTACTCAAAGTTCACAAATTACTACTGTTATACTTAAATTATACATAAAAGTATGTATACTTTTATATACTTGAAAGTGGGCAGATGTAGTCCCAAAGAGTACACTTACAAATATACTACTATAACACTGATATTTGTATACTTGCTACATAAAGTATACTTAAAAATATACTTGAACTTTACTGAAGTATACTTAATAAAATAAACTTGAAGTATACTACTTTTTGATAAGGGAAAACATAGTTTCAATCCTTTCTCTTTGAGAAAGAGCCGAACAAGTTCTTGTGAGATTGTAAGAATGGTTTTACATGCACATGTCGTGTGTGTATCAGAACTATATGTGATTACAGTTGCTATGCACAGGACACCAGAGGTTTGTAACCAGATCCTAATCGCAGTTTCAGCACCTGTTGTGCCAAAAAAACATGACCAGTGCAGAGATCCACAGCGGAAAATCACAGAGTTCACATACAGCAGCACAAGCTCCTTGTATTTGACATAAAGCATTTTAATGGCGCACCAATGCAAAAAATGACAATTTTGTTAACGTTTACTCATCTACAGTCATGCCACGTGACGTTTTTCTTCTTTTTTTCCTTTTTTTGGGTGTTGCATGGAAGAAAGTAAGTCATACAAGTTTGGAATGACATAAGAGTGAAGAATGATGACCGAATTGTCATTTTTGGAAACCCTTCTGCTCCCCGACTCGTGCATCTAACTGACCTTTGACCTTCGACCGTACCTGTAGTCACGCTCGGTCACTATGGGATTGCCGTGCAGAGTGATGGTGTGGAGAAACGGCAACGCAGCAAGTTTATCCACTTCTGACAACTTACAAACACGGTTTCCATGCAGATACAACAAGCGTAGCTCTTTAAGTTGAGTGAGAACCTGTCAGAAAGAGAGTTGAGAATGATGTTATTTTTTTCCTTATTTCAGTAATTACACAAATGCTTGTTCTCAGCTGTCAGACTGAGGTGGGAAAGTGCGTACTGGGTGGATGTGTTGAAACTCATTGAAGGAGAGGTCGAGCCAGGCCAGACGAGTGGGCTCAGCGTAAAGAGCGGAGAGCGTGTCCATCAGTCCTGTCAGGTCTGAGAGGAAGTTGTTGTTGAGTCTGAGTGTTGTGCTGAGGATCTTCTGCTCTGAGTCACGCTTTAGCGGACGAGCGCCTGGATTGGGTTCATCAGAGAGCATATCTACAAAAAACAGAAAGTAAATAGTGCTTTAGAGGAAAAGCAGTGCACTGCATTCAGTATTTGTACACATAAATACAGACTGATAAGCGTTGTTTATATACCATTTTATGATGAGAACTCAATATAATCTATTAGTTACCTCTAATAATGCTCAGGACAATATACAGAATACAATAAATTTACAATGAGAAACAAAATCAAAAAGGGGATTTAAATCAAAACACACTGGAAAGAGTGATAAGTTTTGAGAATTACATTTCACTAAATAATTGCAGTTTTTTTGTTCTTAGACAATTTAATTGACTATTTCTTTCATAAAAAAAATTATTATAATAATATTTGGATCTGTGAATGTGGGATTTGGTAAGATTTTCACATTTATCAATAAATGTAATTTGTAAAGACTTATTTAGACTTGTACAACTCACTCCTAACTTAATAATTATTCCACTGGTGTAATTCACTCCTAATAAAACCTGAAAATCTTTGACGGGGACAAATTATATTTACGCCAGCAGATGTTATGTAGGGCATGTCTCGTCTTAAAAATATTTTTATATATATATATATTTATTTAAAAATATCTAAATTAATTATTTATAAATAAATATTAAATTAGATATATTTATCAATAAATATAATAAATTATATTTATTTATTTATTTTCATATGCATGTTGATGAAACTGTTATACAATCAATTAATTGTATAACAATATTAATTACAGTTTTTTTTTTGTTTGAAACATGTCTGCTTAATAATCAGCTATAAAATAAGTTTTCATACTGATGTTCAAAACCACTCGATTCTGTCAACTGAATCGATTCATTGGAAAGATCCGATTCAGAAGAACGACTCGTTTGCGCATCTGACTATTTTATTATGTTTCACTCGAAAACGTGCCTTATTCAGGAACAATAAATGCATTTCAATTGTCATTACTGTTGGAAAGCAGACAAATAATTCTGACTAAAATATTAAGGCGTTTAATCTATAACTGAAACCGATATTTTAAAAGTATGAACAGTAGAAACGCACCGGATACTGTATTAAGCTCCCGAAATGAAAAGTCCACTGGAGATCCAAACATGTTCCGACCTCCAGACTGCAGAAAACAAGATCAAAAACTACCAATTGCAATAATTCAACTTAAAATGAAGTTCAAAGTCATAAAGCAAAAAAGTACGGTTTTATATACAATGACAGTTACCCATAGTAGCTCACGGGTCACGCTAGCAACAAAGTTACCATGGAAACCATCGACATAGTATAGCATTCTGGGAAATGTAGTTCACTTGTTTGTGTGGCGATTATTATTATTATTTTTTTTTTTTTTGCTTTCTTTGTCCGTTTCAAAATGGTTATGAACTGTATATTTTCTAACTCGTGGACTTGAAATGCGCGTGCTCGCCGAGTCTACGAGTCCGTAGGCCAGGGCTATTCAATTAGTTTCATTCGAGGGCCGCATTATCAAATCGAAAAGTTGAGGTGGGCCGGTGGGTTGGTTTGGGGGTTTATCTTATTTATTGAAACATAACAGTTTCAATAAATAAGCTAAAGTAACCCTAAAGAAGTGTGGTATTTACTTGGAAATGTGGTACCCAACAGTATGCAAATATATAAAACCATAATAAATAAAAACTTGATAATTTACAGCTGTGTACAACTATTTTCCTTGGAACAAATAAATTATTTATACAAAATTATAGCTGTTGGTGAGAAATAATAATTATTTTATTTATAATTGTTATGCTTAAATGAAAATATTCTGACAGTGAGACTTGTTAACCACAGGCTCCCACTGTATAAAAAATGCCTAAACACAAGTTAAAAACTATACGCACCTTTACAAAGAAACTGACATAATTTCATAACAAGCATTAAATATATATTCCTCTACCCACCTAATAAAACTAATGCAATATAAATCACTATATTTACTATTAAACTATATAATATTATAGTATATATTTACTATATTTATTTATTACTACATAGTATTCAATATAAATATTGCACATTTCTGCCCAACCATGGTAAATTACTACAGTAAATGTGGTAAATGTTTGTAAGGGTGATTAGGGGATTTAAAGTCTTCTAATTTCGGTCATGCCACAATGTTTCTCCTGCTTTCCTCATCAGTCTTGTTGGGAATGTTGAGGCTGTTTCATCCGATTTAATACTAATTAAATCATCGAGTGATTTGTGGTTTGTAACAGAAATGTTTCTGTCGAACTGAAACGCTTCCACTGGTTGTCGCAACGCTGTTTAATATTAGTGTGTCCGGGACCGGGAGTAAACGCAACTCCGCGCTGGGCCGTGTTTAAACAAATAGTGAAACAACTGAAAACATCGCTATTTGTTGTAACTGTACTGAACGAGAAACCGCTTCAGATGATTCAGTTACGGAGCGGTCCGAATGAATCCGAATAGTTTTAGACCGTTATGCAAGCGCGTTTAGAAAGAATCGAACCAAAAGAATGATTCATTCACGAAGGATTGGTAGCCTATCGCTGGTTCAGTCGACATAAATTCGGGACACATATAATAACTGCTGAAATATTCACACGTAAAACGTTTCTCAGGTCAATCGGAGCGAAAAGAGGAGGAGGGAGGTTGGTGCCGTCGGGCCGCATGGAGATGATTGGCGGGCCGCATGTGGCCCGCGGGCCGCCAATTGAATAGCCCTGCCGTAGGCCGTCCCATTCAGCATTTTAACGCTCCGAAGTGTGCTCAGCAGCGCCCCCTTTGTACCCTTGAAGCGGTCTTCCGCGAAGCCCGCATAGAAGCAGGCTCCACGCACTTCAACTACCCAGGAATCCTTGCGAAAGACCAATCAGACAACAGATGGAGGATATTTCGCTCACGGACTGTAAACATGGCTGAGAAGAGAATATTTAAGTGTAAAAGTATCAATGTTTTTTATGACATAGGCGTACATTTTACCAGTTGTTACTTACAGTTATACAAACATTATCGACCAGTTGATATCTCAAACATAATAATAGCGCGTTAAATAATACGATCGCATTATGATTCATTACATAAATAGAACCGAATGTCATGTCTTTATGAGTCATATAAACGTAGTATGAATATTGAAACCTATACATTTTTCTTAAACTCATTTTAATTTTGTGTTAAAATTTAACATTATGTATTATTATGTGTACAAAAGTATTTATCATTTAAATAACCATGACATCTATTCTAATGCCCAGGTGGCATTTACAATTATAGAACTGTAAAAGCAGGCTGTGTATTTCACATGGACATATTATTTGGGAAATTAAAATTAATCCTGTTCTCTATGCTAAAGACTGTAATTTGTTTAATGATATTTGTGATATTTTTCTAATAAAGGGACTGATGAGATGACCTTTAAGTTTATTCAGCTCCGTATGGAGAGGGATAAGTCAACCAGACCTTCTTCCTGTTTCCGGCGTGACGATCGAGTCTGTCCCAAAATACCTCTCAATGCACCCTCGCGGACTCGCGCTAAGGGCCCTATAGGTCTGCACTACATGACGTCACCGAAGTGTGGACTCTGAGGAAGTCCACAAGTCCGGAGTGTGCCATTTGGGACAGGGCCACAGACTTCCTACATGGGCCTTGCGGAAGAAGCGGGGTATTCATTGGCTACTTTGATTTGAGACAGCCAATGAGAGCGAAGCGTGTCGACCAATAGCTGTTCAGATACAGTAAACGACGTGAGTTTGAATTTGAAAACGTTTCAGCGAGGGATTCAATGTTGCAACCTTACTTCAGCTCACCCTAAAATCAAGGTAAAAAAAAAAAAATATATATATAATTAATTTATATTCAGCTTTATATGACGTTTGATTAGTGTATTGTTTTTGAAGTTTGAACTTTGTAAAAAGTTAGCGGGCGAAACGTTGCAGAGTAAACAAACAATTCAAAACACACTTGACTAAATCGTTGTATATAATTATTCTGCAGTTATGTTCATATTGACTTTATTTGTCCCACATAACACTTTTAATATGTTTATATTTAGTGTGCACTATATTCAACAATAGATATGTGTTTGTGATTTCATTTTATTAAATGCATAGGTGTGCATTCTGTTCATTATCATCAAAATACATGTATGATATTTTTTTGGTTTAATTACAGGAGTTGGTCATTAAATATTAAACATTGATTTGTTTCTTCTTCCACTTTATGTACTGTAGTATAATTTGAAAACATGTTTTTAATAGAGTCTGCCATGAAGTTTAATATGAACAAGGCAGGACCACTTTTGGCATGGGTAAGAGTGTCATCCAATTTTGTTGTTTATTCAAAGAACTCATAAATATGAAATCATCAGTCTGAGTTAGTCTAGTCTGTTGACGTGTGTAAGTGTTGCACCATCAGTTTTATAGTTTAAAACACTTGTCCTCTTGACAGATAAACACCATGTTTCCAGACAAGCAGCTCTCGGAGTTCATTCCCACGAGAGATGGGTTCACGCTCCTGAAGCTCTGCTTCAAACTGTGAGTCGTCACTTTGAGACTCTTGATTGGTAAATATGGGAATACCTGAATAACTAGAACTAACTTTATTTACTTCTGACAAATGCAATATCTGTGACTTTAGAAGAGGGATGGAGAGCACTGAGGATTATAAGAGTTTATCCCTCTGTAAGAAAGTGGAAATCATCTTCAATGTTTTGCGGGGTGAGTTAAAAATGCTTGTCTTTTTGGTATTCGTGCTTTTTTGCTTCATTTTAGACAGTAATTCTGGACTGGGAGGTGAATGTGAAATCACAAAGTATGCTTTATTGGCAATATTTGTGGCATAATGTTGATTAACATAGAACATACTTTTTAAAAGAGGTCTCTCCTGCAAGAATTTTACAATTTTTAATCACTGATTTAACTGAAAGATTGTATATGATTTACGCCAAAACGTAAATAAATAAACTTCTCTCGTCCATGTGCAGATGACTTTGACCTCACCCAAAGGCAAAGTTCACTCATCTTCCAGAAGATCACTGCAGGGACTGACCTGGAGCTTCAGCTGGCCAAGGTGTGTATTTGTAAATCTGTGCTCTAAATCAAGGGTTTGCAAATTCAATAAATAAATAATAATAAATATTAAAATTAAATGAGAAAAAAAATGGAATAAAAACAGAAAAGTGATATTGAAATTAATACATTAAAATAGATGTTATTTAATTAATATTAAATTAAGTATTAATAATAATATGATTATACTAAGTGATAATAAGGATACGGGGCTGAGTGCATGAGAATGATATTTTGGTTCTGTGGCGTCTAAAAGATTGGAAATCTGTTGAAAATGACATGCTAACAAACAAATGTAATAAATAACAAATAAATAAATAAAGATATAAAAAACAATACACTAAAATAGATGATCAAAATTGTTCCGAATAGTTCATACATATTAAATTAAGTATTAATAAAAATTTGATTACACTAAACAATAATCAGGATGAGGGTCTGATTGCATTATAATTATATTTGTGTACCCGAAGCACAAAAACAGTCTTAAGTCAGTGGGGTATAATTTTGGCAATAGCCAAAAAAACATTGTATGGGTCAAAATTTAAAATTTTTATTTTATGCCAAAAATCATTAGGATATTAAGTAAAGATCATGTTCCATGAAGATATTTTGTTCATTTCCTACCATAAATATATTAAAACATAATTTTTGATTAGTAATATATGCATTGCTTAGAACTTAATTTGGACAACTTAAAAGATGATTTTCTCAATATTTAGATTTTTTTTTGTTGCACTCATTAAAGCATCATTAAAGTGTTTCACATGACTGACTTATTCTCCGAAGTATTCTGAAGATTTGATTTGAGGAACAGACCAAAATTAAAGAAATCCTCTTTGCGGAGTCCACAAAATTTTTGTGCCTGGCCAGTTACACTATGATACATTTTTGGATGATTCGTTCCTTTAATGCAATGCAGGAGATGTTGTGCATTTATTTGTATTAATGCATGTGCACAGGTGGCGCTTCTGCTTTGTTACTGCACTTTTAAAAAGAGCATCTTTCTCCCCATGGATTCGAATATAGAGGTGAGTGTTTACTAATGACCAGTTTGTCTCTTATTAAATGCGTATATATTGGTGCTACAACAAATATTGAATTTTGAAATCGACACTCTCTAATGTATGTTCTTATGTTTCTCTCTTTCTGTCTGGGTCAGTCGGAAATTACATCCATGTTTCGTTTTATAAAAGATGACGCTGATGGTCTGTCTTTAGACGAAGGCCTAGATCAGTTTCTAGACCAAAACTGTAAGTAGCCAAGTTGTTGAGTATTATCACATGTTCTTTATTCAACGTTACTGTGCATCAGTGTTTTGGAGAGTGAACTGGATGATGTAAGATTAAATCCTTTATCTTGTAAATGCTCTGTAGCTGTTATGAACGTTGTGAACTCCAGCAGTATGAGCAGTGGCAGCTCTCTGTTAAACACAGATGATGAGTCTCCGATCGTCAGCCGGTTCCAACGGCCTCCTAGAGTTCAGTTTCAAGAGCTTTGCACAGTAGCTTCCAGCTCGGACCGGTCAGTGTAAAAAAAATTTTATTTGTCTTGTTTTTTTTTTTTGTTTTTTTTGCTGATCCCATGGTGAAGAACAAAGAAGCTTCATGACTAAAACCATCCAAAATGTTAAGAGTCACTGCTTCTGAAAGTTGTAACTGTATGGTCACAAGTAAGGCAATGCTAATAGAAAATGCTTTTGTTTACAGTTAAAATCAGCGTTTTGTTAAATAATATAACTGACTTTTTACATAAT
The DNA here is from genome assembly GCF_963082965.1 of Carassius carassius. Classification (NCBI taxonomy): domain Eukaryota; kingdom Metazoa; phylum Chordata; class Actinopteri; order Cypriniformes; family Cyprinidae; genus Carassius; species Carassius carassius. Next base: position 1,887,686 of record NC_081795.1, read on the forward strand.
CATATTAAAAGGAATTTTGGAATTTGTGCATTTGTGGCATAATGTTGATTGCCACGAAAATGTGTTTAAACTTTTCCCTCTTTTTTATTTATTTAATTTTTTTTTACTTTTAATCTCTTTTTTTTTTTTTAAATGATAACCAATTAGTCTACATTAAAATATTTTGTTTCAATAGTAAAGACACAAGACACAAACAGTGCACATGAACACCATTTGATTGTGAAAAAATGTCTTTAATAACATTTTTTGTAAAAAGTTATATACAATTTTAGGTCACACTTTAGTTTGAGGACCAATTCTCACTATTAACTACAACTTTTGCCTCAGAAAAAAACCTAATTTGCTGTTTAATCTTTAGTAATGTAGTTATAACAACACCATTGCATAAATACTAAAACGACTGTAAACGTGATTTTGACAGTAATTCAATGAAAAAATGGTCCTTTAAGCAACAAAAATGTGCTTTTGACATTTCGTTTTCAACAAAGACCAAAATTATCTTGAAAAAGTTTTAGGTGTCTTTAAGAGGACATTAAGCATTATATATACTCTGAAATATTCATAATACCGTATTTTTTGGGTTATAAGTCGCACCTGTGTATAAGTCCAAATATAGTCCAAAAATACGTCATGATGAGGAAAAAAACATATATAAGTCGCACTGGACTATGAGTCGCATTTATTTAGAACCAAGATAAAACATTACCGTCTACAGTAATGTTTTCTACTGGTTAATTTCTCTTGGTTCATGTCAAATTAATTTTGATAAATAAGTCGCACCTGACTATAAGTCGCAGAACCAGCCAAACTATGAAAAAAAAGTGCGACTTATAGTCCGGAAAATACGGTAAATGACTAAATAATACCCATACATCCTTGATATCCAGCTCTCCAGTGCAGGACGTAATGAGCACCCCACATTTCCAGTTAAAGAAACTCCGGAAAGACTTGGCACATGAGGGAGACGTGAGAGACGAGCTGGAGAAAGAACTGGCCGATCAGATCAGCATCATCTCAGAGAAAGGTACCCATGCATCACCATGCTTCCTTTAATTTTATTATGCTGCATGAAGTGAATGAGATGAACTATGGTGCTCTGATATGAACTTGCTTCAGTTCCTTTTTCTCGTTTGCACACAGAGGGTCTGATTTCGCAGTTACAGCACAGGGTGGAGCGAATGCTGCGGGAACAAGGAGAGCTGGAGAAGGACCATAAAGCTGCGCTGCTGGAGCTCCAGGAGAAGAACGAGAGGTGAGGTGCAATAAGGGACACATTTGGGCTTACAGAAATTATTTTAATAAAGGCTTTTTTTTTTTTTTTTTTCTTGAACAGTCTTCTCCACAGAGTGCATGAGGTTCTAAAGCAATGCCAAGACTTAAAAACAGACAACTCCCAAAAAGAGAGAAAGATTGATGAACTGACAGAGGAGAATGGAACGCTTAATGCACAGGTGAGATACTGATTGTTTGTTTGTTTTGAAGTCCTGCTTAAAGTAATGATAAGATCAGGTCATTTTTACCCGTCTCTGGTCCCATCAGGTGCGAAACGCCTTCGCTCAGCTTGCAAAAGCTGATGAGGAAGTTGCCAAACTCACAATGGCTCACGAATTGGCACAAACTGAGTGGAAGAGCAGAAAGGAATTTTTGGAGAAAGAGTTAAATGAGGCCGTCACACACAGGGTTCGTTTCTTTCTTTCTTAACACCAATCCAGCATCTATGGCTACATTCATGGCTAGAACCAGTTAATCCATACACAAGTCTTGTGTATAATTAAGGATGTTCAATTAACCTAACCTGCATGTTTTTGGGCTGAAAAGCAGTCATTATTCTTATTTTGTTAATAATGTTCTGCATGTTTTTACTTTGTACTATCTGGTGTTAATCGGTGTTTTTTTCCTGCTCCTGTTCTCCTTGTGCAGGATTGTCTGAGTGAACAGGTTCAGATCCTTCAGGGAAAGATCTCCGTTCTGGAGGATGAACTCCAGAAAGCTAAATCTCAAGAGAAAGGAGAGGTTCTGGGGCCCATCTTGGAGGTGAGATATTCTGTCTTTCTTTCAAAATAGTTAAATTAAAACTTAAATTTATGCATTTAGCAGACGCTTTTATCCAAAGCGACTTACAGTGCATTCAGGCTATCAATTTTTACCTATCATGTGTTCCCGGGGAAGCGAACCACCAACCTTGCGCTTCATAGCGCAGTGCTCTACCAATTGAGCTACAGGAACACTAAAATAGGTGTCTTATGTTCAGTACTTCAATATTTTTTCAGTATTTCAATATTTTTTTATATGTGACAACAATATTTCTTATTGATCTGAACACAGCATCATGACCAATTCTGACTAACATTTTTAATCATTACATTTTCTCAGTGGGAGAAGCTTAAACAGGAGTTGGCAGATCTGACTCTTAAACTCGCCCAGCTTCAGGACACTATTTTCCATCTTGAGAAGGAGAAGACAGAAGTTGAGGCTTTGCTGGCTGAGGAGAGAGGCTCTTTTGAAAAGGAAACCAAAAGACTCCAAATGGTGGTGTTCGATCTGGAGCAGTCCATCAATAGCATCCATTTAGAGAGAGAAACACTGCAGGAGGCTTTATGGACACAGAAGGAAATTCTTACTGCACAGATATCAGCTCTGGAAAGTGACGTTTCTCGCCTACAACAGGTGGAAGTGCAGTTGACGTCAGAGATAAAAATCTCTGCTGACCTTCGTCAACAAAGAGAAGAACTGGAGGGGAAGGTTGCCTCTTTAGATAAGATGGTTAATGCTCTTCACACTGAAATCAAGGGTTTAGAAGAGGAGAGAGCATCACAGCAGGACGCCCTGAATGCCCTTATCATTGACTTACAAAGCACCAGAGCCACCATTCAGGAATATGAGAAGAAGCTGGAAGAGCATCAAAAAGTTGTCCAAGAAAATGAATCCCTGAAAAAGGAGGCATGCACATTGCAGCATGGGCTTGATGAGCATCTGCAGACCAGTAGAGACCTTCAGGAGCAAATACATATTCTCAGACAGGAGAAAACGGGGGAGGAGAATAAGGTTAGTCAGGCTTTGGACAAAATCGAAAGCCTCCGAAAGCAAATTCTGGATCTGTCCGAAAAGATTTCCCTAAAAGATGAAGAAATCAGAAATCTGAAGAATGAGTATGACTCTTTAGGCAATGAATTAAAGCTTGTGAAGGAACAAAATATTGAAATTAACGAAATGATCAGATCAAATCGCAAAGAGCATGAGGAGACTGTTAAGAAACTTCAGCAAGAGCTTGACACTGCTTCTTCAACTGCTTTAGAAAAACAAGAAGAAATGCTGGTTCTCTCAGTGGAGGTAACATCTCTTAAAGAGCAGATCTGTCGTTACAGTGAAAATGAAGTGCAAAAACAACAAGAATTGTCTTTTTTAGAGGCACAGCACAACGTGTTAAAGGAAAACATGAGATCTATTCAGGACCAGTTGGCTGAGGTGACTGCTACAGCTTCACAGAAGGAATCTGAGCTCCACTTGCTTCAGCAGGAGCTTTGCCATCAAGAAACCCTCAGAGAAAAAGCTCAGGATCTTGAGAAAGCCAGACGTGAGGAGCTTGAGAGGACCGTGAGTGAACTTCAGGCCACAATCCTAGAGGTCACCTCTCTTGTCTCACAGAAAGAAGCTTACCTAAGTTCTCTTCAAGATGAGATGAAGGATCAGCAGTTGAGGGCCAAACAGTGTGAAGATGATCTACGCAATGAGCTGAAGGAGAAGGTTGGAAATCTACAAGAACTTCTAGATACTGCTAATCGTGATGCTGCAGACAAAGACCATCTTCTGCAGTCTTTGAATCAGAAGCTGAAGCAGATTGAATTGCTGTGCCAACAAAAAGAGAAAGATGTCATTGATATACATCAAGTGAAGGAAGACCTGGAAAAGAGGATCATTGAACAAAAACAACTACTGGATGAGTACCAGCAGAATTTAGAAATCTTGAGAAAAGAAAAAGACCATCTCTCCACTCAAGGATCATCTCTCCGAGAGGAAATCTGCCATTCCCAGCAAGAAATGTCTGTGTTACAGGCTGACCGCAATGTTTTGAAGGAAAATCTGGCTGCTCTTCAGTACCAGTTGGTGGAGCTGACAACCACAGTTTCCCAAAAGGAATCTGAGCTCATCTTGCTTCAACAGGAGCTTTCCTATCAAGAGACCCTGAGAGAAAAAGCTCTGGAGCTTGAGACAATCAAACGTAAAGAGTTTGAGAAAAAAGTGAGTGAGCTTCAGGCCAAAATTCTAGAGGTCTCCACTCTCGCCTCTCAAAGAGAGGCTCAAGTAATTTCCCTTCAAAATGAGATGAAGGATCAACAGATGCTTGCCAAACAGTCTGAAGAAGATCTTCGCAGAGAGCAGGAAGAGAAGGTTGGCACCCTTCAAGGAGAACTAGATATGGTCAATCGTTGTGCTGCGGATAAAGAAAAACTGCTGGGCTCTTTGGATCAAAAGCTTAAAGAGATGCAAGAGCTTTTCCTTCAAAAAGAGAAAGATGTCCTTGAAACGCATCAGGCAAAGGAGGAGCTGGAAAAGACGATTTTTAAACTTCATGTTGACAATCAAGAGCTTTCCGAGCGCCTGCAGAATCAGGAAATATTGAGGAAGGAAAGAGACCAATTGTCAACTGAAGTATCCTGTCTTAAAGACAAAATTTGTGGCTACCAGGACACTGAAGTGCAGAAGCAACAGGAGATATCCGTTTTAGAGGCTGAATGCAACACGTTTAGGGAGAAAATGGATGCCCTTGAGAAGAAATTGATGGAGGAAACAACTGCAGTTTCACAAAAGCAATCTGAACTTCTCTTGCTTAAAGACAAGGTTCACCAACAAGAGATCCTTAGAGAAAAGGATCAGGAACTTGAGACTGCCAAGCGTGAGGAACTTGAGAGAATGGTTAGTGAACTTCACGTTAAAATCCTAGAGGTCTCCACACTAGCCTCCGAAAGGGAGGCTTGTGTTAATTCTCTTCAAGGTCAGTTGATGGATCAGTTGAAGGCTATACAGTCTGAAGATGATCTACGAAGAGTGCTGAAAGAAAAGGTTGAGAGCCTCCAGGGACAATTGAAAACTGCCAGTCAAGACATCTCAGACAAAGACCAACTTCTGCAGACTTTGGATCAGAAGCTGAAGCAGATGGATCTGCTGTGCCAACAAAGAGAGAAAGATGTCCTTGATAGGCATCAGGTAAAGGATGACATGGAGAGGAAGATTGGTGAGCTTGTTGTTGAGAAACAACAGATGCTGGAGTACCAGCAGACTTTGGAAATGGTGAGAAAGGAAAGAGACATTCTGTCAACTGAAATAACCTCTCTCAAAGATGAAATCCAAAATTACAGAGACACGGAAGTGCAGAAGCAACAGGAGATTTCGTCTTTAGAGGCTGAGCACAACACATTAAAAGACAACTTGGCTGCTCTTAAGACACAAGTGGTGGAGTTGACAACTACAGCTTCTCAGAAGGAATCTGAGCTTCTGTTGCTTCAAAATGAGGTTTGTGATAAAGAGAACATTAAAGAAAAGGCTCAGGAGCTTGAGAAAGATGTAAGTGAACTTCAGGCTAAAATCCTGGAGGTCTCTACTCTTGGTTCTGAGAGGGAAGCTCAAATAAGTTATCTTAAAGAGGAAATAAATGATCAGCAGTTAAGGGCCAAACAGTCTGAAAATGATATCCGCAGAGTGCTGGAAGATAAGATTGAAACCCTACAGAAGCAACTAGAAACTGCCAGTTGTGACATTACAGACAAAGATCATCTTTTGGAGTCCTTGCATCAGAAGCTGACACAGATTAAGCTGAATTGCCAGCAAAAGGAAAAAGATGTCATTGAGATCCAACACTCAAAGGAAGACCTGGAGAAGAGGATTGGTGAGCTACTTATTGAGGAACAACAAAAACTTGAGGAGTACCAGCAGAATTTGGAAACCGTGAGAAAAGAACGAGACCACCTATCGATTGAAGTAACCTCTCTCAAAGATGAAATCCAAAGTTACCAGAAAAATGAAGTGCAGAAGCAACAGGAGATGTTTGTTTTAGAGGCTGAATACAAAACATTAAAGGAGAACTTGGTTGCTCTTAAAATTCAAGTGGTGGATTTGACAACTTCAGCTTCTCAAAAGGAATCCGATATTCAGATGCTTCAAAAGGAGGTCTGTGAACAAGAGAACCTTAGAGAAAGGGCTCGGGAGCTTGAGAAAGATGTTAGTGAACTTCAGGCTAAAATCCTAGAGGTCTCAACTCTTGCTACTCAGAAGGAAGCACAAATAAGTTATCTTAAAAATGAAATAAATGATCAGCAGTTAAGGGCCAAACAGTCTGAAGATGATCTACGAAGAGTGCTGGAAGAGAAGATTGAAACCCTTCAGGGACAATCGGAAACTGTCAGTCGTGCCGTCTCCGACAAAGACCAACTTCTGCAAACTTTGGATCAGAAGCTGAAGCAGATGGATCTGCTGTGCCAACAAAGAGAGAAAGATGTCCTTGATAGGCATCAGGTAAATGATGACTTGGAGAAGAAGATTGGTGAGCTTGTTGTTGAGAAACAACAGATGCTGGAGTGCCAGCAGAATTTGGAAATGGTGAGAAAGGAAAGAGACATTCTGTCAACTGAAATAACCTCTCTCAAAGATGAAATCCAAAATTACAGAGAAATTGAAGTGCAGAAGCAACAGGAGATTTCGTCTTTAGAGGCTGATCACAAGACATTAAAAAACAACTTGGCTTCTCTTAAGACGCAAGTGATGGAGCTGACAATTACAGCTTCTCAGAAGGAATCTGAGCTTCTGTTGCTTCAAAAGGAGGTTTGTGATAAAGAAAACTTTAAAGAAAAGGCTCAGGAGCTTGAGAAAGATGTAAGTGAACTTCAGGCTAAAATCCTGGAGGTCTCCACTCTTGCTTCTGAGAGGGAAGCACAAATAAGTTATCTTAAAGAGGAAATAAATGATCAGCAGTTAAGGGCCAAACAGTCTGAAAATGATCTCTGCAGAGTGCTGGAGGAGAAGATCGAAACCTTACAGAAGCAACTAGAAACTGCCAGTTGTGACATTACAGATAAAGATAATCTTTTGGAGTCCTTGGATCAGAAGCCGACACAGATGAAACTGAACTGCCAGCAAAAGGAGAAAGATGTCCTTGAGATCCAACACTCAAAGGTAGACCTTGAGAAGAGAATTGACGAGCTTCTTGTTGAGAAACAACAAAAACTTGAGGAGTCCCAGCAGAATTTGGAAACCGTGAGAAAGGAACGAGACCACCTATCGATTGAAGTAACCTCTCTCAAAGATGAAATCAGAAATGATCAGGAAGAGAAAGTGCAGAAGCAACAGGAGATTTCAGTTTTAGTGGCTGAACACAACACATTAAAGGAGAACCTGGCTGCTCTTAAGATGCAAGTGGTGGAGTTGACAACTTCAGCTTCTCAAAAGGAAGCTGAGGTTCAGATGCTTAAAAAGGAGGTTTGTGAAAACAAGAACCTTAGAGAAAGGGTTCGGGAGCTTGAAAAAGATGCTAGTGAACTTCAGGCTAAAATCTTAGAGGTCTCTAATCTTGCTTCGGAGAGGGAAGCTCAAATAAATTCTCAAAATTCCCAAAAGATTCAAGCTGACCTCGAGTTGATGGTAAAAGAGCAAAATGGTTCTATCCTTGCTCTTAAAAAGGCTTCTCAAAAGTGTGAGGAAAAGAATCAGGAACTCCTGGAGCAGCTGAAGACCAAGTCAGAAGCAGTAGAACACTACAAAGCACAGGTCTGTTTTGAATCACATCTTTCTTTCGTGCATATTTGTGCATGATCATTTATGCATCATCACATGCTATACTTCCTCAGGTGGAGAAGGCCAAGAATCACTACAATGGTAAAAAGCAGCTGCTGGTGGAAGCTCAGGAGCTCAACAAAGTTCTCGAGCAGTCGTTGGAGGCCAGCAAGAGGGAAGTCAAAGATCGGGAGATGGAACTGGCATTGGCTCACATTGAACTAGACCAGGCACACACCAAAGAGAAGAAACTTGCGGCCAAAGTGAAAAGCTTAGAGGCACAAGTTAGTTTACTGCTTAATATTTCAAGAATGTGAAAATGAGACTGAATTGATATTAAATAAAAATGTATTTTCCTGTTGTTTAATTGTGTGCTTGTTTTAGGTGGACTTTGCTGACAGGCAACTACGAGAGAAGAGGACGATGATGGATGACAAAGAGAACATGAGACACAGAGAAAGTCTGTACATCAGAGTCCCAGAAAAACAGCAGGACACAAGTACAGACAGCTTGGAGTTTGAGCTGAATGATTCACTCAATGCTAACAGGTAACTAAACCAACCCAACTGTATAGGTTTCTAACATAGTGTTCCATTGAACTCTTGCAGCATCATTGTATATTTTTTTTCCCCAATTTGGCAGTCATTCTGCAGTACCGGGTGAGTCCAGCACTCCACTGGTTCGTAGCTCTGAGCGCTTGGCTGCCAAACGTCGTGCCTTGGGGGCCGAATCCCTGGAGACTCTCTACTTCACGCCTTTGAGTCAACAAGGCAACATGCGTAAAGGGTCCCGCCATGATGCCTTTGAACACAAACTAGAGTCCAGCATCACTTCCATTGACGATTTTGCAGTTGACTCTGCAAAGAAGTTGACCGCTTCGGCTCGAAGGCGACGTACTACGCAAGTTATCAACATCACCTTGGCTAAGGTAGGAAATGCACAACCTTCAACTTGCTTCATACATTTTCTTGGGTTCAAAATAGGTTATTTGTTGACTCTTGTAAATTAAGTCCCACCTTCAAATCAAAGAGCCAATGATTAATGCTCTTCTAGAAACATTTATGGTACCGTTCCTGTCAGGGGCCAATTTGAAAAATGTCATTTTAATATGAGTTTGGCTAGAGGGATATCCCTAGTATTTAATTTTAAACTCACCTCTGTATAACACATAATTATAATTTAAAAAAAATCATAATGTATATCAGTATTGTGTATCGTATTGCATCATTTATTGCCTTAATATGCACTTTGACTAGTACTACTACTGTTCATGGCTCCTTGATCAGGTTTCTCTTTTCTTTTTTTTTCTCGTACTGGATTGCAAAGTTTCTAAAGAGTTATTTTGTTCTTTTATTCATGTTTGGTGAGAAGGCATCAGGAAGTGCTGAAGAAGAGGAGTCGTTTTCTAGTCTGCACTCTGCCCGATCTCAGCCCAACTTGGCAGTTCAGCATTCACGGCCGTTCTCCATGGACCTCTCTGAGGAAAGTGCTGCAACTTTATCAAAAGCAGACACCCTTCAGAATCTGCCTGGATACCGCAGAAGCACCGTGCAAAACGTTAACCCACCAAGAGGTAAAATGTTCTTATTAGAACTTACTCTTATAGATAATAACCAGTGACATTATAGTATCATTGAGATACATTATAGTTCTTATTAATATTTCGAATTGGTTTTTATTTTTATATGTTCTAGATTTTTTATTTTATATAATAACATTTATTTCAGTTTTATTTTATTTTAGGACATCAGGTATATTATAGTATTATACTATTATATAATATTCTAACTTGTGTGTCGTGTAGCCACCAGTACATTCTGTATTGGCGCAGAGAATGAACCAGAACATGTTTCTGACGACTGGATGCGCATCGCAGAATTGCAGACACGAAACAAAGCCTGTCTGCCCCACTTAAAGAGCAGCTACCCGCTTGAGTCCAGGGTAAGCTTGGAAATAGTTAGCTTTAACTGCATTGTTTGTGTAAGACCATAATCAAACTGTATCGTTTTGCATCGACAGCCTAGTCTGGGTCCCTCGTTCACCGTAACAGACGAGGACCTGCGTTTGGGAGACCCAGATGAGACGATCCGACGTGCGTCCATGATGCCAAGTCAGATCCTGGAGTCCCTGAACTCTCGCCGCTTCTCTCTTGCACCAAGTTCGAGCCAGAGCTCCGCAAACTCCCAGCCTCAGCGTGCCACCATGTTGCCGGGTCAGATCCGGTCCAGCACTGCTGCTCACCGGGCCGCTCAGCTCACAAAAACAAGCTCACGTGCTTCAGAAAATAAACGCAGCCCATTGGCTCCCAAACGGCCTGGATCCCAACTGCAAGGTCCAGACACGCCTGAGGTACGAGAGAACAAAACCTCTGTTTGATCATTTATTGATTCCACTTGATTGATTGGTTGATTGAGATGCTTTGAGAGTCAATTCTTCACGACAAACCTTTAAAATAAATCTTAATGAAAATATGATAAAATATTAGTTTACTTTTCAAAGTAATGCTAATAGTAATAAATTAAAAAAAAATTAGCATATAATTATGCAATTGTCTTCATTATTTAGATTTCAACAGGAAACATCTTTTATGCAGCGTTTTGTTTGCAAACTATATGTGTGTGTGTGTGTGTGTGTGTGTAATATATGTGTATATATACATAAGGAATTCTACATAAGAAATTGTTACATTTTCATATGACAACATTTTTAAAGAATGATTAATATGATGAATGTGCATTTAATCCTAAACCCAGAAAAAACACTTAATTTTCATGGGGCACTATTATCGTGGATAAAAAAAAAAAGTAATTTAATTTAATGAATTCAGTTGTTCAGACATGCTTTATTAAACCAATAAATCTAGAAAAATGTTAACAAAAAAAATGGAGAAATAAAAAAGTATTTGTGAACAATATTTTTGAGTTATATTTATTTATTTTTTCGGACTTTGGGAAATGAAACTTTTGATAAACTTTCCAAACATTTTTGGTGAATTTAAATTAATCAGACATGCTTTTTCATTACTAAAATTTAATTTAATTGTTAAAACTAAACCAGTAAGATTGAATCTAAATGTCTTTTAACCAATCTAATAAACTCAAAATATTAATAATGCTAAACTGTGGGTTTCAAATAACGTTGTTTCCACAGGCAAAGAAGTTGGCAAGTTGCTTCCCACGACCAATGACACCTAAAGCCAGGTTCGGCAACAGTCAAAACAGACCTCCAAAGTCACCGGTAAGATCCTTTTATTAGACGTCTGTAGTTGTTACTAACCTAGTTTTATTTGAGATTAAAATCTCCCTAGAACACATACGTCACAAATGCTACTGGTGTTTTGGTTTTTAAGGCTATAAGCTGAACAGCTCAACGGAAGCACATTGTGTGTGCTCCTTTAGACCGATGTGTAATAATATTTCTGTTTCCTCTTACTAGGCCGAGCGAAGGCAATCTCTGATGTTCACTGTTGAAAATACTCCAAAGAACAGCAGTCGTGGTGACAGCAGACTGCAGCGTGGCCTCAACAAGCTGCGTAACAGCGCACGCAAATCTCCCGCCGTGGCCAGTCGTGCCCTGCGTTCGGCGATGGGCGCCAAGTCTCCTCTGGACTCCACTCGGAGAAAATCTCCCCGAAACAAGTCGCCCAAATCCTCGAATGCCAAAAAGGTAGAATAAACTTTTGTGCTGTCATTAACCGAAACCATTTGGCATTTATTAGTTCTATTTTTATCTGATATGAACACTGTAGTCCATGCCATGGTAAAAATGCATTGGAAAGTGTTTTATTTCTTTAAATTCTAGTATCTGTGGTTATAAATTCCAGGTGTGTTAAAGTAAGTGCTGTGTGTGTGTTTAGGAAACACAGTGACTTGCTGCGCTGCTGATCTATGCCTAAGTATTTAACTGTGTGTATCAGCTGTTATGTATGGCAGTAATACTTCTCTTAACACTGCAGGTGTCTCTCCTCTCTGTGGGATTGTTTCACTCATCCTCTGGTGTTACTGGAATAGTTCACTCAAACATAAAAATTTGCTGAAAATTTGCTCACCCAAAGACTATCAAATATGTAGATGATTTTGTTTCTTCATCAGGTTTGGAGAAATGCAGCAACATTGCATCAGTGTCTCATCAGTGGATGCTCTGCAGTGAATGGGTGCCGTCAGAATGAGAGTATCACAAACACACAGATTTGTCTTCTCCAGATGTGGACTGGAGTGCTGTGGATTATTGTGATGTTTTTATCAGCTGTTTGGACTCTCATTCTGACGGCACCCATTCACTGCAGAGCATCCACTGATGAGACACTGATGCAATGCTACATTTCTCCAAATTCGATGAAGAAACAAACCCATCCTGATCTCAGATGACCTGAGGAGAACATTTTTTAGCAAATTTCCTGGTAAACTTTTCAGTTTGCTAAAATGAACTGTGGCTTTGTAAGTTTGGTGGCTGGTGTGACCTACTTTTTATGTTATTAAATTCAGTAAAATGTTTTTTTTTTTTTTTTATAGCAATTTTTTAGATATTCTATTGAATGCAAAATGTTTTAAATTAAAATGTTCTTAATTTTATTTGATTACTTTTATTATAGTTTTTTTGTTGTTGTTGTTAAAAAAAACATTAAACTTTTTAAAGCAGCAAATATTCTAACCACATTTGAAGCTGTTGTAAGCAAATCAGTTGTTTTCTAGTTGTTGTTTCTAGTAATTACTCAGCAATTGTGAATAACTTTTTGCTGTTTTAATATGCTTGCTCAGTTTTTTTTTATTATCTGTTCATTTTGCATATGAATAACACACAGTAGTCATGTCCACTGATATACATGCAAAAATAGACTGTTTAAAAAGATATATTTGACCAAAAAAACGGTTCTATTGTATGTTTGGTGTTGGTCTCACTGCATTTCTGATAATTTCACCTGATAACGGTGTAACTCAAGATCTATTCTTAGCGTTTAGAAATGTGAAAGTTCTCCCATTTCTATTGTAATTTCTATGCATATGTGTTTTAATGCATTGAATAATTTTCTGACTCTTCTTTCTCTCTTTCTCCGCAGATGAAGTTCAGGGTTAAGGTTTAAATTGGAGGATTCAACTGCAAGTCATCAGTTCCCTTTTCTTTTTCTTTTTCTTTTTTATTTGTTTATCTTCTTTTAATTAAGTTATTTTTATTATGGGATGCAGTGGTCTTAATTACTGTCCTGTTTATGTTACTGGTTGTATAATATTTAAATGTATTCCTTGTTCTGTAATAAAGTCTTCTGTATCGAATCTTTGACAGGTTTTTCAGCCATTGCTAAATAGAAGCAGTTTATGTATGAATATAGAAAACTTTCTATTAAAAGTTTATATACATCAAGAGTGTTTGGAAAGTTTTTTTCTTTTTTCAATGTATTAGAAACTTTTATTTATTTAAATAAATATATATGTATATATATACATATATATATATATATATATATCTCATTTATTACATTGATTGGAATAGGATAATCACCATTTTGATATATAATACAAAAAAGAAGAAAATATATTACATTCTTTGTTATTCACATTATGAATTGAATTGATTTAACTGTTCTTCGTAAAGCAACTGCAGATGGTTCACAAGTTCAATGGAAAGCTAATTAATGAAATCATAAAAATGCAAAATCAGAATAAATAATTTTAATAAGTAATAAATAATTGTAATAAATCGTGAATTATTTAAAAATAACCATAATCAAAATAAAATGCTCACTAAAATAAAAAGAGGAATTAGGGAGGATCAATAAATAATAATATGTTGCTATTATGTGAATATATTTAATCAATGAAAAGTAACTGTAGTCTGAAAATGAGTTTTAAAATGTAATATCTAATTACAAGTTGGAATCTGATTACATAATGCAGATAATGTAATCAGTTACTACCCAGATCTGAATATATATATATATGACTTTTATGCATTTAGCAGACACTTTTATCCAAAGCTACTTACGGTGCATTCAGGGCTATACATTTATTTTTTTATCAGTATGTGTGTTCCCTGGGAATCGAACCCACAACCTTTTGCACTGCTGACACAATGCTCTACCACCAAGCCACAATATATATTGCCATCTAGATGCATATAGTGATTGAATTCAACTTAATGTTTTGTAGCCTACCGATATGTTTTAATCGTTGTTTACAGTGACTGGCGTTGTTCAGACAGATCAACAGTGTTTATCCTAAAGAAGCTATTACCAAAATCATCCAGATGATGGACGGGCATCGACTCATAATGTTTGCCTTTACAAAGGATGTAAAAATAAATATTCCTATTATCTAACTACTATAATACTAATTATATGCAGATTTTACAATAAATATAAAAATTGTTTTCTACACACATATATGATCCGCATTACTTTTTTTAATCAATGCTTTTAATTCGATTGTCAGTTCCTCAGTGGATCGTAGTTCTTTCTCTCATTAGAACCGTGATCTTTCATCTTAGATTTTAAAACAAATTTTTGCTTTTAATTCATTTTAGCTTGTTTTTAAAAATTGCCAGTGGAAAAAAAAAAAAAAAGAATGGGGAAAATACAAAGGCCACTGAAAAAGTTGTTGCATTTGGTTATGCTTTAATAAAGTTTATCCTTCCTGCGTTTACTTGTTTATTAGTCTAGTTTTACTAAACTTGGCATTGTTTACTGTTGGACACCTTGACAGACTGTAGGCAGGAGAGAGAGTTCTCTGATGGGTCTGTGGTTAAGGAGTTAGACTGGGGGTGAGAAGGTTGTGGGTTCGATTCCCGCTCAGAGTGGGTTGTGTTAGTTCAGACTGTGGTTGGTCTCAGTGTGGCTGTGAGCTGATCAGTGCTGTAGTCCTGGACACCACACAGAGTAATGCTGGTTCCTACCGACAGGGCCTGTCGAGGTCTTGCTCTCCCTGTGCGATGGTGCCACACATGTTTGGATGAGCTGCTGCTTACCTTTATGCATCGCTGTCTCTGGAGCTTCACCTTGCCAAGGTGTGGATTTGTTTCTGTTGGTTTTCAGAAACTGCTTGTTTACCATTTTGATAATGACTGTTTATGCCACTGCGCACTGATAATGTAACCCAATAAAGTCCTCTAAAGTATCAGCATGATTTGCCTGAAATTTTCCACCATGTGCTTAATGTTTTTTTCTGATGTGACATATTCACTGTTTTTTAATGAAGTAAAATGACTTTTATATTGTTACTGATATTTAAAAATGAACACTGTTTACTTGATTATCCATATATAATATTTTTGTTTTTGGAAAAATGTTGGTGTTTTCTTGTATGAACTCTATATTCTCATATCATACTACAAGAGATGTAAAAATCTGGTGTATAAAATTATACTTAACAAAAAAAGGGAATTGCAAACATTTTTGTTGGAACAAGGTTGAAGAAACAGTTTTTATTGTTTTTGCATTAATTATATATATATATATATATATATATATATATATATATATATATATATATATATATATATATATATATATATATATATATATATATATAAGATTTTAAAGGATTATTTTTATTTAAAACCATGAATAAGTGACAATAATGAAATGTTAAAGTTTGAAAAACCTCCTAGTCAAAGTTTGCTTGGTAATCCCAGAAGCAAGTCATTTTGTTGACTTGTGACAAGAAAACCATAAAATATGATGCAGAAAACATCCTTATAAATGTATCTCATAAGTCAAAGTTTCCTAAAAATAAGATACTTTATTATGGTTGAATCTTCAGAAATTATTCAGATTTACTTCTGTGTAATCAAGACATTAAATGAAAAAAAAAAAAAACATTTCTTAAAAATTTAAATTACCCCCCCCCCCCCAAAAAAAAACAAACAAAAAAAAACATGAAACACAAGAACTTGGAGAATGTGTTTTTAAAACAGACTTTTGAATCCTGATAAAAGTATCAATGTTTTCCCGAAAATATTGTGCAACACAACTGTATTCAACATTGATAATAATCAGAAATGTTTCTTAAGCAGTAAATCATCATGATTTCATGATTTCTGAAGATCATGTGACACTGAAGACTGGAGGAATGATGCTGAAAATACAGCCGCACAGCACAGAAATAAATTACATTTTAACAGATATTCACACAGAAAGTATTTTTGATCAAATAAATGCAGCATTAGTGAGCCCATGCGTTTATAGCTAAATAAAATCCAGCTTAATGATTTTTTTTTTTTTAGATTTCAACAATCACTATTTATTCATTATTTGTATTGTATTTATAGAGGAATGCGTGACCAAAAAAGACACATTATTTATATTCACATACAAAAATACATATCTAAAAATAAAAACGGAGGAAAACAAAATCTGAAAGATTATTATTATCATTTTATATATATTCATAAATTTTTCTTTTAGTTATCATAACTTATAACCTATATAAATATATTATGCATTTTCATGCTTTAATTTCACAACATTTTTTCCACAGATGTTAAACTTATGGTGGTAAACTGATCGCTCTATCATTCTGCAACAATAAATTTATACAAAGCTTTATTATATTAAATATTAAACTAAAAATGTATAAGATATTCAATTTTTAACAAAAACTACAATTTATTCTATATAAAAACTACAAAAACGCGCCGTCGTTACGCAGGCGTCAGCGCTACGTTCGAGACGTTCAAATGACGTCACGACATGACGGGAAACGCGGAAGAGCGCAAAAGGCCACAGTTTCAACTGGTGACATTTCTGTGGACGTTTTAAACTCGTTTTGAAACTACATATTAACCAAACTGACTTTTAATAAAAGTCGATTTAACGCTAAAGCACTTTCTAAATGTTGTGGGTGAGTTTTTATTTCGCTTTAATTATTGATATAAGTTAGCTCAAAACATTTTTCAAGCGATGAATTTCCTTATTGTGCGATAAATTGTATAATCGATATATATTCTGTGTGTTAGGTAGAAGCTGTGCTGTAATCGGTTTGTAAGGAGTTTATACCCATCATCATGAGTAATTTTGGGGACGATAGTGATTCTGAAAAGGATCGGTAAGTGTCTTCTTGAGGTTTTCACAGTTAGTTCTTGTTCAACCGGACTGTTTTGATTTAGTTCTGCTAAACCAGGTTAGTTTAGTTTGGTTACTTGAGACTCCAGCCAGACCGGGTTTGCAGAGCAAATTAAAGAAACCACTAAAAGTGCCCTAAAATCTAAATAAACTAAACTACTAGGCCAGCTACTCGTTCAAGCCTCCACATTGTTTTGTGCGTATATTCTAGACCTTACGGTAATAGCGTAAGATCAAAGTTAAGGCGTTAACTGTCACTGGCCCACCGGTGGGCCCATTTGCCATTATATGTTTTAAACAGTAATATCTCAGTCTGAACCTAAAGTAATCTTGACAAACTATATATCATTGGAAAGTTTAAAGACTGTAGTTTTGATATTTGGTGACTTAAAAAAAAAAATAAGAGTCAATTAACTGTCGATTCCACTTTTTGAGCATAGACATGAAAATTATATTTCGAACTTAAAGGGTTAGTTCATGAAAAATCTAAATTATGTTATTAATAACTCACCCTCACTTCGTTCCAAACCCGTAAGACCTCCGTTTATCTTTGGAACACAGTTTAAGATATTTTAGATTTAGTCCAAGAGCTCTCAGTCCCTCCATTGAAGCTGTGTGTACGGTATACTGTCCATGTCCAGAAAGGTAAGAAAAACATCATCAAAGTAGTCCATGTGACATCAGAGGGTCTGTTAAAATATTTTTAAGCATCGAAAATACATTTAGGTCCAAAAATAGCAAAAACTACGACTGTATTCAGCATTGTCTTCTCTTGTGTGTCTGTTGTGAGAGAGTTCAAAACAAAGCAATTTGTGATATCTGGTTCGTGAACGAATCATTCGATGTAACCGGATCTTTTTGAACCAGTTCACTAAATCTAACTGAACTGAATCGTTTAAATCGGTTCACGTCTCCAATGCGCATTAAACCACATAAGACTTAAGCTGTTAACTTTTTTAATGTGGCTGACACAATTGAGTTAAATTGAGTTAAAACGAACCAATATCCCAGAGTAATTCATTTACTCAAACAGTACACTGACTGAACTGCTGTGAAGAGAGAACTGAAGATGAACACCAAGCCGAGCCTGGTTATAACTTTTGAATGCTTTTTTTGAATGCCACAGACCTAAGGTTGGTCTCTTTTTAAAGCAGAAACTTAGCAGATTGATGTAGAAGTGAAAAAAGTTATAAAGATTATATAACAAAGTTATGTAAGTTTAAGTTTATGAAAATATAAAATATATTAATTTAAATATTCATTTTATTTCAAATATATATTTTACAAAACATGATTTACTCTAAACCTGGCTAGAAAAAATTATGTTCCAAATTTGAGGTTTATATAAAAAATAAAAAAGAGCTTTCAAGTGAGATTTTGTTTGGGCGTAGTACCAAGCTTTTCCATTAAATGACCATCAAACCCCATTAGGAACCATTTAAGCGCGCCTTCATCTCCATAAATGGTTTGAGTGACCTGAAACATGTTTTTACATCATTTCTCAATATTTATGAAGTAGACATCAAAATAAAAAGTATTAAGCATCTGTCTGATGTTTATCATGTTCATAATGTTTGCTACTGTCATGAACGTAGCTTTATAACAAGTAGGGGAAATTCCCAACATTAAAAAAAATAACGTTTACATGCCTAGGGTGTTTGCATCGTAAGATTTATAAACGCAGACTTGTTAGGTGATGTTTTTTTCATTAAAATCATACAATTTCCTATTAATTCAATAGAAAGTTTACGCACAATAGGGATTACCAGTATGGCGGCGCAGCAGCTTCACTTTCATGGCGTCATGAGCAATCCAGTTCTATATTATAGATCAGTGGTTATAGTTCACAATGCATCAAATTAGGATTAATCTATTGTTTTTTTCTATATATGCAAAACAGTTTTATACCTTTTTCTTCATGATTTTATCTATGCATCATTATAAATCAGTCCCCAAATATCAAAACTACAGTCTTTAAGCTTTCCAATGATATATAGTTTGTCAAGATTACTTTAGGTTCAGACTATGATATTACTGTTTTAAACATGTGATGGCAAATGGGCCCACTGGGGGGCCAGTGACAGATTTACAGGTTAAAATGATACAAATGTTTAAAAAAGGGGGTCTGATAAAATAAAAATGACTTCAAACTTTGAGTAACGCAATGTCTCAACTGTCTGATGAGAAATAACAAAATAAAAGCCTTTCATTAAAAAAAAGACACATTTTGAAAAGCCTGCAGAGCTCTTAAAAGACAATTCCCTGTTGCCAGAGACCAGTTTCAACTCAGATTAATAGTCCACTAGTTTTCTTTTTAGAGCTACTCAAAATCAAAGACAAAACTGGCCATATATGAGATTTTGTCATGCAACATCAGCTCGTACTGAAGCTGGCCGAGTCACACTCTGGGGTGGTGGACTATAAATCTGAATTGGTCTGTGAAAAAAAGGGAGTTTCAT
Source organism: Carassius carassius (assembly GCF_963082965.1). Lineage (NCBI taxonomy): Eukaryota > Metazoa > Chordata > Actinopteri > Cypriniformes > Cyprinidae > Carassius > Carassius carassius. The sequence goes on from NC_081795.1 coordinate 1,906,961, forward strand.
TTTTAGAGCTATTCAAAATCAAAGACAAAACTAGTTTTTTGGAGGGCTTTTATTTTGTAATGGCAAATCATACTAACATTGGGGAAGTGACATTCTGGAGTGGTGTACTGTTAATCAAAAGTGAAACTTTTTTTTTAATTTACAGATAAATATGGTTATGCAACTTCATGAAAGGGGTTTTAGTTTTTAGTTTTTTGCATCAGACAATTATTTTCATTTTTTTTTTAAATTCTATATTTATTATTACTCAACATTTGAAGTCATTTTCATATTATCAGACCATTTTTTAAACATTTGTGTTATTTTAAATGTATTCATTCATTCATTTTATTCCAGCGATGCTTCAGACAATGTAGTGTTTCAAGTTCTGCCGTTTGAATTTCTGCATGTTTGAAGACTGCTTGGACCAGTTTCCATTTGTTAAAAGGTCTTCAAAGTAGACACATGCTATGTTCCAGATGCTGTCATTGTCTTTCGGTTCTAATGTTGATGTTAATGTTGTTTTGAGGATCATGATGGACCGGCCGCCCAGCAGTTACGGCTCCATGCAAAGTGACGATCATGAAGAGGAACTTAATGACTTTGATGAATCGCCGCTCAAACAATCAACAAGGTACGCTTATATTCAAAAACACACAAAAAGTCTCATTCTATTAATAATAATAATGATGATTAATAATTATGTAACAGAGCAGTTTTTGAACTCAAATTGTCCCTTAATTGTTTTTTCTGTTCAAACTGATGGTTCATTATTTTTTGAGAGGTAAATAAGTGATGTGAGAGACATTCTTTCAATGTAACTATTTTTTTTTGTTTTGTTGTTGAAAGAAGTATTTTATGCTCAGCAAGGTTGCATTTATTTAATCAAAAATATAGTTAAAGCTATATTGTGAAATATTATTTGATTAAAAAAAAGTAAATGTAAAATAACTGTTTTCTGTTTCAATTTATTGTAAAATGTAATTGATTCCTGTGATGCAGAGCTGAATTTTTAACATCATTTGCTCCTTCAGAAATTAGTCCAATATTTGAATATATGACATATATAATGTAAAATAATAATTATAAAAAAACACATTTTCAACAAAACATTTTGAAAATACACATCACATACATTTTTTAGCTTTAATTTTTTAGTGCACTTCATTAAATGTTGCAGGCATAAGTTACATTGCATGGTTATATCATACATGTGTATTTTCAGGGTCAGGCTTAATCGCCCAGATTCGCCAGAGACCGCAATTACTGAACGTACAAACACAAACCAGTCCAGCATATACAAAGATGGACTGTTCCTGAGACAACCCATCATGCACATGGGCGATTATCATGTTCAACACAGGTACTACATCAACCGTGCACTCCTACATCTTAACATCTCTGAAGTCATGAGGTTCATTTTCACATTTCCTGTCATTCAGCATTAACAGAGAGCCCTCGATCATGGAGCCGTCTGAGATGCAGAGCGACATAAGAACAGAAGCAGCGATGGATGAAGAGTTGAATGACAGAGACACGGAGATGAATGAGAGAGGCGTGCAGGAAGTGCAGAATGAAAACGCTGCAATGCAGGTCCAGGTGGAGCAGGCAGAGGCAACGACAGAAGAGGAGGATTTTGATGAAATTGTTATACAATGTGAAGAACTGAGAGATCCTCCTCCTCTTCCTCCGGAAGGCGTCGGTCTGCAGTTTAAACACAAACACAGCTCCCTCACACTGCGCCATGTGTTAAAGGTAGATGTAGATGTTTTTGTGTGTCTGTTGAAAACCATAGAGGAAACTTTCAGTAGATTAAAGCCTGACGTATTAAATAATAGTCAGAAAAATAAAACTTTGAAACGGAACAGTTTATTGATATATAGATATATTATATAATATACATACATACACACACACACACATACAACTTTTATGGCTCATATAGCATGATGCAATGGGAATATGGATCTCATAATTGGCAAGGAAAAACAGCTCAGTTTTTTGTTTTTTTCAGAGGCCCAAGCTGAGCAAAATACACAATTTGGTGCAGATGCAGATATTTACATGGTCAATTATAAAATATAAAGGCGTTAACTGTCTATAAAATTATAAAATAGCTGATAGCTTGTAAGGGGATCTTGATAACAGTATAGAATATTTATGAAATGATAGGGATGTAACAATTCACTCGACTTGTACAATTCATGATACTGATTTCAAGATAAAATTTTATCTTTTTTTCTTTTTTTTTTTTTTAACAAAATGTAATTTAATTCTAATTATAAATGAAAATGTGCCTTTTGTTTTATTCTTGGACCAAATGCTGCACATTTCTTTGTGAAATTGAAATATGTCAAATAATACTGCTTAAATCCCAAATCAAATAAATAATAAAAATAAAATAATCTCTTCATATAAACAAACAAAGATGCTGCATACATTCAGCATGAGTGCTTCTTTATTTAAATTTGATTTTATAATGTTGAAATTTGAAGCGAAAACAGAATGTGTTGTCTTTTAGTTTTGAGAAACTATACTATATAAAACCTGTGCGTTAAACCAAAACCACAGAAGCTCTGAATGAGACGTAATTTCACTCTTTGACGGCAGGTGGCACTAATGGAGCAGCAGAAATACAGCATTTCATAGGTTACTGCTTTAAACAGAGCATTTATAAACACTACTTTAAATGCATAAGAGGCAAGATAAAAAGAAAATACCATCATAAATTTTCTGAAGACCGTCAGTTCCCCTCAGAGATACATTCATATAAACTCCTACCCCAAGTTTTATCGCGATTCATTCATCTCAACCAATTTGAATAGTCATATATTTGTTTATGCTCAGGGTGCATTGTTACATCCCTATAAAGCGATATAAATATAATTTGTTGCTCTATATCTCCAAATACTGTCTTGGTAAGATATTTAAGTGCTTAGTTTGATGAACAAATCATATAATGCAATGCAATACAATGATGACTGGGAGATAAACAAATAAACATTCCTCAAAAGGAAAATTGGACGTTTGTACAATTACATTAAAAGACTGTTTACTTGCTAAAACTGTACCAACTATCACTCAGGCGACAGGAGGCATAGAGTAGATTGTGTGTGACGGGTTAAAAAGGAAGGTTTTGATCAAGTTGATCGTTTTACATGTAATTGTAGAGCGCAATGTGGCCAATGGTTTATTTCTATGTAAACCTAAACTTCATATAGGTTTGTTTATGTTTCTTTGTCTCATTCAGCAAATGGTGGGGTGTCTTTCCCAGCTCCATCCAGGAGAGATTGCCTATTTTAAGCGTTGTCTGAGCACTCACTACAGATTCAGGAAGAACTACTCGACAATTGCGGATCTTAATGACCCACTGGATGTGATCGATAAAATGATCGAGGTCTGTGGGCTGGGAGAAACTCTGCATCTCACCATACGATCCCTCCACAACGTTGGAAAAGGCAATCTAGACGGATACCTAAGGAAGAGCTGTAGAAGAGGTACAGCAGCTTCACACATCACAAAAAAGAAAAGTAATTATCGTTAGTGCTGGACGGTTTGACCAAAAATCTGTATAACAGGATTGTGGCAGATTCGCATTTGAGGTTTTTGCCTTATTATGAATCAGAATGTATGAAAGATGCTGCATGAGAAGTTCAAAATAAAATTAGATTGTATAATTACACAATTTAAAACGAAAACAGAATGGTCTGTCTTTAGCTTTTGGAAACTGTACTACATAAAACACATCTGCACAAAACAAAAACAGCAGATGGGATGAATGAGACGCAGATTCACTCTCTGACAGCAGGTGGTGCTTATGGAGCAGCAGCGATATAGAGTTTCCTTGGTTTACTGCACTAAACAAAGCAGCGCTGAGCTTATAAACTACTTTAAAGGGATAGTTCTCCAAAAAATGGAAATTACCCCAGATTTTACTCGCCCTCAAGCCATCCTTGGTGTATATGACTTTCTTCTTTCAGACAAATCCAATCGGAGTCAAATTAACAAATATCCCAGCTTTATAATGGCATTGGGTGGATGTTTCTGTTCAACAGAAGTCCAAAAAAAGCGCATCCATCTGTAATAAAAAGTGCCTCACATGGCTCCAGGGGGTGAATAAAGGCATCCTATATATATGTATATACACACACACATTTTTGTGATTTCTATTATTGATCAACTTTTTCAAGGATTAAAAAAAATATTTTCCTATGTTTAAAATGAGTTTGAATTATGTTATAAAATTTGTGTCGGCTTTAGCCAAAGTACTTTATGGTCACTTTTGCTTATCTAGGCTGGAATAAAATGTAATTTATTCCTGTGATGCATTTCGTATAGAATGTGGTGTAAAAATAAACCTTGAATAAACTTCCTTGTCTGCATCTTAAGTTCCTGATTTTCTTTACTTGTTTTGTTTCTTTCTAGCTGTGTTACTGCATGACCTGAAATTAGCTTACAACAGACGCTATTACAATCTCTATGAAGGCCGATGTCGTCCTGGTCAACAGCGCTACATCAGTGACGTCTATGTTGAACCCGTAACAGTCATCAGAGGCACCAGGGAGCCTATCAACCCTGAGAATGAGGTCCTCAAGATACCTTATACAATCGAGGAGACCCAAATCAGAGCTGCAGACATCTTTCGACCCCTTCCTCACGAACAGAAACCAATCCGTATGGTCATGATGACGGGAATTCCCGCCTGCGGTCTAACGGTGGCTATTAATAAGTTCATCATTGACTGGATGGAGGAAAAAAGCAATCAGGATTTTCAGTTCGTGTTCCCTTTGCCGGCGAAGGAGTTTCACCTTGGGAAAGACGGAAATCAGAGCTTCTTAGAGCTACTCGGTAGCATTTTCGCAGAGGCTGACGACATTAAATTCATCGAGAAGCCCGATTGCTTGAGTCTGTTTGTTATTAACGCTCTAGAATGTTACAAGCACAACCTGGACTTCAAAAACAATGAAATTATCACAAGCGCCAGGACGAAAGCACCATTAGATGCTCTTCTCACCAGTTTAATAAAAGGCACGTTGCTTCCGAATGCCAGAGTTTGGATCACCAGCCACGTCACTGCCTCCCATCGAATTCCTCCGCATCTAATCGACAGGTATGTAGATTTAAGAGGATTCACGGATGAGAAGAAGGAAGAGTACTTTACCAAGAGAACCACTGAACCTGAGCTCGGGAGGAAGGTTTATAACCACATGAAGCGCTCCAAAGCGCTTGAGATCATCTGCCACATTCCTCTCTTCAGCTGGATGGTGGCGTTCATCTTCGAACGAGGGTTTCGAGATCCCGAATACGGCAAACACCCACCTGGCATCACAGCGTTTTATTCGCAGTACATCATTGTGCAAATGAACCGCTCGTTTGAGAAATACCGCGGCGGCAGCAGCGAGGCACAGGATTGGAAGGATGAAGATAAGATGTTTATTGAGATGTTGGGGAAAATGTCATATCGGATGATTCTAGATAGACGGGACTGGTTTAAGGTGGACGATTTGACCTCTGTTCACCTCACATATGAAGATTTGCGCACTCGGGATGAGTTAACCACTGAGGTCAAACGAAGAAACGAAGACCTTCGAACGTGGGTCTTCAAGTTTGTTCACATTACTATTCAGGAATACATGGCCGCTATGTATGTTTATGTGACGTTTAGAAAACACGGGAAAAATGTGATCGAACCAAGCAAAATGTCTTGGTTTCAGGGCACAAACAAGGATCGGTCTATGATTGAGCTCTTCCGTCCCGCCATCGACCGTGCGTTGGCGTCTCCGAATGGACATCTGGACATGTTCCTGCGCTTCCTGATCGGATTGTTGACTCCAGGAACTGAGGATAACTTGCGCGGATACCAGCTCAATCACTACCACCCCAAAGCCAAAGGCACGGAGGATGTGGTCAAATACATCAACAAAAAAATGAGAGAAAACCTTCATCCAGACAGGAGAAGAAACCTGGAGTTGTGTCTGGTGGAGCTGGAAGAAGGCAAAGAAGGAAGATGAGAAGAAACACAGCAAGGCAGTGTTCAATCTATGAGGTGGGACTGTGTAACACTAAACGCAGCGTCCCGCAGGAGCGACTCAGTTAAAGGGATGGTTCACCCTGTCATTATTTACACTAGGGTTGTCACGATACCATAAACACATGTTACGATACTATACCAGCTGAAGTATCAGGACACCGTGTTGTATCGCCATACCATGCCAACTTAGAGATGTATGCATATTATATAAGACCGGTTTCACACCGCATGTATAAGCAGTGCATATTTTTTTCAGGCCCATGTTAAAAGAGAAGAGAAGTGCAGGAATCGTTTCAGCACTGAGTATAATTTTAATGCACAGCTCACACTGAATTAAAGCCACACTGCATTATTTTTTATATAAAATAGACATGAGTAAACACAAAAAATAACAAATTTCACCATAAAATCTAATTTTAACCTTTTAGCGACTGCCCTACATACAACATTGCTTCTATACTACCTCTTTAAAAAAAATACAGTTGTGTCGCCAGTATTTTGGAGCTTATAGTATTGTGATATTTTTGTGTAAACCATGCAACCCTAATTAACACTACTGGTCAAAAGTTTGGATTAATTATGATTTTTAATGTTTTTTTGTTTTGTTTTTTTAAGTCTCTTCTGCTCACCAAGGCTGCATTTATTTAATTAAAAACAGTTAAACGGTACCACTGTAAAATATTATTTAAAATCTATTTAAATATTTTCTAATGTAATTAATTGCTGTGATCAATGCTGCATTTTCAGCATCATTACTCCAGATGCACATAATCCTTCATAAATCATACTTAAATGCTGATTTGCCACTCATGAAACATTTCTGAAGTGTTTCCGGAAAGCATCGTTAGCTAATTATGGGTTCAAGTCTAATTGAACTCAAGTCTATAGTTGCTTTTGGGAAACGCACCCCTGATTATTATCAGTCTTGAGCTGCCAGGTGTTTTTGTGAAAACTGTGATAAACTACTTTTCAAGAAAGAAATGAACACTTTTATTCAACAAGAACAAAAGTGACAGTGAAGAGATCTGTTATAAAAGAGTTCATTTTCATTCATCAAAGAATGCAGGAAAAAAAATTTCTAATGATATTTTGCCGTAAAAAAGAAGTTTTGAACATTGACACTAATTAACATCAACACAACTTCATATTAGAATAATTTTAGAATATATTGATTTAGAAAACTGTTATTTGGATTGTAATGTTTTACAGTATTATTGCTTTTACTGTATTTTTTATCAAATAAATAAAGCCTTTGTGAGCAGAAGACACTTTACTTAAAAAATAAAATAAAATATTATAAAATGTGAATTTATTCCAAACTTTCAACTGGTAGTGTACATCATTGACATCTACAGTCTCTGCTGCTTTGATTGGAATAACATTTTTCTTCACTTTTTTGGAGATAAAAATCCATTAATGTGAGTGACATGATGTGTAAATTATAAATCGGGTGAGCTGTTCCTTTCGCTCTTTTTGGTGCTGTGAGCAGAGAACATCGGTTTGCTTGTTTGAGTCAGTATGATGATGTGTTTGCTTCAGGCTTTTTTCAGCTAATAGGAATGGGCAATTATAGCACTAATAGATGATATCATTAAAGTGTGCACAATGCTTTCAAGGGGCTGAAGAACTGGAAGTGCACTTCATTAACAATCGCCGCTTTTCATAATAAAAAATAATTACATTTGTAAACATTCAGTGAGTAAGCAGTAACATGAATAGCTAGACTATTATCCTGAGAGAGCAGCACGTTATGATGTTTTTATTCATTATTCTGTGCAGATATGAGCAGTCGTTGTTTTTCATGTTTCAGGTAATCACAGAATATAGATTTGTATTTTTTTTTTTTTACTTGTGGCATTTGCTTCAGATTTACTCTTCAGAAAGAACTCACCTAGTTACTCATCCAGACATTTGAATAAATGTTCAGTTCTGTCCTGTCTGCTCATAAACACTGACAGATGATGGATTTAAGGTGACATAGTGATTAATAAGCCATTCCTTTTATTGTTGGGTTTTTTAAAGAGGAGTGTGGGTTACAAAACCAAAGAGTTGCTAATTTATGCATAATCTTCACCATTGTGTCCTTAAAAAAACATTTATAATAAAACAATGCCTCTTATAGTGGTGCAGTGAGGCTTTTTCTTGACATTTATCAAGAGAAAAAATAAATAAATCTGCCAATCTACCCCTAAATTAAATGCATATTAATTCTATATAGCAAAATATGTTTGTTTTCAAATGCATATTTTTGGGATTTTAAAAGAAATGCATAAAATATGTTTTTTATTCATTTTTAAATAATTTTATCTTTAATCATTTTTCTCTTTTTTTCCTTAGGCTTATTGACTCATGTAGGTAAAAAGTAAATTTTGAGGGTCATAAATTGCCCCTAAATTAAAAAAAAAAAAAATAGTTTCAGAGTATTAAGAGTTAACAGTATTATCTTTTGTATTGATTATTAAGTGCATTTACTTACTATATATACGATTCAGTATTTTAACAAGACATCAGTGATGTACTCTTTATATATTTATGTAATTTATTAATACATTTTACAAATGTATAACTCATTTGTGCAAAATATAACCTAATAGGGTGGCCACGTACTAGAATTAGCCGAGACGCTGGATTTTCCGATCTTGGCCGATGTTACACGAGTCTCTGCCACGTGCTGCTTCGGAAGTATCGCGTCAGGAAAGCTAATCTTTCATCTACAAGCACTCATATCACCAGTCATTTTTTTTTTTTTTTTTTTGCTTGTTTGTTTGGAGACATTTAAGTCGTGCCTGTGACCGTAATGCAAATCCACCACAATATTTTTTAGAAACTGACCCAGTCGTATCTTTTAAACATACGCGTCTGTGATTGGTCCATCCTTATATTAGGTGAGAAAAGCAGCGGCTGTCACGTGACAACACTTATTTTTAACAGCGCTTATTTATATTACACTTAAAGATGACAGAGAAAAAACGTATAATAGCCATTACATTGCAAAATACACAGTGAATCGTCAAAAAAATAACAAATACCCACAATTTATAACTTATATTTCATTCTCATTGACGTTATGCGGTCGCGTGACCATTATTCAGAATTGACTCTCCGTCTTGCTGTCTGTAATTAAGTTAATTCCTATAGTACACGAGTGCTGTCAGTGTTTAGACCAACGGATATACTTTTTTGTTGCCTTTTTCCATTCCACATGGTTGTCTGTTGATTCACAGCTTTCTGAAATCTCTTAATTGTACTTTCTTGTCATGCACTTTCACCTATAACTTCATGTAATGTAGAAAAGGGAAAACCATCCGTAAACACATGCTGCGTAGACTTACTCGGGTTTGGTTCGAATCCAACTAGGAATAAAAAGGGCAGCAAATCACTGAAAAGAGTGAAACAGTGTTAACTTGTATCTGATGAATTTATCTTTTATGACACTGTCTCGTGTTACTGTAAACATTAAACGAATCATTCGATCTAGCTTCAGGTAACTGTACTTAATATTTGCTAGACAGCATGCATTTTACAGGACAGTTTACATGAGAATGGATTTACAAGTTTAAAATGAATGACATTTTTTCCATGATGACAATCTATGCAAAAATGGTTTTGCAAACATTGAGAATTTATGCAAGGGTCAAACTGTTGCTATCATGATCGACAGTAATTCATTCTGCATGTTTCACAAACGATGGTCACAATTTTGTAACGTTTTTATGACATCGCAAATAAATGTTATTTAATACAATGCTGTAAAATTTGGTTATGGTTCAGGATTGCTAACTGTAGCATTGAATTGAGTCCTAAGTTTTGTACTAAATTAAGGCAGTCAATAGTAATACCATCCTTGCAAATCTCTTTGGATGAAAGACATCTGCTTAGTGGAATAATTCACCCCCCAAAAAAGAAAAATAGCTGAGAATGTGCTCACCCTCAGGTCATCCAAGATTAGGATGAGTTTGTTTCTTCATCAGATTTGGAGAAATTCAGCATTGCGTCACTTGCTCACCAATAGATCCTCTGAAGTGAATGGGTGCCGTCAGTAACAGTTTTGAAGTTAAAACGCCATATAATACATTTGTTTGTTACAAACACACAGAGTTTGTCTACTCAAGACATTAACTGATGGACTGGAGTGCTGTGGATTATCCTCTTGTTTTTATCAGCTGTTTGGACTCTCATTCTGACGGCACCCATTCACTGCAGAGCATCCATTGCTGAGACACTGATGCAATGCTACATTTCTACAAATCTGATGAAGAAACAAACTCATCCTAATCTTGGATGACCTGAGGGTGAGGACACGTTCAGCAAATTGTCATTTTTGGTGAACTATTCCTTGAATAAGTCTCTATTTTGCTGACATGTTGTAGCCCTGTATTCATGGCATGTTTTGAAATCCAGAAGTAAAGGAAGGCTGTCTAGTTGACGGCAGGTTTTAGCGTCTCGGCAGCTGTGTTGACAGTGAAGGAGGCGATGCTGATTTGACGTTTGACCTCGTCCCAGGCCTTCTGCTGGTCCACCGTGTTCTCAATGTCAAACAAAGCATCATAAATCCCTGGGAAAGACTCACCCGCATATTTATTGTGACTGCTGGGCGCAAAAATAATATGCCTGGAAGAGACAAGAGAGAAAAAGACAAGCATCTTTTGACACACAGGTAATACTTAAAGTGATCTCAAACAGCAGAGTGGTTATAATTGTTAATACGACATTTAAAAGAGCACTTTGGGTTCTTTTGAGCTCTAACACTGCACAATGTGTGGTTTATTCAAGTGCAGTTTCTAATTTAAACAAACCACAGATGTCAAGCATTAAACTTGATTGTGTAACTCATCTGTTTCAAGCAATTTTAGTCATATTTTTTGCCTGACTAATAATACAATTACTGAAAAAAATCCCAATGGATCTACAGTATTGTTCAAAAGTTTAAGGGTCAGTAAATAAAGAAATAAAATATTTTATTCATCAAGGATGCATCAAAAATCACATTAAAGATGTTTATTATATTACAAAAGATTTTATTTCACATGAATTATGTGCTTTTGAACTTTCTATTCATCAAAGAATATGTCTATATTTTCTATTTTAAGTCTATAGTTGTATCTATTTTGCTTTTTATAAATGTTTCTATATAAGTAGCTATATATGTTTTTTTATCATTTTTTTTTGTTATTTTAGTACAAGTTAAACTAAATGTAAATTAAAAATGTAGCTTTGGTAATTAGCTGCACTGCAAAAAAATGCTTTTCTCTGAGCATGTCAAAATAGTTTTGCTTGAAACAAGCTAAATAATATTTTTTCTGTTTGAAATAAAATACATTTATTTTGTTTACCCTATTGGCAGATTATTTTAAGAAAAAAGGAAGAAAAGCATTTTTTTCTGCAGTGAAATAAGTTTATTATTTTATTTCAGTTAACATTTAAATTCTATCTAGTAGTTATTTAATGGTTTTAGTGTACTATAATAAACCTTGAAGAGCTGTCAATGAGTCTCTGAACACAATGTAATGAGTGTTTGTGTTTACCTGTAAAATGGTCTCTCAGGCAAACCCAGCGGGTCAATAAAAGCTCTCTCTAAATACATCAGCTGATCATTTACCATCCGCACGGCCAGAGCACTGACAGACAGATACAGATAACAGCTGTAAGAAACAGGCATCGTGCAATGAGATGTGACAGAAGCACAGGTCTTCAGCTAAAGGCCTTGAGACTCAATCAACACCGTGATCCAATCCAAACCTACAACAAAACCGATTCAAACCTAGTCTGAAAACTAGTGTCATTCATACTTCGAGGTGTCAAGCTGATCAAGTCGCTGGTGAAAATCTCCTGCCGCAACCGTGAAGTTTTCAACCGCCGAGAAGAGAGAATCTAGAACATAAACCATTAAGAGATGAAAACAGACATAGGTTATAATCTCAACAGAAGAGTACTGCTGCATCCCGACTCTCATGCATTTACTCTACACTCTGAAAAATAAAGTTCTTAATTGGAATCTATGGTTGCATGAAGAACCTTTTTCAATGCACAAAAGGTTCTTTATACTGAAAAATGGTCATTTAGAATGGTTCTAATAAAGAACGTTCCTTGGGAAACCTGAAATGATTCTTTCTGTGGAATCATCCACTTTTGGAACCTTTATTTTTAAGTGTATAGAACACCATTTTTAAGTAAACATGCTGATTTTACTGATTTTTTTCTTTTTTTGTCCATGTAATCTAATGGGAAATGAGTTAATGATCACTGAATCTTCAATTAACTGACTTTAGCTGGAGAAAATGACTCCCTGTTACTGTCTTTTTGCATTATTGACAAACTATTTTACTGTTTGACTGCTTTGACACAATCAGTACTGTATCAAGCGCTATATAAATCTTCTTGAAGCGTCTTGGAGAGATTGGCACAGTTCTTCTGGATTGAGTCCGTCTCAGTTTGTTCTGTTTTTTAATGTTATTCCAGACAGACTGATGATCCATACAAAAATAATGTATGAAAATTTAAACTGATATTTCCTACTGACACACTACAGCAAAACAGAAATACTGTATGTTCAAGTGTTTGTTTTTATCTAACTATGGCACCAAATGACGTGATTTTTACTAGATGACAGCCACCATACTGAGATATTTTGGCTTCACTTTTGTATAGGGGAAGGGATCTTTTTTTCCAGTCTATGGAGAGCATGAGTACCGAACGAGACGCTGTACTTCTGCATGGCAGCAGGGTGTTTCAGTGCACGCTGGTAGATGCTGTTGGCATATTTGGTGAGAGACATGGCGTATTCCACACAGTCCAGAGGTAAGACCGGAGAATCGGCCAAACTGAAGATAAGTCCTCCCCGAACACGGGCCACGGCCTCCAGCCGGCGGAAACTCGGGTCGTAGAAGCGCTCCACGATCTCGTAAGTCTCATACACGCTGTGGTACACGGGGTAACTGCTGTAGCGCTCGGTTTTCTGGAGAAAGAGGGTGGAAAACTGTTTTTCTAGCATATCCTAATTTGCTTTGCTTTGCATTGATGCAGGTTTAAAGTCCTCAAACACACTCACTCGGTTTTTGGTGTATCTCGCCCTTCCAGATGCAATGCCTAATCTAATGAAATACGCTTCAAAATCACTGCCAGAGCCCAGTTTACTGATCCTACAGGGAGACACACACGTTTCTTAGCCATGTCATGTATCTCTGATCAGTCAGTTCTTATAGATGATTATGACCATCATCGTTCTGAAGCTGCTCTTCATTACCACGGTGCATCTCTTTCTGTGGAGTTGTCTCGTTTATGCCAGCTCTTATACAAACTCATGCCCTCCTCTCCCTCCTCTGGACTCGAAACCTTCAGAAACACACTATTAACATCACATGCATGCATTCATTCAGACAGACAGACAGACAGACAGACAGATTCTTACCTTCTTGGTGATGTCATAAACCAGAGTGTGTAGAGAGGGAGTGCAGTCGACTCTCAGTGTGTACATACCTACACACACACACACACAGTATCTAAACAAGCGACCTGAATATTTACAGATGAGATCAATGCTGCTTTTACAACACAGAGACACTCATAATGAAGTGTGTGTGTGTGTGTGTGTGTGTGTGTCTGACCCTCAATAGCAGAGTCTGCATTGATGTAAGCCACGGCTCTCTGCTGCAGGACTCTGGCGTGATCCTGCAAACACACTCCGATACAGATTACGGCTATTCATTTGTTCAGTCAATCAATAAAACAGTCGTTTATTTATTTAATGACATAAATTTGTTAAATAAGCGTTTTTGCATACAACTGTTAATTCATTTAGTGGTTAATTAATTTTATTGTATAGTGGGTAATTCATGTTTATTTATCAGTCATTTAATTGTTCATTCAGACAAGCATTTATTCAGTTTTAGATTAGATTAGATTCAACTTTATTGTGATTATGCAGAGTACAAGTATAGAGCTAATGAAATGCAGTTAGCATCTAACCAGAAGTGCAAGAATATAGTGTTTTATATACATAAAAGTGCATAATAAGTGAAGCTCTGATTTACAGAATGTACAGAGGAGTTGCTATATACAGTATTGAGCAGAGTACGTAGGGTTTTATGTACATTATGAACAGCAGCAATGTAAGAACAGTGGTAATAAATATAGTTGGTTGACTTTTTTCAACTCTTTATTACCACTGTTCTTACATTGCTGCTGTTTATAATGTATATATAATCCTACATTGCGTTCTTATTTATATTCTGGACATACTCTGCTATAAATAAATTATATTCATGACAGATAAAGTTGATCATTCATGCATTTGTTTATTCATTCAATCAATGAGTTATTCTTTCATCATGCATTTTTAGTTATTCATTTTAGGAATCATACATTCATTCATGCATTTTTGTCAATCATTCAACCAAAGTTTCATGAATTAGTTTATTTAGCTGCAATTCATTTGTTCATTCAGTCATGCATTTATTAATTCAGCCGTTCATTCAAGTTTTTTTTAATTCATTCAAATTATTCCTTGATAAATGCATTTTTACTTCATTCAGTTAATGAATCATTCATCCGTTCATGCATCGTTTCAGTTATTCAATTAATGGTTCATTCAATCAACCAGTGAATCATTCTGTTCATTCAGTGATTCACTGATTCAAGAGTTCATTTTTCCATTGAACTGTGCATTCATTTATAATGTTTTTTTTTTCATTCAGAGTCTATTTAACTTCTTCATTCCCTCAAGCATTCATTCATTCATTCATTCATTCATGTTTTTTTATTAATTCAATCAATGATTCACTGATTCGTTCCCTTCATTGTTTTTTTTTTGTGCATGCATTCAATCAGTCAGTCATTAATTAATTGATTAATTAATGCAGTCAATCATTTCTTTCATTCATTCATTAGTACCTCTGCCCATTCTGTGGATCCCAGCAGGCCAAACTCTTCTGCGTCCCAACTGGCAAAGATCAGCGATCTCCTCGGCCTCCAACCTAAAACACACACGGAGAAAGGTCATCTTAATTAAAAACCAAACTAAGGTCAACACACCTGAACAGTTATGCATTAAACTAGATGACACACACCTTTTTTCATGAGTTTTCCAGCTGCTCTCACACTCTCGTGCACCACAGCAGCTCCTGACACCGGATCGATCCCTCCGAACACCCAAGCGTCACGATGACCGCCCAGAATCACGTACCTGTCTGAACACACAAAACCAGATTCAACTAGACTGAATCAAACAAAACTCCAAAATAACACCAGATAAGTCACCTGGCTCCACCGCTCCTCTGATCCAGCCAATCACGTTGTAGATTCGGGTCACCTGATTGTTTGTGTGGATGTTCATACGCACTTTACTAAAGTTTCACCAAGACAAAATTCAATAAGAAATCAAGACTTTCTAGGCTTTGACTTAACACTGCATGCATACATTAATAAAAGCATCTGCCAAAAGCATAAATGTAAAGACAGCCTGCTAAATGTGTGTGTGTACTGGTATATATATGTGTGTGTGTGTGTGTGTGTGTGAGACAGAGAGAGAGAGATTGGCTCCCCAAATAAAAGGACTTTATATCAAACTGGCCGACCTCCAGAGTTCATTACAGAACAACAACAGAGCCACAGAAGTGTGTGTGATGTTGTGTGAATCTGTGTGTGGTGTGGGAAACAAATGTGTGTTGTCCCTCTTGAAGAACGCAGAGTACACGAACCTATCAGTCCTGCTGACATCACGCATAATGATGAGTTAACCATTAGCAGGAGTACACGAATATGAGCATGTAAGCGGATTATGATTGTGTAAAGCTTAAGTCACGCTTTATAACAGCAGGATCATAGGTTTTGGGGTTAAAGGTCAGGATTGTGCTGGGTTTAATGTTCAGAATGAGCATCCCTGATCTGACTGTGCATGATTAATCAGAGCGCATCATTCAACAGAGAATGATTCTGTAATGTTTCATCGAACATTTCTAATCATATCCATCATTTAATAATACAATCATGTCATTTTACCTCAAAATATTCTACTATTTAATATTAGAAATCAAATGCATTGTAAGGCAAGACACCACAGATAAATATTGTATTTTAAATCGGCAGAAACGACTAGATAAAGTGCGTGAAAATAAACACTTAAATGTGTATTTTCTCTCCACTAGTCTGAAAGACTTGCTGTGGAAGCAAAAATGATCAGTGCATACCTGCAGTGTCTTACATTAAAAGATCAAATGGAAGCTTTATTATGAATTTGCTGAAGTATTTGTCAGGAAGAAAGTCTCATACTTCTGATTAAAACCATCTATGAATCCCGGTCCGATTCGGTACGAGACATTAAGGGCACCTTTCCAGTTATCCGGCGGAAGAGGCCCTCCCATATGCCTAAAGGATGAGACATTATATAATTATATAATCATATATATTTCAGGTGAACTAAGAAACAGAATGACGATGATATAGCAATTTTAAATCAATTTTTTTAATATAATTTGAAATATTTTAGAATATGTTTTTTATTGTTTAATAATAATAACAATTATTATTATTTATGGTATTACTGAATGGGGAAAAAGTGTCCTAAGATGATTGCATGCTTGATTTCCACATAGATGCTTGTTATAATTATTATTAAATATTATTATTATTATTAAAACTTATTTTCAATTATAACAATTAAATTATTCCTACATTTTTATATAATTTAATTGTTATAATATATATATATATACATACTATTGAATAATAATATTGCTCCATAAAAATGAGTTTTTTTGCATATTAATAATAATAGTGGCTTAATTTCTATTTATTAGAGTTGGTCTCAAATGTTTTTAGCAGTGGCCGACTCACTGCAGCAAGTGAACTGCATCATGATATCCAATAGGATGCACTGGAATCTTGGGAAGCCCCACTGCATCATCCAGACCAGATCTGTAGGTGTATTCTACGAGACATTCAACAGACACGATGATCAAGACTGTAATCTCACGCAGAATCTCTGTGTGACACAAACACAGACCTTTGGCAGGGTATCCAGGTGTGAGCGGGTCTCCTGCCCCGTTCAGATTCAGCACGTTTCCTCTCTGAGCGCCTCCTCCTGGCAGGTTCCAGCCGTCGGGATACGGCTCCACGCCGTCTGCACAGTAATCCGCAGGGTCCGAGAACAGCACGATCCCTTTAGCTCCTGCTAACATCGCGTTCTTCACCTGCAAACCCATGCAAACTAGTTCACTCAAACGTATCTTCTGTCTTATATGAAACATGAAATAACTTGTTAAACATCACGTCCAAACTAATGAAACCTCACCTTGTTCCCACGGAAGATTTTGCCATATCTAGCGATGACGATTTTTCCTGAACCGTTTATTCCCAACTCTCTCTGCAGCTTAAAGAAATCCTCCGTCCGTCCGTAATTAACATAAACCAGCTCATCCTACAGTTCACAAAAATCTGATTCATTTGACTTCTGTAAAGTTAAAGTATAATGCTGTTCAAAAGCAGTCTGTAATCTTTTATTTATGTTTTAATAAAGAAGTCTCTTCTGCTCACCAAGGCTGCATTTATTTGATCAAAAATACAGTAAAATTGTGAAATATTATTACAATTTCAAATAAGTGTTTTCTGTGTGAATATATAGTAAAATTGAATTTATTTCTGTGTTCAAAGCTGAATTTTCAGCATCTTCAGTGCCACATGATCTTCAGAAATCATTCAGATATGCTGATTCGCTGCTCAAGAAACATTTCTGATTATTAATTTATTTTGAAACATTATAAATGTCTCTACTGTCACTTTTGATCAATTTAATGTATCCTAATTACTTTGAAACAGACGGCAAATATCAATATCAAATCAATAGCAGTAGAAGTTATTAATTGAATGTAACATTAAGAAGACGCACATTTATTTTCAATAAGATCTACTGATTAATCTATCACAGTAAGACCGTAAACAGTCTGTGTTTGATGTGTCAGTATTTGGTTGTGTGTGTATCACCTCTGGCTGTCCTTTAGCAGAGAAAGCACTATAAGGAGGAACGATATCGGTAACATCTTCATAACCTTCAGGGACCGGCTCAGCCAGAGAGGTCTTAAAGATCTGAGACATAGAAAGTGACACTTTGACCTCTATTTTTTATTACATTATTATTTAATATTATTTATTACCTCACTAGTGACAAGATAAATGACTTTAAAAACACACACACACACACACACACCAAATCTTCTGATGTCATGAGAGAAAGAACGGACCCACACTCTACAGGTTCGGTTTTGAACCCTATTCGTGATCTAGAACCATTTGGCCGTTTAAGGGTCTTGATTTGCTTTCGGGATTGAAAAAAAGTCACGTTGTATGTTCCTCGGATCACTGTTTCAGTGTCTTAGTGCATATAGATGGTTTACTATAGAACTAGAGAATATAATTTAGAACTTTAAAAGGTTCTCCAATGACATCATCGGGCTTTGTTTGTTCTAAACATTCTATTTAAAAGAGGATTTAAACAGATTGAATTTTGGTCCAGTATAGTGACGGGGACAATATAATGTAAAACGCACCGTTAAACCGAGGTCCTGCCTCTTTGTGGTCATTAAAAATCCCATGGCACTTCTCGTAAAAGAGTAGGGGTGTATCCCCGGTGTCCTGGCCAAATTCCTTCCAAAGACCCTTATTAATCATGGCCTCCAAATAATCCCCATCAATCGAATGGGCTCTATCTCTCTCTCTCCTCTCCAGTCAGTATGTACCTCATTTCCCAGGTGGTCCACTATGGAGATGTAATTGGGATTTGTTTGATTTGGGTATGACAGCAACACGTCGTACGGCACCAGCTCCACTGAGTCCAGCCCAAACCCCATCCATTCAGCCCGGATTTGTACCGCCAGATCCAGATTCTGCTGAGTTCCGGCCAGGTGTGGCAACCTTGTGAACTTCCTGTTTAGGTGAGACACACAAATTATGACAGACATGCTCCAGATCTAGAGTGGACAGCTAGGTTAGCAGGTTGTATGTTTGAGAGTGCCATGCACGGCAAGGAATAGTTGACCCAAAAATTAGGCTATCCAAGGTTGTTTGTTTCTTCATCGGAGCGGATTTGAGGAAATTCAGCACTAAATTGCACTTGCTCAGTAATGGACGCTCTGCAGTGAATGGGTGCCATCAGAACGAGAGTCCAAACATCACAATAATCCCACCCACATATTTGTTCAGGACTGTTTTTGGCTTGTAAACGGCGCTTGATCTGTGCAGATTTCTCTCCTGATTCAGACCAGACCACTTTTACACCAGAGAAAGCAATATTGTGGATGGACTGGAGTGGTGTGGATTATTGTGATGTTTTTATCAGCTGTTTGGTCTCTCATTCTGACGGCACCCATGCAGAGGATCCACTGGTGAGCAGGTGATGTAATGATACATTTCTTCAAATCTCTTCTGATGAGGAAGCACACTAGTCTACATCTTAGTTACCCTGTAATTTAGTACATTTCCAGTGAATGTTCATTTTTGGGTGAATTACTACTTTAATGATATCATGCAATAACATCAGGACTAGTTTATTTAGAGCATGCAACCAGCTTTTTCCCACCTGAGATGGTGTTTAATATTCTCTGCCTGCATCTCATCTAGAAAGTCGTGCAGGAAGCTTTTTGATACATGTCCATGATTGACAGTACTAGGTCGAGCAAACCAACCTACAAAGAACAGTAATGAGAAACAGACACCTGTTACACCAAACCACGTCTGAGCAATATTAGTAATTAATCTCCACAGGAGCAAAAAATGATGAATTCTGATAGATAATTCCCTAAAAGTGTCCAATATCACAAATGCAATCCAGTATTTTTGAAAGCAACAATAAACAAAGCAATAGTGTTATGGAAATTTTTAGTTTTGTTAATCTTGCATTGATTGCATTAATCTCATTAAGTATCTTTTTAAACATACAATGAATAAGGTAGTATATATAGTCCATAGGGACATTGAGTTATTTTATGTAACTTGGGCACACAACTGCTTTAGGTTGAAAAACAACAATTAAAGGGGAAACTATGTACCAGGAATGGGCAGTTTTGGAGAGTAACCAGACGTCTACGATGGATGAGATGTGGATGTGTTATTATGGGTTGATGTGCACTGAGCAACATGATTGGCTCAAAGGTCCTAGTCTGTCCTTCAATGTATCTTTTTACATACTCTAAAATGTGGACTGTGAGTCTGTGTGTTATCACTTTGCACACAGACTCAAGCTGTGTGTAAACCAGATCATTCTCTGCAGAGAATTAAAGCAATACAAAGAGAAAACTCTGTTTGGTTTTTCATTCTCAGTCACTGCAAATTGTTATTGAACTAGAATTTCCACGACAAACTTGGCAATGAGTGACAGCATTCCACAGCTGATCGTCCTTAACAATATAAAAGAGAGCTTGGAAAAATGTGAAAACAAATTAAGAGAATATAAAAAGCGAAAAACAAGCAAAAAGACAAGTTTCAGAAACATAGGAATTTTTATTTTACTTTTTGAATAACAGATGTGAAGCAGCAGAACGCTGAGAAATAAATTTCAATGCTATTTTGGAAAGAACTGAAAAATGATAGTTCTGTAGAAAATGCTGACAAAAGAACAGATCATACCATTCAGAATTCTTCTCTTTATTCCCTTAGACAATTGCATCAACCACCACAGCTGCCTCCATCCTACAGAGAAACTGCATCTGCACCGCAGTCCTTGCCGCCCGACGAAAGACAAGCACAACTTCGACAGCATCATCATCATCCAAACCATCTGCTCTGCCACCAGCAATGCCATCGGAATGATGAAATACTTCATGGCCGGAGTCAGCACCAGATCTAAAGCTCATGAGAGAGTGACACTGCAGCCAGACAGACTGAACGAGAAGAAACTGGAGGTAAAAGGAGAGTACGTCAGAACTTCCCCATGATTCAAGCGGCTTGGCTGAATAGAACTGTGATGGTCTCTCAACCATGGAATGAGAAAGACTTAAACGAGGCAAAACAAAGCATATCGTCAAGCAGTGGAAACACTGTGTCAACGGATCAAGACTGACTTTCCAGTCAAAGTGAACACCATCGAAATCACGCAGAAGATGCAGTGGACAAAGACTGTCTCAGACTGATCCAGATGTTTGCTTTTACTGGTGGAGAGGGGACATTGAAAAATTTCACTGTGCACATTTGATCAGCCAAACGGCGGCTGGACCAGAGAAAGCTTAGGCAGACTGACAACAGACTTTCACAGCAGAAGCTGGAGAAGAAGGGGGGAGTCGGGAGCAAAGTTCACCAAGGCCACGCAGCACAAACAGATAAGTCTGAAACAGACACATTTTCACTAAAGCTCAATGCAATGAAGAAAGTCTGCTTGCTCATGTTTCTGCTCACTGCAAAGAAGATATGCTTGCTCATTTTTCCTTTCTTAGCAATGAAGAAAAATGCTTGCCTTAATACATGATCACATTGGAAGATTAGAAAAGGATAAATCTTCTCTCGACAAGAACATAGGCACATAAATTAGCTTATAAACAAACGCCACAAAGATTATGGGTTAATGGAGTTGAAAGGGCTGGCAACTCTAATTAGAATGGATGAAATAGATCCAATTCCAAAATTAAGTGGAATTTTAGTTTGGTCTACTACCAAATTGCCTGAGAGCTGTTGCATCTTCAGAAAAAGCTATTTTAGCTTCAAGGGAGATTGTGGGGTACTCTGATGTGACTTTGCTCATGCCACACACGGTCTCTGTGATCCTGTTGGAACAGAAGACATCCCATTTGTCAAAGGCCAGGTGGCTCAGGTTCAATGCAATTCTATTAGAATTGCCAAAAATCACAATTAAAAGATGCACAGTGTTAAATCCAGCTACACTGCTCCCTACAAAGCAGGATTGGGAAGAACATGATTGTGTTGCCACATTTGAACAGGTCTGTCAACCAAGACCAGATTTAAAAGAATGGCCCCTTAGAAAATGCTGACTTAATTCTATTAATTGATGGTTCAGCATCTAGAGACCCGTAACCACTGCATATGCAACAATAAGATCTGGAGCGCTCCCCGCGCATTGCTCTGCGCAAGCGGCTGAATTGGTAACATTGATGGAGGCTTGAAAAATTGCTGATGGACAAACAGTTACCATTTATACAAATTCTTGTTATTATTTTGGGGTTTGTGGAAACACAGGAAAAGTTTAAAGTCTGATGGTAAGCCTGATCTAATTCATGATAAAATAGCAGCATTGTTAGAAGCAATTTTGCTACCAAAGTTAGTTGCTATCTGCAAATGCGTCACACATTCCAAAAGTTATGATTTTGTGGTTTTTTAGGTAACAAGTAAGCTGATACCACAGCGAAGGACGCAGCGATGAGAACAGAACCTTTTTTTTACCTGTGTAACATTTAACAATGATTAAGGCCCAATCCCAATTCTATTTTAAAAGATTAGCGTGGCCATATTTTGATTAGCGAAAACCAGGACATTCCAGGCCCAGCAATGAGAAACATAAATGATACTCAAAGTTTACTCAAAGATGCCTTATAATTTCAATACATTTAAAGTATGCCTCCTCAGTATTTCGTAATAACAATTCATACAATCTACAACCAAAGACACAAATTCAGAATTCTCAGAGGTTGCTCAACATGTTTTATTATGACAAGTTTAAAAAAAGAACGAATGAAATAATGATAGAAATAATGTCTCTTCTGTATTAGAAAAATTAATAAATAAATTACAAATAACTGAAAAATACCTCTGCTATATTAGCAATCCAAAAAAAATAAAAAATAGAAAAGCTCTCACAAACTTACGAAAACTAACAAAAAATATCAATATCTTTAGTTTCCTTCCTCATCCTCATTTTCCTCTTCATCCTGTTTCTCTTCCTCATCCTCCTTGTTTGCCCATCTATATTTTGCTGTAGAGCTGCTCTTTCCCAGCAGTTTGTTGTTGCTTAACAAATAAGTCTTTGCCTCCCACTTGTCCCAGCCGGGAGAGTAAGTGGGGAATTTCTTCTGTTGCTCATAGGTTCATGTGTATTTGCACATCGGCATGTTGCAGGCAGAAGTGCTCAGATGGCTGTCTGCTTGCTTGTTGTGACTGTGCAGTGTGCCCTATTGCTAGTCAATGTAATGTCCCAATAAAAAACAATGAAAACCATCATCACTTTCATCACTTTATAAAAAACAACCAGGACGGCCAGGACAGGACGTGTAAACAGGACGTTTGGTCACCCTAAAAAAAGATAAACGTACAGAAGCGAATACACGCAACTTCCATTTCCATTTCCATTTCCATTTCTCTCTCTCTCTCTCTCTCTCTCTCTCTCTCTCTCTCTCTCTCTCTCGAATAGGCAATCTTTGAGAAAATGGTTTAGCAATTTCTAATTATTGGGGGGATTAGCCCCCATCAATATGACGTTATGATATGACGTTAGCAAATATTAGCGATTTTTGCAGACATTTCTTTGAGTAACATGACCGTTAATATGAACTCAAAATTGAATGTAACATAAAAAAAATGATTTGGAGAGTAACCAGGCATCTACGATGTAATGTGGATGAGATGTGGATGTGTTATGGGGTGGTGTGCACTGAGCAACATGATTGGCTCAAAGGTAGTCTGTCCTTCAATGTATCTTTTTACATACGGTACTCATTAAAGCAATACCAATTCAAAACTCTGTTTGTTTTTTTTATTCTCAGTCTCTACAGATTGTTATTGATTTAGAATTTCCGAGACAATGGGTTTCCACAATTTATATCGAATGAATTTCCATGACTTTGTCCATGCAAATGTACTTATTCGCATTCTATGCGATATTTAAAATCCAAACATTAATAGAAAAAAATGACATTGCAAAAATAAATTTCAATTACTTTTAAAGATTAGAAAGTGTATTTTCAGGTTTTCCATAATTGTGTTACACATTCTTCAAGATTATCTTCTTCATAATTAACTTCTTCAAGACTGCAAACATTCATATCCAAAATAATGCTAGGCTTATGACACTTGTTTTAGATAAAGATGTATCCTGAATTTGACCATAAGCAACGAAGAGCAAATAAATCCACGAGTTAATGCTTAATATGAAGGATTTAACAACTTCAACAAAATTTTCAACTATCTTCTGGTAAAATTATGCACAGTGGACAGTCTAATACAACTTGATTCTAAAGTGTGCCATTGCAGATAATTATAAAAAAATAATTATAATAAAGGTAGAGAAACTCACCAATAATAAAGCCAATCAAGAAGAAAGCCGTGATTGCCGTAAACCGGCAGATCCAATTGATTAATTTGTCCTCAGAACCCATTTGATTAAGCACCACACATAACGCGTTGGAAGTTGGGAACTAGTTCTAGGAGGCGAGAAATGTAGGCGATTCTTGGTTGGCTTGTGTTCATTAGTTCATTGTAGCGAATCGATTCGTTTGAGTGAAAATGATTCACCAATTCGCTTGATTTATTAAGCAAAATAAAAGTTGCCGTGCAGCATTTTACGCGTTCCTTCGGAAATATAACTACATAAATTAGACTTATCTGGTTAGTTATTACCAAAAATCTCTAAGAAGCTATCAAATTCTGACTATTTGAAACCAGTTTGGTGAGCAAGAACACTCACGTTTAACTCGTGTTGTTTTCAGTTTTTCACTCTTAATCACATTGATTCAGTTACATTGGTTGTTTCAGACGGTGGTTATTTGTATTATACCAATACATGGCCAAAGGTTGTATTTGTACTAAAAGTGACCTGCTTGCCACTTCAAATGAATCGATTCAGAAGAATGATTCTAAAGATTCTAAAATCGCCGGTTCAGTCAGAATTCATGTCTGTAGTTCACACACGTAATATACAAACGTGCACAAAGTGACTCCTAAAATATTACAATTTCAGTTAATCTCTAATAATATTAGTAAAAGTAAAGTGCAAATGTCGGTAAACGGAATTAATTTGTTGTGTGGTCAGCAGCTAGACCTATTGCTCAATGGCGAATCGACGCTCGGGGAGTTGAGGAATCCGGGTTCTCTTGTGGGTGGAGGGTTATTGTGTAATTTCTTAGTTTTAATTAGATTTACTGGCAGGACACAGCTGGATGCGTGAAATGAAAATAGAGCTAACCATTTCGACGCTGGCACTCGCTAAGCAATAGATGGCGTCGTTGGCCCATGTTTGATTCATTTTATCCGACAAAAAGGTGCTAATCAAACCGCTCCAAGAAACAAATGATTGGGTCCTAAATAAAGAAAGAAAGTTTCAGTAGCCACAAGAAGAAAAGAAAATAGATATAAGTTAACAAAGAAGTCATGAATAGAAGTAAGAACTACTGGCAAGAACTCTAGCAGCTGCATTTTGGAATAACTTGTTTATTGAACATATGAAATAAGATTTTTGAAGGATAAGTTGCAGTTAAATAAAACACCCAGGTCTTTAACTGCAGATGCTGACATAGTATCCTAGTTGGGAATTACATTCTAAGTGAATCTGTGTACCGGATTTGGTCCAATAAGTAATACCTCAGTCTTCTCTGAATTTAATAGGAGACAATGCAATGACAATTACTGGTCCTCCAATGTTTTATATCTTTAATACATTTCTTTCAACTTGTTCAGTTTAGAAATTTCATCTGGTCGTGATGAAATATATAACTGAGTATCATCAGCATAGCAGTGGAAACTAATGCCATGTTTTCTAATAATGTTGTCAAGTGACATTATGTTTATTGAAAGTATCAGAGGGCCTAAAACGGATCCTTGTGGCACCCTATATTCCAAGTAAATAATAAGACAAGAGTTTAGTGTTTTTACTCCTCAGATCAAAATCATAACTTTCAGTAAGTGTTTCATTCCTATGTATTATCATTTTAAAAGTAAATAAACATTATAAAGCTAGATTAAGTGGATAAAAAATAGTCAAGAGTTTAATGTTTAATTTTAATGTTAAAGAAATAGATAGATAGACATATAGTTTGTCGATATGAATATATATATATATATATATATATATATATATATATATATATATATATATATATATATATATATATATATATGATACTCATTTTATTAGAAGTATTAGAACACACTCAATATTTTTTTTATTACTCAGGGGCCCTAAAACGCCCTAAAGACTTATTACTGATGAGCAAACGCTATATAAAAATGTCTTGCAGACGTCAAATAGACGTCCACGGCAGGATTCACTCGACAGGATACAGTTACTGTGGGGTCCCAAACCGGGCGTTTGGTGGGAGGCGCGTGATATGGAACATGAGCGGCACGCGGAGTCCCGGAGAAGCCGGCGGGATGAGCGTCACGGCACCAAGAGTCCAGCGGCTCAAACATCGGTGATGTTTACCGGCGGATCGCGGTCCGAGTATTAGCGTCGCGGTGCGTGCAAAGCGCGCGCGAGAGAACCATGAGCGTCGCGCTGAAGAGCTGGAGGGCCAATGAAGGACCCAAACACTTGATCACGGTGAGGAGGGATTCAATCAACCGCTTCCTGTTGTCAGAGTGTCCATACTGGCCCGTGCATTGAGTTGTCTGAGTTTGAGGTCGATCAGTTGGATTATTGTGTTTTTATTGTTTTGGGCAGATGGTTTGGATTGCTGTGAATGTCTTTCTGTTCTGGAAAACATTCATGGTGTACTTCAGCGGAGCGCAGTATTATTATCTACACAAGATGCTCGGGGTAAGAACTAGAGTTTATGTCAGACGTTTCGGGTGTGTGGGTTTTACAAGTCTGTACCTCTAGAGATAATAAAGTTTGTGTATTTTTTATAGTGTAATGTATATATTTGAGTTCGTTTAGACTTGAATCTTTGTTTGTGTGTAGCCATTGAGAAATGAGTTTGACAAGTGTGTGTTTTTGTAGAGTTTGAGCTATGTGTGTTTGCATTTTATTTTTATTTGAGGTGAGTGTGTATTTGTTTGTACAGATGGTGCCTGTGTTTTGTGTGTTGCTGTGAGATGGGCAGGATTTCCACAACACTCCTGAGTGAATCAGTGTAATTGTTGTCACAGGTTATTGTTTAATGTCCTGGAGAGAGGCTGCACAGGGACACACAACTTTCTGAAAACAGACCACACTCGTGTTAGCTAAGATTTTAAATGTTTATGCTATAATTGGACAATTGCAGCAGTTTAACTCTGTGAGTGTGTGTGTGTGTGTGAGCTGTAATCCCTCATATGCAGCAAGACTGTTGTGTTTCTGTAAAGAGCTGAACAGGCGTGTAACAACTCGCTCATCTCTTTACAGGAAACAATGCTCAAACCAACTCAACTGCAACTCACACACACATACCAACACGCATATATATAAAAAAATCTTACTTAGATTAATATTTAATTAAAAATCATTAGTACAATTGCAATATTATATATATTTTTAATGTTATTTAAATTTTCTCACACAGTATGAATTAGTTTTAAAATGTATCACTGCATTTATATTTCAGGAATGGCATCTTCCGTGTCATTTTCAGTGACCTTGACATTAAAAAGTGTAAAAACACTTGCTCTAATTCATGTGCATGTGTTTCTTCAGCTTGGTCTGTGCATCAGTCGAGCATCGGCCTCTGTTTTAAACTTCAACTGCAGTCTGGTGCTGCTGCCGATGTGCAGATCGCTGCTTACCTTCCTCCGAGGATCTCAGCGGGTGAGACTTTGAGAAAATCTTATATTTATGCATTTAAGACAAGTCTATCTTGTTTGCACATTGCATATATGCTGCTTCAGCTGCTGCATTTGCAGTGAAAAGATGTCAAAAGATTCAAAGACTTGTTGCTTCCATGCTGAATGAGGCTTGTTTTGACTTTCTGACTCTTTCTCTTTCTGTCAGGTGACCGGTAGACATGTTCGTCGGCTGCTGGATAAGAGCAAGACATTTCATGTGGCGTGTGGAGTCACAATTTGCATCTTCTCAGGTGAGAAACTATTGTTAAATTGGAAATTGAAAACAGTTATGCTTTAAAATCTCTAGTTTGTTAAATCATGTGACTACTTCCTCAGAAGCATTATTGTAGCAGCCTGGAAACGTTTTTAACATGATTTTTGATTCGTGAAGTCAGAAAATCATATGTCATTTTGAGAAAGCTCTTGCCATTTTTGTACTGTATGCATCAGACGGTTCATAAACAGACCAAACAGACTCCAGAACAATTAAAAGACCATGCAAGAGACAGCAGATTACACTCACTTCACGGGGGAGGAAGAACTGATTACTTCGGCTGAGTCACAAGTCTGTCTGAAAGCACTCTTTGTGTTTATTTATGCGTGCATGTTTCATTATTACTGTAAAGTAAAACAATAAAAAAATATTAAAATTAAATATAACAAATTATGCTTTTTTCACTCCAAAACTGCTGTAAAAGGTGCATAAACTCAGATTAATTATGGCCTACGACCAAACACTTCCAAAAATGAAAGTACAAAACCTGTGCTAATTGAAAGAAAACAAGTCGACAAAAAGACTGAATCCAAGATTTGGTGATAATACAGCATCATAACAGATTTTTTTTTTTAAAGGCTGGTGATTTTTGACTGGAAAACATCAAATTAGTAAAAATCAGTAAGTAATTAGTTAAGGATTTTCAGCACAGCACAAGGGTTCTGTTTTATTTACATTTTTAGTTACAGTTTTTTTTTAATATGTGCTGCATAAGCTCAGATCATTAAGGCCTATGATAAATCGGTTTCAAAAAGAAATATAAAAACTTGTGTTAGAAAACAAACTGACAAAAAGACAAAATATTTGATGATAATATAGCATAATGAGAGAATTCCAAGCATTTTTGTTCCATTTTGTCTGAGCACCACGAGTCTTACAACATGGGGAGAAAAAATCCCCAAAACATGCAAAAATTATCTCCCCTTTTTTTTTTTTTTTTTTTTGAGTTGTTGTTATACCCCGTGTGAGCAAAGTCAGTACGTTTGATGTTACAGTAACCAGCATTTTTTTGGAGAAAGAAAATCCCCTCTGGGTCAAAATAACCAGAACATGAACCAATATGAAGGCCAATTCAAAACATATCTAACTACGACAGCTGCTGAAATAACTCTGGTATGCTGCTGTCGGAGAGCTTGACCTGGGAAGTAACTCCGTCTAGTGTTGCACTGACAGGCCAGACTAGGTTTTGCTGGTCAACAGGTGTGTGTCTCTCTCTCTGTCTCTCTGTCTCTCTGTCTCTCTGTCTCTCTGTCTCTCTCTGTCTCTGTGTGTGTGTGTGTGAACACAGGAATATCCCGAGGGATTCCCAGCTGGTTTTATCTTGTGTCTGAGAACCCCCGCCCCCCCCTCCTCCTCCCCATTTCCTGTCTCAGTGCGCTTTGGTCTTGTTCTAATTACAGAGATCTAATGCATTCCGTTACCATGATGACTGCAACACACAGTCGCACACAAGAGCTGCTGAATAGACACACTGTCTTCCACACATGCTTGACGTATGCTGTCACCGTCTGAGTCGCTGATGTTTGTGTGTTTGTGTCTGCAGTGGTTCA
Organism: Carassius carassius; assembly: GCF_963082965.1. NCBI lineage: Eukaryota > Metazoa > Chordata > Actinopteri > Cypriniformes > Cyprinidae > Carassius > Carassius carassius. The sequence goes on from NC_081795.1 coordinate 1,936,458, forward strand.
CGTGAGCGCTCACCTCGTGAACATGGTCAGCTTCTCTGTGAGATATTCCCAGGATTTCCCTGCGCTCAATGTCGCTCAGTATCGAGGACAGGTAACACACACAGACATTTATAGCAACATCTTCTGTGTTTGGAATAATTTATTTAATAAAAAAAAACATCCATTCTTCATTAGCAATATGCTGATTTGCTGCTCAAGAAACATTTTTGAGTATTATCAATTTTAAGAACAGTTGTGCTGTGTAATATTTTGGTAATAATGTTTTTTTTCCCCCTGTAGGATCCCAGAATTCTCATCATAAGCACAGGTGTCTGAATCTCTCTTCTTTACTTCCACATCAGTGCGTTGTGTTTAATAAACCGAAATGATGACGTGAAATGTAGGACGATTAATTGAGAAAGCCTGTGAAACACTCATCAAATGTGTTTCCTTTTATTTTGTGTTTAAGTGAAATTGTTAACTGAATTGTTTACATATCTATTTAACTGAATATTTAAAGTTATTTCACACAACTTAAAGTAAACATTAAACAATTCTAAACATAATTGTATTAATAGTTTGAATTGCTTATATTTTCATATATATTTGTCATTTTTATTATTATTAATATTTTTGATATTACTATTAAGGTTTCATTTATTTAGGTATTTGTATTTTTTTATATTATAATATTTTTGTTTATATTAACATTTTAAATTAACTTTTTATATATTTTTGTGCTTTTTTCAGTTTGTTGCCAAGGCAAATCATCTTATATTTATATTACATTTTATTTTAGCTTTATTTAATTTGACAAAATATGTATTATACATTATAACCTTGTTGAGAAGTCATGATCGTGTTGGCTCTTCTCTCAGTTCCTGGAGTTACTGGTGTTCTGTTGGTGCTAGTGTTGTTTCTGATGTTTACAGCGTCGTCTTACTGTATTAGGTGAGAACCTCTAACTCTTTAACTCTTATCTGACCTGACTCTGACCCTAGTCTCCTCTTCTTTAACTTTACACACACACACACAGTAATTACTTAGACTAGCTGGAGGGGTTCTTACCCTCTGATTGATCTGGGGCCGATGGGCTTCACTGCTCCATTGTCCTGTTATTATTGAGGTGCTTTAGTTCACTTTAGGACACTTCAAGAGCGTCTCGTTCCATCTAAGACACCTGAATGCTGTGCCACATGTTCTTTTATCTCACTCTCCTTTTTATTTGAGGGCAATTGTGTGTGTTTTTTCTCAGAGTCTCAAGCTACGAGATATTCTGGTACACTCACAACCTCTTCATCGTGTTTTATGTTATTCTGATGGTCCACGTAGCAGGGTGAGTTTATCAGTGTATTTACTTCAAACACGTACATACTAGATTGTCAAAATATTGCCATGCATTTGAACAGAAAAAACACTCTACATTTTTAGTATGCAAGAGTAGAATTAGTGTAACTATGCATACATTTTTTTTATGAAAGTCCTGCACGGATGGTGTGCTATTTCTAGAGTCTGTACTTGATGCATACTTTTGTATGTATCCACTGCATAATGAAAGGAAACTTTGAGATGTTTTTTTCCCCAACAAATTTCTGGAATGTCACACACAAAATATTTAGCAAAATGAATTGATGTGATTCATAAAAAAAAAAAAAATGAAATTATGATTTATTTATTTATTTTTAATAAACATGATTTCTGTTGGTTTTAAAAAGTCTTAAATCACCCTTTCAGAATGAAGGCATTAAAAAAGTCTTAAATCAGAGCTGTAAGTATTAAATTCATGAAATCATGGCTTTAAATATAACATGCATTACTAAAAATCTTCTTTCGTATTGTTTGTTTTGTTTTCCAATGCAAATATCTAAACATCAAGATACATTTACTTAAGATGCAAAATGAAGATACAAATTAAGATTAGAACAAATATCTCTCAAAACTTGTTTTCTTTTTGATTCTGATTCTGAATTATGTAGTTTTTTCTAAGTCCATTGGCAGATATTTTTTTCACAAGGTTCGGTTAAAGTTTTCTCCCTATTTCTAGTAGTTGAGAATAGAGATATTGAAGACAAGGCATTTTTTTGTGAAATTAATTAAAAAGTTGGAAGTTCTGTGAAAATTTGGGTGTTTTTTTTTACTTGTATGCTTTATGTGATATGATTGACGCCTCTGTCCAATAGCGGAACTTTAAAGTATCAGTCAAACGTGGAGACCCACCCACCTGGCTGCGTGCACAACAATCTCAGTTCATGGACCAATCACAGAGCAGCAGGAGAGAAGGGGGCGGAGTCTTCAGGTGCACCACAGACAGTTTGTCAAGAAGAGGCTCGTTTTCAACCCCATTTTCCTCAGGTCTGTCTGTCTGATTCAATATGATTAAATAATTGCTTCTTTCAGGTTTTTGTTTTTATACGTACATCTGTATGATTATCAGTGTGTGTGTGTGTGTGTGTTTTAGACGTGGTTGTGGGTCTCTGGTCCTCTCTGCCTGTACTGTGCCGAGCGGTTGTATCGTTTCATAAGAGGCAGCGCTGCTCCTGTTACCATTGTTTCTGTCTTTACTCATCCATGCAGTGTTGTAGAATTGCGCATGCTGAAGAGTGGCTTTAAGCCCCGCCCTGGACAGGTAAGCCCCGCCTCCACACAGTTACATTAAAGTTTGTTTACAAAGCATTTAGAATTTTTACAGAAGAAAAACAATGAAAATCCCGACTTTCCTTTCTCTTTTTAAATTAAAGAGTTCAGAAAGAGTGCTGTCATTCAAAAGCACGGGGTCAAGTTTTTAATTTTCTTAGGAAATTAATACTTTTATTCAGCACGGATACATTAAATTGATCAAAAGTGACAGTAAAAACAAATATAATGTTACAAAAAATATTTATATTTCAAATAAATGCTGTTCTTTTGAACTTTTCTGTTCATCAGAGAATCCTGAAAAAAATAAAGTTTCAGGTCAGCACAAAAAATTCAGCTTTGATGATAGGAATAAATAACATTTTACAATATATTCCCTTAGTAAACAGTAATTTTAAATTGTAATAATATTTCACACCTTTATACTGTTTTTGCTATACGTATGTTTGATCAAATAAATGCAGCTTTGGTGATTCTTTCAAAAACATATATGTGTATATGGACCGTTTTCTATACATGTTAGAATATATTCTATATAAAAATACATATTTAATATAAAAAATGTGTTTTTGTGATGTTTTCTCTAGTACATCCTGCTGAACTGCCCGAGCGTCTCGTCATTTGAAAACCATCCCTTTACTCTTACCACAGTGAGTGTGTTTGTGTGTATTACTGCATTCAAGTCATGATTGTACTCATGAAATAAATGCACATGAATATCACCGCAATGTCATAATTACCAGTGGGAAACTCAGGAATTCATTTAGACGCCAACTTGGGTGAGTCGATGAAAGAATCATGGCTAATTGGTATTGGCTGTAATCACATTTTAATTACACGTTGACATGTTTTTATTCAAAGTGACTAGCAAATTATGGATACAAAAACAATTACGAATGCTATTATTCTGAGTGCATATCACATCATAGTTAAGATTTCCAAATGCACAAGCCGGCCCTGAAAGCAGCATATGAACATGTACATTCTTCATAAACCGTGCTGAAGGCGTTTTCAATGATGTAATGCTGTTGAAGATTGTTATAGTATCAAATTGCACTCTCCTTCAAACAAAACATTCCACGATGGCTCACGTAAATGTTTCCATTAGAAAGCACTTTTGAAACATGCAAATTTAAGCAATAAACTTCTCCACACTTACACACTTAAACCGTTTTTCTGCCAAGTGAAACTTTGTGACCCACTCATACACTTCACTTAGAGATTCTTTAGCCGCAGGGGTCTGTTTCCTTTAATGCATGACTGTGCCCTGATCCTCAAACCCTGCTCTGTGTGTGTGTTTGACTGTGCTCCTCAGTGTCCCACAGGGAAGAATGCAACATTTGGCATTCATCTCAGAGTTCTGGGAGACTGGACCTGTGAGTACACACACACACACACACACACACACACACACTCGCATGATAAATAAAAGAGCCTGTGACCTATATGATCTCGTTCTAAGGTTTCTGTCAGAATGTGTGAAGTTTGGGTTAAAACACACTCTTATGCACACATTTATGTTTGCTTAGTCTTCTGTCCACTTAACGAAAGAAATACACAATGCAAATACACACACGTTTAGTTGACAAAGAAACTGCTTTGAACCACTAACAGCCATCTAAAATACTCTAGTGATTGCATAGCAGTGTCTTTAAAACCACCAAGAACAAATTAGCAACTACTTATCAAGAGAAACCCGTAACAACTTCATACTGAAGCATATGGAAGCCCCGTTTCAGCCACTGAATAAAAACAAAAAAGATAATTGCAATATTTTATTTCACTAACTCGCAATTCCGAGAAAGAAAATGATAATTATTAGAGGTTAACTTTGTTTTTGTTTTTTTAAATATTGCTTGAAACTCTTAGAATGCCTTAGCAAACACATAGCAATGTGATAACAATCGCCCAGAAAACATTTGCTAAAAATATAGATGTCCATATGTTGTTGATTTTCTTCTGTCTGTACTTTCTCAGCGAGATTTTCTCAGCTGCTGCTTCAACAGTCGAACAGCTCCGAGATCCTTCCCATGATGCAACAGAGAAGATATCCCATGTGAGTCTGCTGCATTGTGGGAACAGTGTCAGTGGCGTTAATGAAGGTCATGATCTCTCAGTTTACTAGGAGGTGAAATATCACGACCCTCTGACCGCATCTTTCCTGGGAAGAGACAACAGTTTTCCAGCGTTGTGTGGGCGGGGTGTCAGGTGACAGGCTTTAAAAAGCCTTGTCATCCAATCAGAACGAATGACATCATTTCTTTACATAAAAGTGTTTTTACAGTGGAGCAGTGTGTGTACAGTGGGGGAAATGACTGCACATCCTCATCCTGTGTGTGTGTTTGTTTCATTTTTAATGACTGCCTTGTTTTATCATTGCAAAACCTTCAGTGGCTGTTGCACAAATAGTATTTTCTGATTGGTGGGGTGGTTGTCAGATCTGTTTGTAATAGCATACTACCTTTACTAATATTTCCGAATGTATACTGTGCATAATATGCTAAATCTCTCCATGTAATACGCAAATGACCTACTACATTTGTCAAAATGTGCAGTATGGAGCTAGAGCACAGAGCACAGATGTATCCAACAATGCAATGCAAAAATCATATTTTATCTCGTTATTTAACTGGACCATTAAGAGATTTTACACTAAATTGGATTCACAATGCAAATAACCATATATATACCCAGCTATCAGGGAACATTCTCGGAATGTTTTGGCAAGGTTCTCTTAAGTTCTTCCAGTAAAATTATTATTTTTTTTTTTTTTTTTAGTTATTTGGTCTGTAATAATGCTCTCAAAACATTATTTGTACATTGTTCAAAGAATGTTCATGAAACGATTCTAATGTTCGTCTAAATAAAAAAAAATAGAAAAATAAAAAGTTTCTACTTGTTTCAGAATGTTCAGTGGAAATTCAAAAGTAACGTTCCAATAATGTTTGCAAAAGGATAAAATGGAATGTTTGCATAATCAAGATTTTTTTTTTTTTAAACTGGACATTTTAGTGTTCTAAAAACAACATTTTCATAACTTAATGTTTTCATAATGACCCCTGAGAACGTTTTACAAACATTCACACAGAACGCATCTTCTTCAATTCTAGCGTGTTGTATATTGCAGTAACAGACTATGCACAGTCTGCTGAAATAGCATGAGTAGTGTGGAGGTGCGTTTTTCTGCCCACATGCGACATCTCTAATCTCACTGGTTGTTCTGCTTTCCTGTCCCACCCCAGAGTGCATGTGGACGGTCCGTTTGGCAGCCCATCAGAGGAGGTGTTTAATTATGAGGTCAGCCTGTGTGTGGCCGGAGGGATCGGAGTCACGCCGTTCGCTTGTGTTCTACAGGCGCTCTTGTGAGTGAGACGACCTGTAACATTAGATCATTCTTAAACATCTCGGCTGTGTTCTAAATGGAACACTAGTGTACTGCAAACTGCACAGTACACACTGTATACTGCATTCCTCTTGTTCAACTGGTGGTTATGGGTAATAGATCATCCCATGATCCATGTGTACTGAAAAGATTATGCACTTTATACATACAATGTACTAAAAACAGTAAAAGTAAGCTATTACAAATATATTTGTGTAAATCTCTCCAATGTTTTTAACATTAACATTACTTTATTATCATTGTTTTAACATGCATACTGTATAGAAAAGGTATTGTTGTGTGTGTTGCAGTGATGACTGGCGTCAGTATAAGTTGAGAAGGCTGTATTTCGTTTGGGTCTGCAGGGACCTTCAGTCTTTTTATTGGTTTGCTGATCTATTGTGTGGCCTTCATGAGAGGGTAAAACACACACACACACACACACACACACACACACACACACACACTCACTAGCTGGGTAGTAACTGATAATTTGATTAATCAAAGGCCTTAAATGTATCAAGATACAGTAGATTTAATAGGGTTAAAATGCATTAATGTCTTAGAAAAATACTATATGCAAAATATAGACACTTTATGCATGAATGTTTCAAAAGGCTCTAGCGCCACCTAGTGGCATGTGTTATGCATGTGTTAATATCTAATGTGAAAAATCTTAAAATGTTCTTTTTCTAACAGTTGTTGTCCTCTCTCTGTAGCTGTGGCGGGACAATCGTCCAGATTATCTTAATGTTCGACTCTACCTCAGTAACACTCAGGGATTACAGGTGTGCACTTTATTCTCATTTTATTACTACTTCTTTAATATTAATTTATAACTTGAGTTTTGTAGATGCAAGCTTTGCTCTTTTGTTTTCAGAAAATGTAAACATCTAGCGGATTAATATGCATATATATCATATGAAGTCATTTCTTTCACTGTGTGTTTTGAAGAGCATCAGTGAGGAACGCTACCGTTTCTTGAGCTCCAGGCTTCGGATTGGTCGACCAAAATGGAAACAACTTTTCCAGGAAATAGGGAGAGCCAATCAGCTGTGAGTATGATGAATTCACTCATTACTGGCTGAAATAATGTAGTTATGCAGGCCACTTTAATGATTGCAGTAATCAAAAATGACGATGTGTGTTTGTTCTGCAGGAAAAGAGTGGGGGTTTTCTGCTGTGGACCCAAAGGGATGTCTAAAGCGTTACACACTCTGTGCAATTCAAACCCACACACAGGAACTGCATTTGAGTACAACAAAGAGTCCTTCAGTTGAGGGACGTGAACAAACCTATCGTTTAACACCAAATAAAAAGCCTTTAGAGTCTGTTTCTGAGGAATGAAGATGAGAGAGGACAAATGTAGATGAAGATGTCTGCAATTCATGCACAGCATCCTCAGATGAATGGACGGAAAGCTGGTAAAGAGTGTAATGAGATGGAAAACTTGCAAAGTTATGTTCTTATTCAAGAGAATATTTGTGATTCTGCATGTAGAGATAGTCTACGTGAACCTGCACAACCCTTGATAAACCCTTACAGGAACAGTTCACCCAAAAATGAACATTTGCTGAAAACGTCCTCATCCTCAGGTCATCCAAGATTAAGATGGGTTTGTTTCTTCATCAGGTTTGGAGAAATGTAGCATTGCATCAGTGTCTCATCAATGGATGCTCTGCAGTGAATGGGTGCCGTCAGAATGAGAGTCCAAACAGATGATAAAAACATCACAATAATCCACAGCACTCCAGTCCATCAGTTAATGACTTGTGAAAACAAAAGATGAAAAAAATCCTTAATAACATTTCCTTGAATGAAAATGTTCATCCTCTGTCGTCTCTTACGTCTAAATTTTTTCCCATTTTAGTTGGAAGCAATGGTTTGAAGTTAGAACGCCTTAATGATGGGTTTGTTTCAGCTTTTGTCTTCTCCAGATGTTAACTGATGGACTGGAGTGCTGTGGATTATTGTGATGTTTTTATCAGCTGTTTGGACTCTCATTCTGACGGCACCCATTCACTGCAGAGCATCCACTGATGAGAAACTGATGCAATGCTACACTTCTCCAAATCTGATGAAGAAACAAACTCATCCTAATCTTGGATGGCCTGCGGGTGAGGATATTTTTAGGAAATTTTCATTTTTTGAGTGAATTACTCCTTTATAAACTATATAAAAGGACTAGATCACCCAAAAAATGAATATTCTGACATAATTTACTCATCATTTAACATGTCGTCTTGGCTATTAATAGTTGTTTTGGTTTATTTTATACCTTTTCTACAAACTTTCATGAAAACCATTTAAAGTATATCTTTTTGTTCTTTTAAAATATTTATTTCTTATTTCTTTTGTGTTCTGTACAGCATGTTGCATTATTGTTCATATTTTATTAGGACAGAAAATACTCATGTCATTGTCCTAAATGAACTGCACTGTTATTGTATCACCACTGCCAAAGATTTTATTTAATCACTTTTTCATTTTTAATATTGCTTTGTATGTGTATTATATATAAACAAACAATACGTAAGTGCCACAGTGATGATACAAGCACCATAAATATCACCGGTTGACTAGAGACCTTAGTTGTGTTCAGAAAACTGTGTACTATTTATTCATTCTCATGCAAAACAGAATGCATTATGCAACAATTAGCATTTCAAGCAGTAGTATGCAACAATGTCATATGACCTCACTATGTTACATTTATATTTGTCTTGGAAATGAAAATTGTTATTTTGCATTTGAAATTAAGTAACTGTAAAAGCAAAAAAAAAAAAAAAACCTAACTTCACTCAGATTACATAAGGAGATTTTTTAAACGTTTAAACGTGGGGTTAATTCATCGGACTGGAAATTGAAAGTCAAGTCAAGCACATTGCATTATGTGATGCAGTATTTTAATCATATTTTTATTGTATACTGCACTTTTTGACTAATGTGTAGTATGTACACTAACGGTCTAAATTTTGAGGTCAGTAAGACTTTTAAAAATGTTTTGAAAGATGTCTCTTCTGCTCACCAAACCTGCATTTATTTGATTAAAAAATACATTAAAATCAGTAATACTGTGAAATATTTTTACTATTTAAACTAACTGTTTTCTATTGTAATATATTTAAAAACTTTTTTTTTTCGCACATGATGCGCAGCTGTATTTTCAGCATCATTCCTCCAGTCTTCAGTGTCACATGATCTTCAGAAATCAGTCTAAAATGCTGATTTGCTGCTCAAGAAACATCTCTGATCATTATCAATGTTGAAAACACTTGTGCCGCACAATATTTTGTGGAAACGGTGATGCATTTTATTTTAAAGATTCTTTGATGAATAGAAAGTTCAAATGAGTGGAATTTATTTGAAAAGGAAAGACACTTTTGATCAATTTAATGCATGAATAAAATCTTACTGACCCCAAACGTTTGAACAGTATTGTATGTAGAGCACATTATAGTAAGATTCTGAGCGCAGCCCTTGTTGCATGACTCCAGTTTGTCACATGACCTGACTAATGTGTCTTTTTTCCGTCAGTTTGGCAAATCTGTCCTCGCTGACATGTGTCTGTAGGGTTATGCTCTGATTCACAGTGTAGTCTGATATGAAGTCGATCCCTCCTCTTCACTGCTGTTCAGCAGCGGCTGTCTCTCCCCGTACACCGATGACTTTCGCCTCTTCTGGCGTCTGCGACACGCCACGGTGATAATAGTTGCAATAATTCCTGCCACGGCCGCCCCGAGGAGCCCTGCGGCCAGCAGCCAGTGCCAGATCTGCTGAGCTTGCTCTAGATACGGCGTCAGAAACTCCTGCACAAACCGCTGACCTGACAGAGATAAAAGTGATTGAGTACACACACAGAGAGAGAGAATGAAAGGGTAGGAAAATCACTGCATGCATGCTAATCACTCACTCGGGTCCTGTAAATATGCATATTCATATCCCAGAGCTTTAGTCGAGAGGAAATAATCTCCGTTTCTGTAGAGGGGGATGAAGGGGACCATGTAGTAGCCGTCGTTGTGTCCGATCGGGGCGTTGGTGGTCGGGTAGTGTGTGCGGGGGGGCTGGTGTCTCCTCAGCCATTGCTCAAAGATGCTGAAACACAGAGTTGCAATGAGAAAGACCACGGGAAATGAGGTCAAACATGTTTGGACTCATGTTTCATGAAACCTTTTTGGCAATCATTAAATATGCTTTTTAATTTTATTTTCTAAGGTGTGCTGGTTGCTTTCTTACTGGCTGAAGTCAGAAAAGCAAACCCTAAAATTTCTTAAATATAGGGTGTCTATAAGATTTTGCATTTGCATTTTTGTGAGACAGTTCAAATATGCATTAAGCAAAAACACACTTGAAGTTAACTTCAACCTGAGCTGAAGTTCAGAAGCTAACATCTAAAACGAGTCAACTCTTTATATCAATAAATATTGTTTATTAATTGCAGGGTTTCCCAAACACTGTATTGGATGAAAAGCTAAAAATTAAATCTTTAAAATGTAAAATTAAAATAACTTATCTTAAAATAAAATGATATATGACAACTGTATGTAACTTTTCTATTAATGCATGGTTCTCCAAAATAGGATTAATAAATCCCTGCTGATTTGTGAGTTGATAAAGTTTATAATAAATGAAATCATAAAATAATAAAAATAAAATTAAAAATGTACTGTATATGTGAAAAAATAAGTTTATATTTTTATTAATACAGGGTTTTGCAAATCCCTGCTAAATTTGAGTTGATGAAAAACTAATAATTAATCACATTTTACAAATGTTAGATTAAAATAAATAAATAATCTTAAATATTAATTTATTTACAATAATAATGCAGGGTTTCCCAAACTAGGATTTACTGATCCCTGATAATGTATCAGTTCATGAAAAGGTAATAATTAATTAAAAAATAAATTAATTACTTACAAAAAAAGACAAAATATAAAGACTGCATGTCAATTGACCATTAACTGGTTTCAGTGAACCATGCAAAATATGTAAATTAAAATCTTAGGGGCACTTCAAGTATACATTTTGGTTCAAATGTGACCCCGGACCACAAAACCAGTCTTAAGTGTCAATTTTTTGGAAATTGAGATTTATGTATCATCTGAAAGTTGAATAGCTCTGACAATATTTGTCCGAGAAACAACTATCTGAAAATCTAAATATGGAGAAAATTGTCTTTAAAGTTGTCCAAATGAATTCTTAGATTTGCATATTACTAATCAAAAATTAAGTTTTAATATATTTACAGTATGAAATTTCTTCATTGAACATGATCTTTACTTAATATCCTAATGATTTTTGTTATAAAAGAAAAATGTATATTTTTGACCCATACAATGTATTTTTGACTATTGCTACAAATATACCCCAGAGATCTAAGACTGCTTTTGTGCTCCAGTCAGGGTCACATAAATGTTCAACTGAAAAGTTTCAGAATCACTGTATAAATGCATATAATATTGCAGGATTTGATGGTGTCATTCATGATTATTGCACATTTTTACGAGTGAATTATGCATTGAAATAATCAGGGTTAGTGGTTCTGGTTTGCATGTTCGATCAAATGTTTGTTACGAGTTCCTGCATGCACCTGTCGATAAAGGCATGATGTAGAAGGAAAATGGGGTCGTTGGCGGATCCCTGCACTGAAGACATGGATCCGTTCATGAAGACGTGTAAGGAGTTGTGCATCAAGCTCTGACTCGTTACTGCCAACCCCGTCTCAGGACTCGCAAAACCTGAGAAGAAGGTGAGACCCGTTCAGTGTTTAGAGCCTGGTGTGTTAAAGAGGTGTACATTCGTATTGCTCTACCTTCCAGAGCGTTCCTGAAGCTCATGTTGGCGCGTCTGTCCATCAGGTCCGTCTCGTACTCTGTCAGGCTCAGCACTGACTCCACGTCTGCGGAGGTGGGCAGACGCGGGACACGGTTTCGGTCGTGGTTCCCTGGATTACGCAGTAATGGTCCCTCTGGAGACCCGTCACACAAAACCTCACGCTGGTTGTAGTCTTCTGGTTGTGAACAGATCACCTGCACAGGTATACAAACACGTATTAAACACCAGCAGACAGTGTTGCATAAAACAAAACAGATCCAGCCAATAAGAGTCAAGAGCACTTCGGGGTCATATTTTACCCTAAACTTAGAGGAAATAAACTACAAACAATACATTTCTGTTCAAAACGTTTTTTTTTTAAAAATGAATTACTACTTTTATTCAGCAAGGATGCATTACATTTATCAAAAGTGACTTCAAAGATAAGAATAAAATGTATCGGTTTCTACAAACATGTGAATCAGCACAACTGTTTTCAACATTGATAATAATCAGAAATGTTTCTTGAGCAGTGTATTAGAAAGATTTCTGAAGATCATGTGACACTGAAGACTGGAGGAATGATGCTCAAACAATCACTGCAATAAATGACATATATATATTTATATAGAAAATGGTTATTTTAAAATGTATTAATATTACAGTTTTTACTGTAATTTTAATCAAGTTAAATGCAGCCTTGATGAGCAGAAAACAACATTAACAAATCTTACCAACCCCAAACTTTTGAATATTAGTGTATTTATTTAATTTCATTATTATTTAATTTTTTAAATAATAAAAATAAATATTACGAGTTAACAAAACTTTTTTTTTCATTGTGAAATTGACAATTTAGATCAGACCACCATATACTCTTTTGTTGTTACAAAAATGCAAAAAAATAAGTAACCCTCATACTAAAAGCATGGTGTTATAAACGTGTTTTGAAAGTCTGTGCATTTTTTTTCTCCTGGATAAAGACTATCTCTTTGTAATGACTAATACAGCTCATTTCTCGTATGTTAATTGGATGCTATTTCACCTCCCTGCTGGTCTTAAGAGATGTAAGAACACCTACGCCAGCAGCAGATGATGAAAGAGAGAGAGAAAGATGAAGCAAAAGAAAATGACAAATCAAAACTCAATTTTAGCCTTTCTGAAGAAAATGGGAGTGGCTTCTGCCTGTATAACACCTGCAGGTGTTCTTTACTCAGCAGATAAAGTCAAAAGCATCTGTGATAATCTGGTCTGTAGATATGACTTCAATCCCTCCTTTTAAAGTCTATCAGGTGTTTTCAAACTTTAATAATTAAGGATAGAAGTTTTACATGTTTTAGTGCTTGTGTACATCTCACACCACAACATCTTTGTATTTCTTACAGAGCAGGGTTATTATAGTTAACTGAAACTAAAACATAAAAATCGTGTAAAAGTGTAAAAATATGTAAAAATAATTATATATATATATATATATATATATATACACTTTTTTGTCAAATTAATGCAGCCTTTGTGAGCATAAAAGACTGTTTCAGTAACAAACAGACCCCAAACTTGAAATAAAATAAATGCTAACTGAAAAAAAAAAAAAAATTTAGCTAGTTGCTAAGAAAACATCTCTCATATTCATTTAGTTTAACTTGATGTTCTAAAATAACTAAAACTGAATTAAAAATGAATACTATATTGACGTTTAAAAAAGCAAAACCTAATAAAAATGACAAGAAAAAAACCAATTACTAAACTAGTAACTAAAACTTTAACCAAAAATCTAATGAAAATGGAAAATATTTAGATTATAAAATGCAAAAGAATTGAAAAATGTTTTAAACTGTAATAATATTTACAATATTACTGTTTTTACATTTTTTTTAATCAAATTTTAAAAAACGTGAAACCGACCCCAAATTTGAAAGAAAATAAATTTGAATTGAAATCAATTTAAATATAAAAAACTTAAATTTATTATATTTCAGCTAGTTGCCAGGGAAAGTTTTTATTATTTCCATTTAGTTGGTCTTCATGTACTACAATAACAACAAATTTAACAGAAATGATTGCTATATATATACAGTACAGACCAAAAGTTTGGAAACATTACTATTTTTAATGTTTTTGAAAGAGGTTTCTTCTGCTCATCAAGCCGGCATTTATTTGATCAAAAATACAGGAAAAAAAATTAATATTGTGATATATTATTACAATTTAAAATAATTGTTTTTCATTGTATTTCTGTGATGCAAAGCTGAATTTTTAGGATCATTATCACATGATCCTTTAGAAATCATTCTAATATGATGATTCGTTATCAAAGTTGGAAACAGTTCTGCTGCTTAATATTTTTTCAGAACATGTGATACTTTTTTAGGATACTTTGATGAATAAAAAGTAAAAAAAAAAAAAGAAGCTATGTTTTTAAAATATAAATATTTTGTAATAACAATATACACTACTGGTCAGTAATACGGGGTCAGTAATTTTTTTTTCTTTCTTTTTTTTAATAAAATCAATACTTTTATTCAGCAAGGATGTGTTAAATTGATAAAAAGTGATAGTAAAGACAATATATTATTAGAATATATATTATTAGAATTTTTTTTTTTTAAATAAATGCAGTTCTTTTTAACCTTTTATTGATCAAATATATGAGACAGCAGAACTGTTTCCAACACTCATAATAAATCAGAATATTAGAATGATTTCTAAATGATCATGTGATCGACTGATGTTACATGTGACACCGAAGGCTGGAGGAATGATGCTGAAAATTCAGCCTTGCATCACAGGAATAAATAATTTTTTAAAAGTATATTCAAATAGAAAACTATTATTTTAAATTGTAATAATATATCACAATATTACTGTTTTTTCTGTATTTTTGATCAAATGAATGCAGGCTTGATGAGCAGAAGAAACTTCTTTCAAAAACATTAAAAATAGTAATGTTTCCAAACTTTTGGTCTGTACTATATATATATATATATATATATATATATATATATATATATACATATATATATATATATAACCCACATATGATAAAATTACTAAAACGTCCATACATACATACTTCCAGCTAGTAATAAATGCTCTCTCACACTACTAAAGCAACACTGAGTCAAAGTGTGTGTGTTGTTGCTCAGTGAAGCTGCTTTGGTTAATTCCCCTGTGGCTCTTGTAGAGGGTCAGTGCTGAAGTTAATGGGGGTTTTAGGGGCCAGACACACTCGTGACCCACTACAGCCCAACTTCACTGTTGTCACACAATCACACCTTTATAAACACATGGTCACACGGACGGCTTCATCAGACGCTGTGCTCTCAGAGCAATCTGTGACATAACCACAGCGCTACATGGATCAGTGAAACTGACATTTAACAAGATATAGGACCAAATATCAGTCACGTGGTTCAAAACAATACGACTAATAAATTCAGCGTGTTCACTTCCCATAGACCTGCACTGAAAACATGTCTATGCAGTATGTAGCTTAAATTCATAAATAAATGAAAGAAATATGTTTGATTTCCTATATGCAAAAGATTTAATTATTTTAAATGTATTTTCTTTTATTTAAAAACGGACACATACACCCCAATCACAATTTTTCATTTAGAATTAAATAATGAATTAGTTATAGTTATTTATTTCTTCTTAAGAACTGTCCATCATTTCTTCCACACAGCAACTATATTTCCTATCATACAATTTTAGTTTAATTTTAATTACTAGAAGGTTAAGTTAAACAAAAACATACTTTAATCTTGAAAACTCATTTAAAATGAAAACATAAATCTGTATGCCTGAAAATAGTTTATGAATAAATATTGACTTCCTGAAGCAACAACGTGTCAATGATTCTTTCAGGTTTATTGCTATTTTTATCCGTGTTGTAATTGTTTTTCTGCATTTTAATTTTTAATTGCTAATTAACGTTAACTGAAAATAAAATTTATTTTCAACTAGTTACAAAGGAAATATTTCAAATTGTTTAGTTAAGTAACATAAAGAAAACTAAATAAACAATTAATGTGTTATTCTTTTTATTATTAATAATGATAATAATTATTATTATTATAATTACTATTTAAAAAATATATTATAGGCTATTATCTTCCCCAAGAGCTATTACAAAAATATGATAATATTGGGATTTTAGTTCTGCTTTATGCGCCTGCAAAAGAAAACATGCATTAAATTGCACTTTTGAGTTAAAGTTGTAAAATTGCATTTCCTGAAATGCAATTTGAAATAAATAGAACAAACATTACTAGAGGGATGAATGACTAAACCATGCTGTATGTAAAGGGCATGTAAAATGAATTTGTAATGTGTTCATGTTTACCTTCCAGGAGGAGAACACCGAGGACGGGCTGATGAGGTTGGGGTTGAGAGGACTGCGCGCCCCCATCAGCTCATCCGTACACACCTGACAGTCTTGTTCATCACGCCAGTCCCAGTACGGGATGTTGAAGTTAAAGTCACCAGTCAGCTTCCGGATCTCATGCTCCCAGAACAGCAGGTAAACGCGATGCCAGGGCAGAAACGCAGCCGATTCATGTGCAAAGTCAATGTCGGCCCAAACGTTCCCGGGACCCCCGAGCAGCGCATCACGGGACACGTAATAGTGCATCCAGACGAACAGATCGTACACGCTGATGTTGGTGAACATGGGCGTCGAACCGTTGTTCATCTGTGAGTACACACCCGTCACGATCATATAATCAGGGCTGACTGTAGTTTTGGCCAGATTGAGGTACGAGATGAACCTCTGCCTTTCAGACACGGATAATTGGAAGATGCTTCTGCGCACAGATTCCCGTCGTTCCCCGCAGTTTGCACCGAAGTAACCGAACTTGCACTCGCCGCAGTCGAAGCCCATGTAGTTTCCAGCACACTGGCAGGTTTGGTTGTAAAACACCAGAGGCCATTGCTCGCGGTCGTCCAGGCCTGAATGTGGGTACTGCGGCCCGTTGGGAAGATCGGAGACCGTGACGTCCTGGCAGAAGCCTCGACCCGACAGGGAGCCGCACACCGAACCGTCGCCCGGCCAAACCGGACAGCAGCGCTTGCTCCGCAGGACGTCCGGTGTAGTGCACGGCCGAGGAAACTGCTGGAGAGACGGACTCAAGAACTGAATGAAGAACAGAAGCAGAGAAAGAGACATGATGAGAGCCAGACGCATTAGACACGGAAGAGTTAGGAACACTTCAGCTTCTCTTTACACTGCTTTGTGTTCCTCCTTTTCCACACACACACACACATACCCTCGTATCACATGCTAGGGATGAAATCAGTGACCCCTGCTTGTGTTTGGTCTCGGGACTCTGAGGAATGCTTGTGCGCGAGTCCAGCATGAGATCATTTCATTTACAGTTTGGGAAGGAACTCCTTTCATCTGAAAACAGGCATTTTAACCCAATAACCAGCAAAGTCAACACAGTTAATGATGATGTACAGATAGTTTTGCAACCTGCTGGTGTATGGTAGAGACAATATTGGTGGTCAAATTTAACAGTTTAGCTTGTTTTATGCATTAAATGCATGCAAGCTTGAATGCATATTTGATTTCTCTTCTCGTTTATTGCATATGCGCAACTGATCAACTGTTTGGGGCCAGAAAGATTATCTGAATGTTTCTAAAAGAAGTCTCTTATGCTAAACAAGGCTACATTTATTTGATCAAAAATACAGTAAAAACTGTAAAATTGTGAAATAATATTATAATTCCAAATAAATGTTTTCTATTGTAATATATAATAAAATGTAATTTATTTCTGTGGTTCAAATCTGAATTTTCAGCATCGTTACTCTAGTCTCCAGTGTCACATGATCTTCAGAAATCATTATAATAAGCCAAATTGCTATTCAAGAAACATTTTGGATTTTTATCAATGTTGAAAAGAGTTGTACTGCTTCAATCTTTTGTGGAAAGATAGATTTTATTTTTCAGAATAAATAGAAAGCATTATTTGAAATAGAAATCTTTGGTAACCTTATAAATGTCTTTAATCACTTTTGATTTAATGCATCCCTAATAAAAGTATTAATTTCTTTTAAACAGAAACACACCCTAACCTTCTGAACAGTAATATATTATTGTAAGTAGGCAATTTTTTATTATTCTAATTTTTTCAATTCTATAGTCCTGCAAATTTGTCAAATCACATCCATATTAATGCTAAAGCACATGTATTTGATGATAATTTATATTTTTGGATTTTGTTAGACCCTTTCATGAGCAACTTCAATTCAATTCATAATGCACTTCTGAAAATTTTCCATAAGTGTTTTTTATAGAGAATAAAAATCTCTAAGAATTTAATAATCACTTATTTGCACTGAGCCTCAAACTACTGAAGAATGCCATGCTACATGTCCAAACTATGGTGTCATCATGGTATATTTTCTAAACAATCGTTGTACTTTTGATGCTCTTGTTGATGAAGTGTATTTAGCTCTATATGTGTGTCATATGTTTTATCATGTGCCGTTTGGTGAAGCTGAAGGTATAGTGCTCTTAGCTTTCTCAGATCATAAGCTTGTCACATGTTAGCATAGTGAGCACGAGGTGCAGATAATCCAGCATCACAGGATTACTACGGCCGTGGGGTTTCTCTCTCTCTCCACAGTCAGGGTCCATCTACACAATCAAACGGTTTGTGCAATTCATTCATGATGCGAAGAGTGGCCCATAAAAGAATTTAGCTACTTAGGAATGTCTGAATGCAACTGCAACTGATGAGAATATATCCTTATTGCCCTTCATTTTGAAGAAAGTTAGCATGAAAGCACATTTTGAGCAAATATTTAATGTTTTTAGGTTTAATAAAATTCTTTTATTGCGATACTTTGCTAGTGAAATGTTAGAAGAACATGTGATTTAAAAATGGCCCAGAAAAAGTTACTTCTGATATTTTTCTTTTAATTGAATGATATTCAGAAATTGAAAAAGTACTTTTAATACTTTTAAGGCCACTGTTTTTGCTTCATGGTGCATTATAATCATTCTGTAAATGACATTTGCAACAGGATTTTTATATTTAACTAAAATGGAACCTTTATTTTCATTACTTTAGATAAATATGAAATTAAAAAATGAAACGATGTACTAAAATAACAAAAATGAAATAAAAAATGGATGAAATCTGCACACACACACACACACACACACACACACACACACACACACACACACACACACACACACACACACACACACACACACATATATATATATATAAAAAACTACAAAAAATTAAAGAAAAAAAAACAAAAGTAATGATTTCAGATTAAGCGAAGTCTAAATATAAAAAGGTTATTCATGTAAATTAGATATACTGGCCCACTAAAATAACTCAAACTAAATATAAAAAGAGATAAAATCTGTATAGACATACATTTAAAAAAATAGAAGAAAAGAAAAACTACTAAAAATGACAAAAAAATACAAAAAATAAATAAAATAAAATAAAATAAAATGGAATGTATGTTACAAAAAAATGTAAAAATAACTATAACAGTATATAAATGATACTAAAATATCACTGGCAATATTTACGTTTTTTTATTAGAAGTTGACATTTCTATTGCAAACGACAAATGCTTAATATTCATGAATACTAGTTTCAGATTCACTGAAAGTAGTTTTTAGAAAGCTATGGTTGTTAGCATGATAAATGGTATTTGACTAACTTGTGGTGTAAATATAAGATAGTTATTCATGTCAGATACACTGGCCTGCTGCTCGACTGCAGTGAATTTGACTTCAATACCTCGAGTGGTCTACAGGAGACAGTGTGACGTGAACTTTCGCCAGTCACTGGATAGAAGCAAAGACACTCACTAAATGGAGAGAAACTCACCTTGCTTTAGTCATTTCCTCATCAGAGCCATCTGTAGGAGTTCCTGTGATTGACCTCTGTATGGTGATTTACTGTAGTCTGAATGGAGGAGACCACTTCAGCTGGTTAAATGCAACACGGGTGGCTTTAACTCTACATGGTGGAAATCACAGGTTATGAAAGGAAAGCTTTAACCAAAGGAGCCAGATGTCAGTTTTAATGATTATACACTACCGTTTTTTTTTTTTTTTAAGAAATGAATACTTTTATTCAGGTAGGATGCATTAAATTGATCAAAAGGGACAATAAGAACACTTATAATGCATAAGATAGCAAAATATTTCTTTTTGGAATAAATGCTTTTCTTTTGAACTTTTGATTCAAATAATATAATATCAAATAATACTGACAAATTAAATATATCAGTTTCCATGAAAATATGAAGCAGCACAACTGTTTTCAACATGGATAATAATCAGAAGTTTTTTGAGAAGCAAACCAGTATATTAGAATGATTTCTAAAGGATTGTGTGACACTGAAGACTGCTGAAAATTCAGCTTTGAACCACAGGAATAAATTACATTTTACAATATATTCACTTGGAAAACAGCTATTTTAAATCAAATAACAATCTAATAATATTTCACGATAAACAGAATTACACAAATACAGTTTTTACTGTGTTTTTGCTGCTCTGGTGATCATGAGGCCTTCAAAAACATAAAAAATATTACCAACTCCAAAATTCTTAACAGTATAGAGTACTTTCTCATTTATACTTTTTTAAAATATTAATATTTCAATAATACTAATGATATTAAATATTAATAATAAACGTAAAGGTATAATACTATGATACTAAAATAACACAATATTTCAGATTTTATTAAAAGTTGAAACCGTTTATAACAAATGCCTAAAAAGCTACACTGAAACTTTTTAACAGTAGATTATTTTCCTATTAAAGGTTTATTTCTGTGTAGACCTTAATTAGAACAAGATGTTAGAAAGCTAAATCGAAGGACTGATTTAAAGCCATACAGCTACTGTCCTGAAAGCTGTAAAACATAATAATATAAATGTAATCAGTGTGATTGACTGAGGTTTTGGACAGAACTGCATGTGGCTGCAGGTGGAGATACGGTTCCTCTCATGTCCCTGTAATCGTCACTTATTGCTAGCAGCTTTTCAGATGCAGGAATCTTTATATATCATCTGTGTTTCTATGGCAACAGAGATTATGTCAATGTCATTTTGAGATGCCATTGAGTAATTGATTTACTGTCATTTTTATGGGTTTTGTCATATTTGTAGAAAGATAATCTCTCTCGGCACACGCCGCCCACTCACAACATCACATCACCGCTGGCCTTCAGTTCACAAGCACACTGAGCTTCAGTCTGTTCCTACTTCTGCAATCTCACATATTTGTGAATATAAGTGCAACAGGACAGACAACAGAAACAGATGCAGAGAAATGATTGAATTGTGAAAATCAGTAGAAGAATGAAGTTACTGGAGAATAAAAGGGATCTGAAAATATTTTTGCACTCATTTGTGTGTGTGTATTCATTTTAATTTATTTTAGTTGTAGTCATTTGTAATGTGCTTTTTTATTATGTGTTATTTTTAATTGTATTTTACTTTCAAGTTTAATAGTTGTAGTGCTAATTTAGTACTAGTTGTAAAAAAATATTAAACATTTTGTGTTACATTTTTGCTTAACTTAAGGTTTTTCGTTTAATATTTGTTTATGTATTTTAGATATTTACATAACAAAAATGTTTTAATAGTGTTACTTTAATTAATAATAACTATACTGATTATATTGTTTGTTTTAGTAAACTTATATTGTTCAGTTTTAGTAAATTCTTTTGTCATTTTTATTAGGTTTAGCTTTTTAAAAAATATATTTTTATTTAGCATTTTTATTTAAGTTTTAGTAAATTTAGTAAATTATTTGTAACTTATTTTATTTTAGTTATTTGCAAAGGCAACATTTCTCATTTTATATTTCAAAAACAATTTTAAATATTGATAGTTTTATTAACAGTAACAATAATAATTTTCTATTTTATATAACATATAAATGTAATATTTTAAAATGTTTTTTTTTATAATTCTATTTAACTTTTTCTTCATTTTAGTTTTATTTTGCTTTTCAATATTGTTAGTTTTATTAACCATTAACAATTCTGATTATGATATATTTGTGACACATGTAAAGAAATTATAAAATTGTCATGTTTTGTCAGTGTACCCTCTCTTAGGCCTGGTTTCATAAACAGGGCTTAGCCTAAACCAGGATTAGGCCATAGTTCAATTAGGACATTTAAGTAATTTTTATAAACATGCCTTAGAAAAAAACATTACTGGTGTGCATCTTGAGACAAAACGAAGGCACTGATATATTTTAAGATCAATCAGTACAAGTTTCTTTCATTTGAAACAACTCAGACTTGCATTTTAGTCTAGGACTAGGCTTAAGCCTTGTCTGTGAAACCGGGGGATAATGTCCCAATATTCAGATTAGCAGTCAAACAACATATTTCATTGGTTGATTAATTTTAGTAATGTTAGCTTAGTATATACCTTATGTAGGTTTTCTTCATTATTTTGTTTCAGCTTTATTTCAAGTGTTTCATAGTTTTAGTTAACAATAACAATACTGATTATAATATATATGTATGATATATAAAAATAAAGTGATAACAATTCTTGTCATGCTCTGTCAGTGTACCATCAATATTCGAATTCTCATATATATTCAAACATTTTTCATTGGTTCATTCCTAAATTGTTACGTTTGGCTCTTCCTGAAAAAAGCGACTGTCACCATGGTTACTTCAGAATGCAACTATATTTAGTGGCAAGTTTGTGTTTTGTCATTACTGAAACTTTGCCATTGAAACATAAAAAGAATATTGTCTTCTAAATAAATAATGTATTTATTACGTATTTTTAATTTTTACGTATTATGTATTTTTAATGGGCGTAAGGCCTTGATTACAGGTTTCAGACCCTCCCTAAAGCCTCAGTGATTCACAGCCAGTGTGTGATGTGAGAACAGCCTTTAATGTGAATCCATGAAGCTGAACAGCAGACCGTGAGTCACTCTCACACCAGTTTGAGCGGCTCTTCCCACGCACGCATCCAGCTTCTGAGTGTGTGTTTGTGTGTGTTTAAGAGTAATTCAGGAAGCTGACATGTACTTCATGAATGATTTCTGTTTAAATTACAAGTGTGTGTGTGTGTGTGTGTGTGTGTGGGTTCGGTCTTTTTTGAACTTTGAATGTCGGACTGTCTTGGAGTTTGCTTGACTTAATGTGTTTGTGTTTGTGTGTATTCTTGCATGTGCATGAGGACTCAATTACACACTTGAGCCTCTGATTACTCGTCATTACGCCTTTAAGAGCGGATGGGAGGGGTTTCCATGGAAACCTGACCCCAGATGCCATTGAACAATTACTCTTGTACTTTCTAAGAAGCGTTTAGGAAGCTTTCCAGCATCTGAGTGTAATTTATTACAAGCCTACACTCTGCAGTCTCAATCATGCTAATTCTATAATTAACAAGCATAATGCTATTAGCAGCATTCCAGCGCGGGTTGATGCGTCTCTGAGTATTTGGATGAACAACCAGCGGTCAAGTGAACAGGGATTAGATGGGTCACATGATTTCAGCGGGAGGAGGTTTTGCATTAGTATTGATTCTAATGATACCGGCCAGTTGTATTAATTGTTCTAAAATATTGTTTATAACATTCTAAAACTCCTGTGGCTCAATGGTAGTTACATTTTCTGATATTTTATGATAACCTGTTCTAATAGCGGGGTATGTTGTGACAATGAGATATAGGAGATGCTTTTAGGAGAGAAATCTGCACAGATGAAGCTGCTATTACAAGCAAAAACAGTTCTAAACTATATTTGGGTGGATTTTGATGTGATAGACAACAAAAGATGGACTCCTATTTTAGCTGGTGGTTTGAAGTTAAAATTGTCTTGGTGGATTTGTTTCTTGGATTCACAAGACTTTAATTGATGGACTGGAGTGCTGTGGATTATTGTGATGTTTTTATCAGCTGACGGCACCCATTCACTGCAGAGCATCCATTGATGAGACACTGATGCAATGCTACATTTCTCCAAATCTGATGAAGAAGCAAACTCATCTACATCTTGGATGACCTTAGGGTGAGTAAATTTTTGGGGTAAACTTTTCCTTTAAATATCATATAACAGCCTGTTTAATGGCCGTTTTGGTGAAATTTAACTGTAATTATAGAACATAAAATGATTCATGCAATGATATCGAACCATCATTCTGGACTACATGCAATTAATAATTGTATGTATTCTAAAATGCATGTGACAACCTGCCCCAACTTGACAATTACGAAAAGTAGGCAACTCTTGTCCTGAGAACAAAGTTTGACCTTTCTGGAAAAATCATTAGTAAACCTTTGTATTCCAGAGTGGTTTTATTGTGTTAATTTGTTTACCTTAAAGCTATATTGGAATTTTTGTTTGAATGGATAGATATTTGAAGTAAAACTTTTGACCTCGTTAGTGAGCCATAGTCCTTCTGACAGCTCCACAATACACATGTATAATATATATAAAAACAATCAAATATATATGTAGAAATACATGTGTTATATCAGCCCTCACAGCATCTTATAGTTTGCAGTATATGTTTGGTTTTGTTGGGTAAGTTTTGAAATATGGTTGGGTTTAGGGTGGGGTTAATGTTCAGCATATTGTTTATTCCTTTTTTTTATGTTTACATGTGAATATGGAAGCAGATTTTCCGCTGTAATCCATTTTGTGGTGAGCTCACTAAACGCCACCTCAGTCAGACATTTAAAAGAAATACTTGGTGAAACTGATTAGGAAGGTTACCTGTGTTTTTGTGTCCTGTTGAAAAAAAAACAGTCTAGACTAACTCATGCTTTTCTTAGTAAGGTAAAGGGGTGAAATCGACAGGATATAAATTACGACTTTGAGTGAGTATGAGAAATGCGGAGAGATTTATGAGGAATGATATTGTGGTAAACATCACAGGAAGCTTCTGGAGTGGTTTTGCCCTTTTAACGGTCGTTAATCCCGCGCGCAGTTGGCGGGCACATTAATCCCGCGCGAAGCCCAAAGCCACTTTGGCTAAAAAGCCCCATTCGGTAAAGCAGCCACCGCTTTATCCACTCGTGCCCGCACATATAATGACGCACGGTTTGGCTACGAGAGGAGTTACACACGAGATATCGATCGACTAACCGCGCCGTTTTGTGTTTTAAACTCTGGTGTGAAAATACGAGCGGGAAAATAAATCCGCGGTTGTGGGCGAGCGCAACGACGCGCGACGAAGATTCAGCGGTTGCCATGGTGAAAAGTGGATTAGTAGAAGTGACGCGCTCTTCCAGATCAAGTAGTAGCTTTAGCAACATCATGCTGGCTTGAAACAGACTCCAGAAAACAAAGTTTCCTGGTGAGTAACTTAAACTGTGGTCATCATAGCATATTTTCTTAAGTTGCTTTCAGAAATAATTAAATATAATTAATATTAAAATAAATAAATAAATCTACTTTTTCATTTTTGTTTGCTAAATATTTATTTAAAGTTTCTTTAATTTATGTTTTTTAAAATACATTTTTAAATTAATAATATTATATATTCTGTATTTCAACTGGTACATTACTGCAATCCTATTTTAGTCTTCTTTCACACTCTTTTCTTAGCTCATGAGAAAATCTAATTTACATTTTTAAAGGGCTAGTTTACACTAAAATTAAAATTCTATTATGATTTACTCTCCTTTATATAGTTCCAAACGTTTAAAAAATAACAGTGTGGTTAATAATAGCCTATAACAACAAATACCAAATTGTAAAATCAAGCAGCATAGTGGACTTTTTTATTTCTACATTTTTTTTACCTTTTTGAATAGGTAAAACATCTTGAAGCCAATTAAACAAATGGCCGCGTACGCTCTCAAGTTAGAAATAAAGTTGATTAAAGAAGATATTTTTAAACTTTGGTTGACCCCTAACGTTCTTTAAAAATATCTTGTTTTATGTTCCACGGAAGAAAGAAAGTCATACAGGTTTGGAACGACCTTCATAACGACAGAGTGTTAATTTTTGGGTGAACTAGCTTATGCTTTCATTTCGCAGCAAGTTCAATCATTTACATGCACGCGACCTCCTTATATATTCACACTGGTGTTAAATTAGCCCGCACCTGATCTTAAATCCACCGAATTAAATAAAACATCATCCCTTAGATTTTGAAAAGAGGCAATTTATATTTCAGTCCCGAATAGTGAAGTGCCACAAGGTGGTGGTCTTCTGCTGGTTTGTGCCTTTTTGAGGTGGGGTACCGCAGGGATTGGTGTGAGGCCCCCCCATATTTTAAAAACATATGCGATCTTGCTCCTCGATGAGGCTCCGAAACAAAAAAATAATTAAACATATTGTCACTCATAAGCAGGCACCCTATTACATGCGTTAGAGCCCCATTCATGCACAACAGCAGAAACGCGTGTTTCGCGAACGGCCCCATGATCGTTTGTCTCACGTTAAAACATTTAGTGATAAAATGATCACTGTAAATAATCAGCACAAGACGTGAGGAGGAGAGGAGAAGCGCAGGCTTGCAGGTGCCGTGGTCGGTTGGATGCAGCCAGTCTCGGGGTTCACGGGTGGGAGGGGTTGAGTCGCGGACTGGGATGTGTGTGCCTGATCACGCTTCGGCAGTGTTAGTGCGTGCCAAGAAGACGAGACGACACAACAGCTGTGGCTCTCCGGTGCCCCGCCGTTTACCGGGCTACCGACCCCAAATCTCCGACGATACACCTGTGGGAAGTACGCGCCATCCGTGACTTTAGTGGATTGTGGCGCTGGGCAGGTAAGAATAACCGTCACCAGAACATCACCACAGATAACCTGCGCACGGACACACGCTCTGCGCGCGAGTTTGGATCTGTGGAAGCGATGATGTTCTGGAATGAGGAACGCGCGCTCTCTTTCTGTGTTTGGCTCTCTGCAGATTATCGACCGCCCGCGATGTCGGTTGCATGGGTACCAGTGTGACTTCCTGGGAATGTATCTTGTGCAATTTCATATGCATTGCATGTATGGCTTAGTACGAATGTTATATTTGCAATGTTAAACATGCAGTGTCTTAACAAGACTGAGGAGATACAGGAGGTTGTTTATGAGATGCATTTGAGCACATGGAGTTCTGTGGCCACTGCAGTGTGATGCGTTTCAGCACCGCGGACAGCGCAAAGCTCCCGTTCTCTCGGTGATCAACGGCAAGGTCGTTCACTCTCATCCGTCCCGTTTCGTTCTTTTAGTGGATCTCTCTGCCTTATCATCCTGGCATTTGCGTTAATTTAAATGAAGTGTGCAATAAATGCCAGCACGATTTCAATGCGAATGCCTGATATTGGCGAGTTTTTTGTGGGATTGCAGTTTGTTTCCCCTCCTATTGTTTCTTTTATGCCGGAGGCAGAAGGAGGGTTCAGTGTGATGCATTAATTATTCTCCCTTCCATTCAGCTCTTGCCATAATCTTTTATTCGAAAGCGAGGCAGCTTTTTCATCGTCTCTCTAATGGACCCCACATTTTAACAAGGACCGAGGGTCCAATCTGCGGTTTGAAACTGGCCCTTGAATGCAGCTGAATGAGCAAATTAATTTATGCTGGTGTTTATTTATACAGATGCAATTGCTGTGAGACTAAAATGAGTTGCTTATGAAAACCACGCAGTACAAGTCCATTCATTCTGTAAATGCTCTCCTGGTTTTATTCAGAAAAATTGTCAACTCATTTTTGGTCTCTGTGTGGTCTGCAGTTGGAATGAATGGTTCTGACAGCCAAAATAAGTGTTTTTTTATTAATGTCGAGGGTATGAAAGATTTCTCAGCTATGTTGCAATGCTAGCTTTTTCATTGCACTTTCAGACTCATACAATACATCATGATACACTGAAACTTCTACATCAGAGATGAACTTGCAATCCTATACACTAAAAAACTGGTGTAGAAACAATTTTCACAAATTTCATAAATGTGTAAACTGAGTTGTCAATATAACAAAAATGATTAAAGTATGTTTTACAAGAAAGTGTTCAGTCTTTCTACTACAAAATTTTAATTTGTGATATTTACTAGCAATTTCAGAGTAAAAGTAAATCCTACACCAACTGTATGACACTTTTATGTTTTTAAAAACAGATTTCCTGTAGAATGATGTCATTAAACAATACTTTAGAAACTGTTTTCACTCAGAAATTACTAGTACTTTTTTAAAAAAATAATAAAAAAACATTAATTTTATACATTTTTCTATAAAAAAAACCCTGCAAATATATTGAATTAAGTGTGAAAAAGCAATAGTATTTTATTGTAAAATGTGCTCTTATAATCTTAATCTGATTTAAAACTTTGAGAAATCATTTTTCATTGTGCATTTCCCATGTCTGTTTGTGTGCAAATAATAACATTGGTGTGTCCATCTCCTCTCATTCAAGGTTATGAGGCCCCTCATCTCATGCCGTCCCCAGCTCCAGGTTGCCACGGCAACGACCCAGCATCCTTCTCAGGGTCGTCACAGAAGCTTTCGGACAAATGACAGCACAGTTCATAAAAGCCGCATGATTCCAGAATCCCCTTTTTGTGCATTCAGTAATAGCAAGTTCAGAGAAGGAGTGAAGCAACAGGACTGAACTACTTCGCTGTGATCGTGTCTTTGGCCTGAATAGGAATAGAATTTGCTCCGATATGGTCAGCTTGTATCTCTTTACGGTTTTGCTTTGGCGACTGGCGTCCTTGGCAGCGGTGGCCCAGTCCAACGAGCGGCGCGTCGTCGCCCACATTCCCGGTGACATCATCATCGGCGCCCTCTTCTCCGTCCACCACCAGCCCCCGGCCGACAAAGTGCACGAGCGCAAATGCGGGGCGGTTCGGGAGCAGTATGGCATCCAGCGTGTGGAGGCCATGATGCACACGCTGGACCGAATCAATGCCGACCCCAAAATCCTCCCTAACGTCACGCTGGGCTGTGAGATCCGAGACTCCTGCTGGCATTCCTCCGTTGCTCTTGAGCAAAGCATTGAGTTCATACGGGACTCGCTGGTTGCTGCAGATGAAAGCGAGGAGGCTGGGGGCGGGACTAGGTGCGCGGATTCGGGAGCCACGGCCATGAAAGGCAAGAAGCCAATCGTTGGGCTGATCGGTCCGGGTTCAAGTTCAGTGGCCATTCAAGTGCAGAATTTACTGCAGCTGTTTAATATCCCGCAGATTGCATACTCCGCCACCAGTATGGACCTGAGCGACAAATCACTCTACAAATACTTCATGAGGGTCGTCCCATCAGACATCCAGCAGGCCAGAGCCATGGTGCACATTGTGAAAAGATACAACTGGACCTACGTATCTGCCATCCACACTGAGGGTAAGTGATTCATTTACATTGTCAACGTCCAGATGTGAGTCAGTAAGCGGATTCAGACTCATTCAGCTGAAGTCTGTGAGTCATTTTGACCAATTCATTACAAGAATTACATCATGGGAGTCTTTTGTTTATGAATTGGATTCAGTGACTAATTCATTAGACTAATTCTTGTGAATTGCTTTCAATAACTTTTTGAATGTTTCATTGCAAAATCAGTCTTTGGTTTGTGAATTGGATTAAGTGACCAATTATTTAAACTGTTTCAATATTTGAGACTTTTTGACCAATTTATTACAGGATTTGTCATTTGTTTAACTGATTAAACTAGTGCCTCTCTGACCAATTCATTACAGAATACGGATCATAAAAATAATTAAATTGTGAATTGGATTCAGCAAGTAATTCATTATACTGAATTAACGTGTGATTCTTTTTAACCAATTCATTACAGGAATCAGATAATAAGAGTAATTTTTTGTGAAGTGGATTCATTAAGAAATTAATTAGTCTGATTCAACTTTTGAGTCTTTAATTATTTGATTCTTGTTATGAACTTCTCAAAGAGTTATTTGTTTATAAATTGGACTACACTGGTCAAGCTGTTCGTTTTCCATGTTTGCTGAAAAGGCATGCCATGGTGGTCTATTGTTTGTGTATTTTATCACAGTAGTGATGTTAAAATTCCATTTAAACTGCAAACTCATAGCTAAAATATGACTTGTTTTGCCATTCTACTTTAGATTCTGCATCAGTGCTGTGCTGCCCACACACACACACACACACACACACAACAGCGATGAGGCGCGATGTGCATGGTGTTTGTTACAGAAGTGTCACATGTGTTCTGTCTTTGTGGACTCTTTTAGTGTCAGATGGGAATTGTGCGTTAAGATGTTTGTGAAGTGTGTGTGTGGACATCTATAAAGAGTAAAACAAAAAGAAACACTTGTGTGACTAAACAAGTGTGACTAAAAGTTTATCACATGACATTTAGAGCTCAAGTGATTGGCTTGTGAACAAATACTGCACTAGTCGAGCAACTACCACTGAGATGATTGGGATAGTTTTCAGAGTTTATACGATTGTCTTCATGTATTTAATTTCCAATGGCTTTTGTTTTATATAGTGTAAGTTTTTTGTTTACTTTGCATTTTTTATATATTTTTTTAAAGCAATAGTTTCCTTTTTAGTTTTAGTTGTAGTCATAGCTCTGCTCTTTAGATGCTCCAGGCTTACAACTCTGTTCTTACACCTTAACATGTTTCTTTTCCTCTGAGGTCTCTTTCTCTCTCTCTCTCTCTCTCTCTCTCTCTCTCTCTCACACACACACACACACACACACACACACACACACACACACACACACACACACACACACACACACACACACACACACACACACACATGATGTACTTCCTTCCCCCCACTCCACTTGCTCTCCTTTCATCCCACTGTATTAGATGGATCCAGAAACACCCCCCCCCCACTCCACGTCTGCTCTCTGAGACTCAAGAGACTGTGTGTGTGTGTCTGTGTGTGTGTGTGTGTGTATGAGTGTGTGCATGTGTGTGTGCATGTGGTTCAGAGTTGTAAGCACTTTTACTGACTGGTCCCAAAAGCTGAGGACCTGGAATGTGTCCCAGACTTAATTAAGATCGCAGACAGTGTAAAACTGAACTGGTAAACACACACACACACACACAGAGAAATGGGCAAAAAGACACCCAGACATACCTGTTAATGAACGGACAAACAAAATATAACAAAAGATTCTCTAAAAATTACACCAAATTAAAAAAACACCAAAAATTGGTCCATATGAACAATGCACTATATTCCAAGTTGTCTGAAGTCATAAAGTATTTTAGTGTATTAAACAGACTGAATAGCTTACAGTAGCTGATAGCTTTCAAATCAAATTTTTGTCATTTGAATATGCACATTTTAAAATTTGACACGTTTGATCTGTTACGGGATGCCAATGATATTCAGCATCAATAACATCAGACATGGTTATGGCCATCTCTTCTGCAAAGCATGCTGGGAGAGCACACACAGTAGTTATGGTAAATGAAGCCATTGTGTTCCTAATCATCATTTAGTACAGAATGTATGTGTGTGTGTGTGTGTGTGTTTGTCAGAATCTGGTGGAGTGTAACCTTCACTTAAGACCTCAAGGACTTCAGCTCTCTTCCCACGCTCGCATCCGTCTCTCTGTCTGCCCATCTCATACCATCTCCTCTCAGGAATAAGCAGCTGTGGAGAGAGCAATTGAAGGATGGAAGAGAGATTAGTTTAACTAAATTGGGTGGAATTTAAAAGCAGAAAAAAGTGGCATGAGACGAGCGCTGGAAAAGAGTCGGAGATGGAGAGGGGCGGGGGAGTGAGAGACGGCCATAACGGAGAGAAAGCCAAATAGCACGATTAAGAGGAGAATATTAGAGAAGAGCAGAAAGTGAAATAGAAAAAATTCAGTTTGAGGACATCTGAGGAGCTCATCATACATGCTTAGTCTTAAAATGATGATGTACCCAGAAATGTTTTTAGTGGAATTTTGAAAGGTTCTCCAGTGATGTCATGATTCTAAACGGAACTCTGATTTTTTAAAGGGATGGTTCACCCAAAAAAATGAAAATCCTGTTGTCATTCTGACCCTCATGTCATTCCTTTCTACCGTGGATCACAAAATGGGCTCTAATTTTGTTGTTTTGTTTCTGTTCTACAGAACAAAGTCAGTCATACAGGTTTGGAATGAGTAAATGATGAGAGAATATTCTTTTTTGGGTGAATAATCACTTTAAAAACAAAGGTTCCATTTAGAACCATGACATCATAGAGCGCTGAAGTGGTGATATTTTTGTTGGCCAGCCCATAAATGATCAACAATCTGGAACCCTCGACAAAAACCCAGTAGGATTTTTCCATTGGCTTTTGGATCATTGACGAGAATTAGCTTTGTGACTAACAAAGGTTGATTCTTACACATTTTGTTCATCATGATGAATGCAACTGGTTTTAAAGGGATGGTAGATGAGACTCTGATTGGTTTATTGCACATTACGCCCAAGACACACCCATGACTTATTAAGAGAATAGCTCCAACCCTTTTTGACCATGTGCCCAGTGCACCGACCATTGTTCACATGGTTAAACTAGCAAAAATGGATTCAGACACATCCTAAGTGCACTTGCGCCGTGAACTTTACACCATAGGCTTAGATCGTTAAAATATGGCCCAATAATCCACAACAGTCCAGTCCATCAATGAATGTCTTGTGAAGCCAAAAGCTGCATGTTTGTAAGAAACAAATCAATCAAGGCGTTTTAACTTTACACCATTGCTTCCAGCTAAAATATGAGTTCTCTATCCATAGTAGCCTACTGCTTTCGAAAAATCAATCTTGTCTGAATCAAGGGAAGAAGCTACACAGATCAAGCAGCGTTTACAAGTAAATTATGATGT
The DNA here is from genome assembly GCF_963082965.1 of Carassius carassius. Classification (NCBI taxonomy): domain Eukaryota; kingdom Metazoa; phylum Chordata; class Actinopteri; order Cypriniformes; family Cyprinidae; genus Carassius; species Carassius carassius. The sequence continues at coordinate 1,969,039 of NC_081795.1, forward strand.
GAGAGGACAACAGTGGATGAACGTTTTCCTTGGATGAATCGTTATTATGGTTATGGACTCATAGATTTGGTTATGGACTCATAGATTTGTTTTTACAAACACAGCTTTTGGCTTGTCAAGATGTTCACTGATGGACTGGAGTGGTGTGGATTACTGTGATGTTTTTATCAATTGTTTGGACTCTCATTATGATGGCACCCATTTACTGCAGAGGATCCACTGGTGAGCAAGTAACATCAGAAGATAAGCGAGGTGTTATGGAATATAGAAAGTGAGGTTAGTAAAGCTGTCACATTGAGATGTTTTGGTTCTGGTTTTGAAGAGTAAGCGCTACAGCGAGGGTTTCATCATGACACTGGGCTGCTCTCTCGTCTTGTTTCGATCTGTTTCTTTTCTTTTGATCCCTTTACCTGCTTGCCTGCATTCACACACACACACACACACACAATGTGACACACCTGCAAGCACTTGTTTATGCGCTGGTCCTGTAGGAGAGATGCGTCTCTTTGTTTATCAGACTTCAGTGTGAATGAGAATATTTTGAATGATTATTAATGACAAACCGGCATATTCTCCATGGCAACCTCTCTACCTTCTTTCACTCTCTGTCCTTTTCATTTGAATTGTAAACTCTGAGCTGCGTGGGTGGATGGAGTGAGCGAGAGAGAGAGACAGGCACGAATAAAAGCGGGGTTTTGATGCGAGCTGCGTTTGCGTCGTTTCTATCAGCCACTAGCGCTGATGAGCGCAGAAACACAGCTGGCTTAACGAGGCACAGAATGTGCCCTTAACAAGCCACAGGAACCTTTACGAGGAGCACAGTCTCACAACCCTTTCTCATCGACACACGCAGTGCTGCCTAACAGACTCTGGCCGAAGCGCAAAAGGACACGGTGCCACTTAAGAACATACAGTCCTGCCTTGTTTAGTTCTACTGGCTAATTTTGTTTTTGTGTTTTTGTATCTGTGATGCCAATTGGATTGAATTCAGACTGTCTCTTAGAGGGTGAATCTGGCAAAAACATGTCTGGGTCATATTTCACCCCAAAATCAAAAGAAATCAAATAAGAACTGATATCTTAAAGAGAAATGGCAATTTAAAAAATTAAGCTTATTTTTAAGACTATTTGTGTTTTTATTTTATTTAATTAAAATTTCTCTCTAATCATAATGCAAAACATAGATTTACAGTAATGAGAATTATAAAACCTGATAATAATAATAAAAATTATCTACATGTATAATACTATATTATATAATCATTCTGAAATAAATTTACTGTGACAAATAAAATGTATATATAATAGTATAACTATATAGTATAATATTGATAAAATGTTATTTTATTATATTTTATTTATATTTTATGATTTTCAGTATTGTTTCTCTCTCTCTCTAAATATATATACATACATACATGCATATTATTATATAAATAATAAATACTTCAGGGTAAAAAATGACCTAAACTTTTTCTGATGGGATCAACTACAGGATTTTGTCTGTATGTATTAATGTAGGAATAGATATTTGAAGGTGAAGTGTTTCATCAGTTTAATATGCAGCTACAATTATCTAAAACCTTAATATATTTTTAGATTCATCTCTGCCAGGCAAAAACAGCTAATTTGACTCAACCAATGGACCAATAGCGAGAGTTAGGGGCGGGACTATCTGTTTATCTGCCCAATGACAGTATAGGAAACCTGTTTAAAAACAGTTATTTTAGCAAACGGCCTGGTGATGCATGTGGCCCTGGAATTGCACTCCTCACCTTTCCGGAGGTTTGTGAATCTGTAAATAGTCTTTATATCAGAAGTTGTATGTTTCTTAGCGTGTGTTTCATATGAAGCAGTGCAGACTCTGAAATGCATCTCCAGGAGGACATGGAGCATGTTTTTTTCACCGTTAGTTTCCATTTCTGCAAACGGGGGTGGAATTTTTGAAGTATTACAGCCTTTCTAATGTAAATGTGGCTTTGTTTTCCGTGCAGCAGACACTTCCTGTTTTATAAACAGACAGGTGACAGCTGGAGTCTTCAGTCTGTGGTGTTTTGCACGATGACTTGGGTTGCATCTGGCTGCAATCTGAACATTTTTATCTAATGCATAACATAGAATACAATTTCTTGCATTTCATCTTGTTAGGAAATATATGAATGTTTAAATATATTTATTTTGACATAATAGAGACTTGAAGCAACCAATTAGCAATGCCCTGGCAACCACACAAAACACCTTAGCAACTGTATAACAATGCCCTGGTGACCAGTGTCATGGCTGCAAAATTTTCACAGTAAAATCAAGTTGACTTAATATTATTCGTCCCACCCATGTGGTCTTGATTACATCAGCAGAACAGAAAATTAGTTTCGAAGGCTGAGAAAGTTATTACATTTTCATTAAAGCTATTTTTCTGATTTGGAATAATGTGCACTGATGAATCACTCACAATATGTGCAGGGACATTTATTAAGTGAGAAAATTGGGTCAGTTTTGATTTCACGTCGTTAGGCTCCTTGCACAAACAGCACAAACCCTTTTAGTTGCAGTTTATTCCTATAGAAATGGCAAAAGGAATCGCTAATCATCTCAAACCTCATGGGATTGAGAAAATGTGTTTGTGAATATGGCGTCTCACACCCTGATCTGCTGCGGGCCGTTTACTGTCATCCCAACGCTGCTGATGCTCTCTGACATTTACACAAACATCCATTCTGATCTCTCCGGCCGTCCGGTGACTTCATGATCCCAGACTCATCCGCTCTCAAGCCAGCTCTAGTTTCAGCCATGACTAATTTCTCTCATTAGATTTTTTTGAGGCCGATGTTAAATGGTGGCGGGTGGCTACGCATAATTTTAGAGATTTTGGATCAGAAAAGTGCAAAGACTTTTTTAAGAAAAAGATGGGTTTAAATGCTGAAAACTTGCTCTAAGAAAAGATTAAACATGCAGCATGATGATGACTTTGCAAAATCGTCTCTGTAAAGCCAACATGAAACAACGTTTGCATACCGTTTGACTTCACAATACATTTTATTTTAAAGTGAAAATATACAGTATAAATATACACATATTTATATATTCGATTTCAAAATATCAAAAAAGTGTTTACTATAACATTTTATCACTTTAAATCAAAGACATTGCTGATTTTCTCAACCCAAAAACAAAGTGTAAATGCAACTTTTTAAGAACTGCAACTGCAAGAAAAAAAAGTCAGAATGCACATTTATATTACACAGAATTGTGAGATAAAATTCACAATGGCCTTTTTTTTAATTCATTGGAACACTCTTTAATAAATATGAAAATTTGAAGTAGACTGTTATGTCCCACGTGTGTTTTGTGTATTTTGTTTCGTTTTTCTCTCTCTTTCTCACGTGCTTTTGTTTTGCCACTGTCTCTTTAAACAATTCTCAGGTTCATGACCATTGGACTATGCAGCTGTCAATCATATTTGTGACATCACAAAGCTCGACCAATCCGCTGACGTAGATTAAGTAGCAGAAACAATTTTACTCCGATAACCTTTTTTTACATTGTAGTTATTTATATTTTGCTTAAAGATAACAAAAGTATTTTATATAATAGTGATAATGATGTGCACTGAGAACCAGAAACGTACAAGTTTAAAAGTAAACAGGGTCAATTTAGATTTTATGTTGATTTTCAGGCACATATTTCAAATTATTTTTTAATGCATGTCATTTTCATCAGATCGTTTTGTTTTCTCTGAAAGACATTTATAATTTCACTTTCCATAAAATAAATGAAAGCAAAGCATTTAAGGATTTTCCACAAGTTCCTGTGAAGCTTCACCTGAAGTTATATTTATATTAGATTGAAATGTCATGTTGTTTGAGTGCAATCTTTTGCAGTTATTCAAGAACGTAGAAGGAGAGGAAATCATTTAAAACAAACGTTTAGAGAGATGATAGCCAGATTTTGAATGCATTACAGTGAGAGCCAATATTTTAAGCATTTAACCAAAAACCTATTCAAAAATCCCTATAGACTTCAGGACAAAGGAACTGGAGGTGCTAAAATTCAACTCATTTTTGGGTTTTGGTCTACAAAAACACATACCTCTGTTGTAGGTCATGCAAAGAGATGAGCTATTACAGAGGCCGTTTATTTTTTCATGGATCTGTCAGTTTTGAGATTTTTTTGTGCTTTTTGGCTTTTCATAAAAAAATTCAGTAGAATAGTAGAAAGAAACCATTCAGAGTATAGTACTTATTTATAGCACTTTATCTATTTGCGTCTGTAGATTTCAGTTACAATCCATATTCATAGCAAGAACTTAAATTCAATATCTTTAAAGACCCTTTTCTCAGAATGAGATTTTTTTTCGTGCACTGAGCCAAAAATCTCCTTCAGCAGCACTTACATATAACAAACTTTACAGTGTTATTCCTAGCCATTTTCTGAAGGGTTTTACAGTTTTTGCAACATTTTATACTTCAAAATTTTATATAGATAGATAGATAGATAGATAGATAGATACCTGTAGATAGATATTTGTTCTAGAAATGTATGCATATGTGCATCTTAAATTAGATAACACTTCATTTGGATATTTAACATAACATTTCAAATCTTGTAATGCAAAACATCAATCAGCTGAGGAAGTATGGTATATCTTTTGTCTTGCGTATACAGAGAAGTTTTAAAGAAGCAGCAAGCAATGACTTGCACATTTGGTTTGCAATACAGTGCAGAAGTCATAAGTAGTAATTTTATGATATTTTATCCAGCTTTATTGGTCTGCCCCCATTCATTTTAATTGCATGAGAAAGAACGGTGTGAATTCTCTCCACCAGAGATAGAAGGTCACACTTGTGGAGAAACATGACGGTGAGTAAATGATGACAGAATGAACTTTTGCTTTAAAAGTCGTCTAATGGATTCACACACACATAGAGACACATCTTCTCTGTGTATTCTCCGTGGCAATTAACCATGATGTCTAAATATCACACCAAATCAAAATAACATGCGCAGATCAAATTGTCAGGATTTCAGGACGCTTGTCTTTAAGTCTGCACTGATTCTATTAGGCTATGAGGAAATCTCTTGGCTTTACTGAACATTCAGCCGTCTCCGGTAGCACTGACCTGAGTTACACCCGTTCAGATTGAACTGGAAATCTGCCCAGTCTCGCTCTCCATCTCTCTCTTTTATGCCTTTTAACTGCTGTTCAGTGGTCAGATAAAATGAACGAGGTCACTTTTGTATGGAAATTCAGCGGAAATTAATCAAAGTGGAGAGAGAGAGTCACTTTTCTGCTCTGATGAAAGAAAAGCTTTTTTTATTTCAAGAGAAGAACAGATGAGAGCGATAGTGTGTGTTTGTGTGTGTGTGGGTGTATCCTGATTTTATTCTGCATTTATATTTCTCATTAATTTAGCGTTCTTCACCATCTGCCATTTCTCCTTCAGATGCTTGTCATGTCTTAGACATGCTATTATTTTTTTGAAGCTGTGAATAAAACAGATTATTGAAGCATGATTTACAAGAAAATAGTATTTCAATATTTAAACTTCTTGTTTAGCTCAGTGTGTTATTTTCTGTTTCTTTGTTAATTTCATTAGCGATTTATGAGTTAATTTTTTTTATTTTTATAAATCCTGCATCAATTTGTTTCAGTGCAGGATCATAATTCTTGTCTTTTTCTAAGATGCCACTGCATTTTTGTTTCAATTGCATTGTAGTCGCATTCTAGGCTTGTCTTCATTTGCATACGTGTCCTTTTTGGAAATTAATTAGTAACTAGTTTTAATGTAACCCTCCTCCTCTCAACATTAAGCTCTTTTGAGGAACATGTAGCAAGTTTATGGCATCAGATGATTATAGAAAAATTATATACAGTAATCAATAAGTCATGGCATAATATATTTTTCGTATAACTGTTAACTCATCAAAATATTTTAACCAATTTCAGTTATATTTTATATCCTTAAGAGATTCAACTAGACATAAAAAAGGTTATTATACTTCAGTTGAAATTAAACTTAATTTAAATTAGGAACGTTTTTGAGACATTTTCCAAAATGCCATCTTTTGTGTTGCACAGTAAAAAGAAAGTCGGATAGGTTTGGATTTAACATAAGGGTGATTAAATAATGACAGAACATGTGGTTAGAGATTTATTTGAGTTTTAACTATGGTCAGTCAAAGTCAGTAAGTCGGTCTCTTGCTGTCTAAGTAGGCGATTCTTGGCCAGAATAAGCTGCAATGTGTGCCAGATTTTTAGTCGATAGGCAAACATTTAGGATACATGAGACTAGACGATTTGTTTTGTAACGGATGAACTCTGCAGCATCGACACTGTTATTGATTCAACAATGAAACTGACATCTCCAGCTGAAATTAAACGTGTTTCATAATTGAAGAATTTTGCAGCATTTATCCTGGTATTTTCCTGTTTGTTGATATGAAGCTACTTTGAAACAATCACAATATAAATTGCTGTAGAATTAAATGTGACTTGATTAGACGAGGCACAAAACTCCTCAGCCGAGGGCTCCACACACATCTGTACTGATGGAAACAGCTGGACATCTACAGGTCCACAGGCTGCCATCTGTCATGACCACAACGGGACGCTCCTCTGAGTCTAGACACTGACATCCAGGCAGCTAGAAGACAATATTAGGGCTTCTCACAGAGTCTTCTAAAAGTTCAAAAAGTTTGGGGTCATTAAGACTTTTTAAAAGTTTTTGAAAGAGTCTCTTCTGCTCACCAAGGCTGCATTTATTTGATCAAAAATACAGTAAAATCTGTAATATTCAGAAATATTATTACAATTTTAAATAAGCCTTTTCTATTGTAATGTATATTAAAATATAATTTATGTGGTTCATAGCTGAATTTTCAGCATCATTCCTCCAGTCTTCAGTGTCACATGATCTTCAAAAATCATTATTAATATCAATGTTGTGCTGTTGATGGAATGTTTGTGGAAGCCGTGATACATTTTAATTCAGGATTCTTTGATGAATAGAAAGTTCAAAGGAACAGTATTTTTTTGTAATATTATAAATGTCTTCACTGTCACTTTTTATTAATTTAATGAAACCTTGCTTTAATTCTTTAATTAAGTAGCCAAACATACAAACTGTGAAAGCTTTTTCTCTCCTAAAAATTTAGTTTTTTTTAAGTGTTTTATTTAATAATTCTCACATTATTTTATAGGTTTATTAAGCTGTTTAGACACGACCATGTACAACTTCACATCTTATTTCAGATTGTAATACTTGTGTGAGTATTTTAATGCTTTTGTTTGCTTGCTTGATCATATTTTGTAATATTGTGATTAAATCTGAGCTGGTTGGTTTGGTTGAAGACTTTGACTTCTTTGAAGTCCCTATGAAAAACATAATGGGAATGTGCTTCCAGAACCCACACAGTGCTGGTAAATGACATGTGTGCAACCCATTGAGTGTCTTCTACCTGTCAATCACTCAAGCCAGCCAATAGCCAACAGCAGAGGAGGGGTTATGCGATTGTGATGTAATCCAGCACAATTCTCCAGTTTGAGTCTCACTAGCATAATCACAGATTAGGACATGTACAGTAGAGGAGAGATTCTCCATCACTATGGAGACGTTCATGTATGTGCCATCTGCTCACATGTGTGTATGTGTGTGTCGAGGTATCAGCACAACATTCCTCTCAAACCAAAAATGCTCGTAGCATTTTGATGTAGTACGCGGTTAAATCATGGAAATGATAGTGGGAGCATAAAGCTGAGGGGGAAATGCGTTTTAAGAGATGGATTTCCGATGATATCACCACGGGACATATTTCAGATGACGTTTTTTATTATTTGATGCTGGTGGATACTCCATTTGATTTAGTGCAAATACTTCACATAATGTAACAGGCTGAGAAAGAGCTTTCGCAGATAACAGCATCTGTCTCTCATACATGAGCAGAGGGGAAATTACTAGCCACACGAGCAATTTCTGAGGGGTTTTTCCAGCATTGTACATTCAAATTATAATTAGCACTAAATGTGGTAAGTTATCTTAAAGGTAGCCTATATACGTTTCTTTTACGGTAGCATTTTTACATTCCTTATCTGTTAAACTAATTTTAATTTAATTTAATTTAATTTATTTTAATTTAATTTAATTTAATTTAATTTAATTTAATTTAATTTAATTTAATTTAATTTAATTTAATTTAATTTAATTTAATTTAATTTAATTTAATTTAATTTAATTTAATTATTTTGGTGGAACCATTTTTCAATAACAGTTTCAGAATAATCTGCAGAAATTAAAGAAATGTTATGAATAAATTAGTCATGGAAAAGCTTATTATGAGAGGAAATATTATTATGTTTTTGTTGTAATTAAAATTTTTATAGTTAAATATAAAGTAATAAATATATTACAAACAGTCAAAAAAAACATATTTTACACTATAATTATACATATAATTTTCATTGCATATGGAAAGTCACTTAACAACCAATTAACATTTATTTATTTTTTAGGGTAGCTTTTTTTTCTGTCCATTTTTTTTGTTTGCTTAATTAAATTTAATTTGGTGCCATATTTCAAAAACAGTCACAAAACAATGTCATAAAAATGAGTCAGAGGAGTTTACGACATGTTTTGTTTCAATATACTGTACTAGTACTAACATACTAGTATAATACTATTATACATATTTCAACAGCATTCAACATATCAATCATTATAAGACATGTTAAACAAAAAATAAACAAACTAACTCTGGAACACAAAAGGAGACATTTAGCACAAAAGTGAATGCGTACGACTATGTTTTTATAAATGTATAGATAAAAATTTTGGTCTGTTTCTCACCGACGCCCTTCATATGACATTAGACAGATGGATATAGTCATAGTTACTTCTTTTTGGTGCTTGCTTTACTTCTTTCAGGTTGATCGGCACCGATTCACTATTTATTTGTATTGACAAGAGCAGCTTGAACATTCTTCAAAACATCTCATTTTGTACTCGACAAAAGTTAGTCATATGAGTTTGCGAACAACTTGTATTGAATTGTAATTTTTAGGTGAACTGTCCCTTTAAATCCAGAGGAATGAATGAAGACCTACACATTCCTTCACCTTTTCGTGGCCTAATGGTTAGAGAGTCGGACTCCCAATCGAAAGGTTGTGAGTTCGAGTCCTGGGCCGGCAGGACTTGTGGGTGGGGGGAGTGCATGTACAGTTCTCTCTCCACCTTCAATACCACGACTTAGGTGCCCTTGAGCAAGGCATCGAACCCCCAACTGCTCCCCGGGCGCCGCAGCATAAATGGCTGCCCACTGCTCCGGGTGTGTGCTCACAGTGTGTGTGTGTGTGTGTTCACTGCTCTGTGTGTGTGCATTTCGGATGGGTTAAACGCAGAGCACAAATTCTGAGTATGGGTCACCATACTTGGCTGAAGGTCACGTCACTTTCACTTTTCTTTTCACTTTCACTTTTGCAACAGTTCAGTCCAGAGAGAGAGAGAGAGAGAGAGAGAGAGAGAGAGGGAGAGAGAGAGAGAGAGAGAGAGACTGATAGCATCTCTCTTCAGCTCCAGTGTGTCTGCTGTAATTACAGAAAAACACACTACAACACATCCATGTCAACACTCTCTCAGGTAACACAACTGTTACGTCGCTCTTCCACTAACACACTGACGTATTCCTGCTCGGGTTATAAAGGGCAGCTCAGCGTTTGACGTTCAGATGTTCGATTTTCTGCTGTAATATTTATCCACATTCCAGCCGAGCGAGTGAGCACTTTGAGGTGGAGATGTGTGTGTGTGTGTGTGTAGTTTATAAATTAGAAGGTGTTTAGCCATCCGTTCCCTTTAGGAAATCACTAATGAGATCTCTATCGTTTCTCCTAGACAGCAGTGAGATTAAATGGACACTATTATCGGACTATTATTCTACTCTGTTTTTTTGAAGAAAAAGACTCATATTTGTCTGGAGAAACCTCAAACTGCTTTCAAGATACCGGAATATTCTCTTTATATATGACTTCAAATACTTCTGATGAAATTCTCTCAAAATCAAATGACCAAAAAATCAGATAATTACATGAATTTCTCATTAATTTGCACTTTAATTTGTGCCTTTTTAGAATAAATCATTCGTGGAACATTTTAGGCAATATGACGTGTTTACAGTTTTAACAATAGTTTGAAAGTAAATCAAAGTTAATGTATTGCATTGGTAGATATTTTAGTATAATATACTTAAGATATTTAATGTAATTTTTAACTATTAAGGATAAAATTAATTCATACACTTATAAAAATAATTGTACTATATTATAAAATATTTTACTACATTATAATAATTATTATTACTTTAATTTAATTTTAATTTAAACCATCACAGGGAGCTCAAAAATAAAATAAATTTAAATTGTATTTTATTTTATTTTATTTTGAGCTCCCTGTGATGTTTTAAATGTACATTTAAATTTTTATTTTATTTTATTTTGAGTTCCCTTTGATGGTCCTGAAGGACAGTAATCTCATGCTTTGAAAATGATCTCTGTTCAATGATCTTTGAAAGGGAAGTGAAGGCTGGTGTTCTCTTTATGAACGGAGACTGATTGCGTGTTTACGTCAACAGTGTGTGTGTGTGTGTGTGTGTGTGCCATCTGTTCTTGTCTTCTACTCTCACTGTGAGACTAATTACAGGACTTTACATGTACCCACAACAACCAGGACCAGAACCTGATGAAACCTTTTTGAGGAACCTCAAATCTCTCTCACACACATCTGACACCTTCACAGCTTCATTTATGTGTCGTTATTTAAATCCATACAGCTGTAGTCTGACACAATATCAGTATTTCACACTGTAACACAACTTTTTGTGCAAACAGATGAAATCTGCTCTAGAAGTGTGAATATTGTTAAATATATTTTTCTACATTTTGTTTGAGTTGGCCTGTACACTGAAAAAAAGATGGAAAATGTTTTTATAAAAAAATTTGCTAGTGAATTTTACAAAGAATTACAAAGAAATGTCAAGTAACACATTGAATTAAATGTGAAATTTGAAGCAGAACGACTGAAATAGTATTTCCGTGTAAAACGTGCTCAAGGAATCAATTTTGAAAAAAAAAAAGTTTTTAGAGTGTATTATTATATTTAACCTTATATAAAAACTGAAGAAGTCTGTTTTCATTTTAGTAACTACAATTTTAGTAAAAATTTTTTTTAATTAAAATAGTTTCAAAGCCATTTTTTCAGTGTTCACACAAAAGTATTGAAAATCATCTTGAAATGAATTTTTCTCTATTAAAAGAAGTTAAAAAGTAATATTCTGCCAATATATATATATATATATTTTTGGAAACAACATAATAATTTTTATGAATTAATCAATTCCCCCTGAATGTATGGGTTGGTTAGGATTAATTATTTGTGCAATTTCTAAGTGAAAATTGTTTCTATTCCAATATTTTACAGTGTATTCCTTAGCAATTTCTTATATATACACACACATGCACACACACACACACACACACACACACACGCACACACAGACACGCACACACACACACACTCACACACACACACACACACATGCACAAACACACACACACACACAGACACGCACGCACGCACACACACACACACACACACACACACACACACACACACACACACACACACACACACACACACACACACTCACACACACACACACACATGCACAAACACACACACACACACACAGACACGCACGCACGCACACACACACACACACACACACACACACACACACACACACACACACACACACACACACACATGCACAAACACACACACACACACACAGACACGCACGCACGCACGCACACACACACACACATCTTTGTTTTTGTGTAAAGTGTGTTCATCCCATAGGTGTAATGGTTTACAAACTGTATATTCTATGGCCCTACACCTAACCCTAACCCTCACAGGAAACTTTGTGCATTTTTACTTTCTCAAAAAAACTCATTCTGTATGATTTATAAGCGTTTTGAAGAATGGGGACATGGGTTATGTCCTCATAAGTCACCCTCTCCTTGTAATACCTGTGTCATACCCATGTCATTATACAGAGTTGTGTCCTGATATGACACAAAAACAAGAGCACACACACACACACACACACCTATATATAAAAGTATTTTAAACATTCTGAATATAATACTATGACTCATGACTGGTTTCTTTAGTTAACTGAATATTCATATTTGTTTGTTTGTTTCTTCCCAAGGGAACTATGGTGAGAGTGGGATGGAGGCGTTTAAAGAGATGGCGGGAAAGGAAGGGATCTGTATCGCTCACTCGGATAAAATCTGGAGTAACGCTGGCGAGCAGAGCTTCGACCGTCTGCTGGTCAAACTGCGCAAGTATCTGCCCAAAGCTCGTGTGGTGGCGTGTTTCTGCGAGGGCATGACCGTACGAAACATCCTGATGGCCATGAGACGACAAAACCTCGTCGGAGAGTTCCTGTTGATCGGCAGGTCAGTGGAGGAAAGAATGGGGAAAAACATTGAGAAACTGAGTGCGATTGTACTTGGCCTTCGACTGGAGATTTAATTTGTAAAACCATCCCGTCTACTTGAAGACCAACTTAAAAATGAGAAGTGTGTGAGAAACAGGGTTATTATAGTTAAATAAGACTACAACTATAAAAACATGTTTGCTACTTGATATCAAATAAATCTTAACTAATATAAAATATAACAAAAAAAAATCAGCTAATTAACAAGGCAACATTTCTCATTTTTATTTAGTTTAATTTGATGTGTTAAAATAACTAAAATTTGAAGAAGTATTAATAAAAAATATATAGACATTAAAAAAAAAAAGTTTTAATACATTTGTTGTGTGTAAAAAAAAATCTGTCTGTGTCCTTTTAATTAATTTTTATTCATTTTTTAGTTCTTTTATTACATTAAATACATGTATTTTTAATACGAGTTAAACTAAATGAAAATTAAATAATGTTGCCTTGGCAACTAGCTGAAATTATTTTGGTTATTTATTTTATTTCAGTAAAAATTTTTATGTAAGATTTTTGTTATGAGTTTACCTCTAATACCCCTGGCATGGCCTACTGTTATGAAATCTGCGTGATTTTTTCAGCATCAGCTGCTCAGTAAGGATGAGATCCAACAGGAAGTTATCATCATCCTCATTGTCATCTTCGTAGCCATCATCATCATCATCATCATTACATTATCTTCATCATCATCATCATCATTGCAGGTATGTTTCATAATTTAGGGTTTTATGCATCTTTAAAATAAAGGCTACAAAAGGGCAAGAAGAACCATTTTTGGTTCCTCGAGGAACCTTGCAGAGATCAATTCTTAGGAACATTTAATAAAATATAAAGATAACTTTTTCTACTATAAAGAACCTTTTGTGGACTGGAAAGATTTTATGGATGTTAAAGGTACTTCATGGAGAGATCAATGCCAATAAAGTACTTTTATTTTTAAGAGTTCACTTAGACACAGACACACGTTTCCTCTCTTGGAGTCTGAATGTCTCTGATGGCCTCTGTAAGATCCTCTCAGGCACTGTTAATGCCGTATTTACTGCTTCAGTCTCAGGTCAGATGGAGTGCTTCCTTCTATCTGAAGTGGAATTACAACAAGAGCCGACGGTTGACCGCAAAACAACTCATGTGTAGCGCAAGCATGTGTAGACAGAAATTAAAGTGGCCCTTAAAGCTTGTGCACACACTTTCTGTGAGGAACAGACTGAAATTTAAGTCATTAAGCTCTGGAAAAAAGTTTTTTTTTTTTTGTGCATCTCATGTGAGTGTGTGTGTAACATATCAAATCATTTCCTTTTCAGATGAACTATCCCTTAAAAAGACTCGGCCAGGTCCAATTTAATAGACCTATTTTCAATGGTTCAGCCAAAACTATTGAAAGTGTGTGCATCTCATAACTTTGTTTTCATTTCATAACACCCTAGCAACCACCCAGAAAACATTGGTAATACCCTAGTTACTCCTTAAAATACCTCAGCAACACCACATCAACCAGAACAACTTAGGACTGCTCTAGCAACCTACCAGAACACCTTAGTAATGCCATACCATAGTAACTCCCTAGTATGGTATTTCCATAGCAACCACCTAGAACACTGTAGTAACACCCTAGCAACCAGCCAGAGTATCTTAGCAACACCTGCAACAACCCAAAATGCCTTATTAATGTGCAGTAACCACACTGAATATATTAGCATGACCTTGCAACCAGCCAAAATACCTTAGTAGCATCTTAACAACCTCCTACAACACCCTAGCAACAACCCAGAACACCTTAGCAACACCCTTGCAACCAACCAGAACAAATTTGTAACCCCCTAGCAACTAGCCAGAATAGAAACGCAATGAAAACTACCCAGAACACCTTATTAACACCCTAGTAACCACACAGAGCACCATAACACCACACTTGCATCCAGCCACAACACCTTAGCAACCACCTACAACACCTTAGCAACAACCATGAACACCTTAGCAACACTCTAGCAATCACCCAGAACACCTTTGTAAACTTTGTAATGCTCTAGCAACTACACAGAACAGCTTAAGGCTGCTCTAGCATCCAGACAGAATGCCTTGGTAATACTCTAGCAACCAGCCAGTACACCTTAGCAATCAACTATCAAAAATCTATAAAAGATACTGACTGTAATACAAGTAAAAGCCATATATATGGTTGCTTCTTTTATTACAGTCAGTGTCCTTCTCAGATTTGTTGCACCTCGTTAAATCCCAGTTCTTCCACAGAAGTGTTCAGTATGACATTGGCAACTCATAAACATGACTTTGTTTCCTGGCAGACTGATAGAAATCGGTGCTTCCCGACTCCCGGAAATTGCGTGAAGACAGACAATCAGATTAGAGTTTGTCGCTGGAGAAGCTGTGGCCGTGTTTGTGTGCAGAACACGGCCGTCCAGCTTTCAGGTCAGACACGTGACAATCCAGAAACCGCAAGCAAATGGAGCGAACTTCATGATCATTAAACGCCCTGAGAGTGTTAATGATGCTTTTCCTGTCTGCCTCCCTCTCAGACAGGATGGGATGTTTTTTGCACTGGTCTGTGTTCCGCGCGGAGGAGCTGTCAAGTCTTCGTCATCCTCCTCTTCCTCCCGGCAGAGCCGAGAGTGTGAGAGGAATATTTAACAGATGAGAGTGAAAGAAAGCAAAGAATTCTGGGCCAAAGCAAGGGAATGACAGAACAGGCAGCGGAGATGTGTTTGCACTAATGTGTTTGTTCAAATTAGCCAGAGAGAAAAAAAAGAACACCCTAGCATCTACCAAGAATGTCTTAGTAAATTCAGTCATCAGAAAATCACAGAGACTTAAGTAACACCCTAGCAACTAACCAGAATACTTTAAAACCTTCGTAGCCACCCAGAACACCTTAAGCCCTGTTTCCACCGCTGGAACTTTACCCAGGAACTAGGGACTTTGGGCCGTTACTTGGTGTGTTTCCACCGCAGGAACCAGGATCTGAATAAAGTTCCAGGTAAAAAAATGCCCCTCAGAAAGTCCCTGCTAGCGAGGCAGTACTTTTTCAAAGTTCCGGAACTTTCGGGGTGGGACTTGGGCGCTAAACATGCTGATTGGTTGAGTTCACGCAGCATTGTGATTTCAACCACCATTTATCCAGTTAATTTTCAAAATATTACTGTTATTGTGTCATGAAATGTAGTTTTATAAGTATTTCAGACGAGAATGTAGTTGTTTAAAACTCAAATCTGTGGTTTATTTATAAAGACAGCGCCTATTTATAAATGTGTTTCGCTGATTTCGGAGACGTGAGCCCCACGTGATCAGCGGGAGCTCAGTGCTAGCAACCAACTAGAATACCTGAGAAACGCCCTAGCAACCAACTAGAATACCTTAGTAATGCCCTAGCAACCACCCAGAACACTGTATTATTACTGTGAAACTGCTTTGAATCAATATGTGTTATAGTTATATAGTCAAATGTCATTTGACATGACTTAGTAAAGCCCTAGCAACATGCAAAACAGCTTAGCAACGCCCTAGCAACCACCCAGAACATCCTAGAACACTAACACATTCACACAACCATAGCAATGCCCTAACAACCACCCAAAATACCTTAGCAATGTCCTGGCAACCACTCAGGACACCTTAGCATTGTGGAGACACTTTTTCTTTACTGTAGAAAATAAAAAATATAGTCCTTTGTACTATTCTGTTTGGCGCTGCTGTCCGCACAGAACATGCACTCTTTATATTGGTTTAATTGCTCATAGTATGTCATGTGGCATTCTACACAGGCTTGGCACAACCAATGTGGTTTCGTGGATGGGGCTTGTAGGATTACAAACATGTGAAAGTAGGAATATCCCAGATCCTCTTACGCTCTTGCTGGAGGATCTAGCACACACCAGCCCATCACGAGCGGCTCGCACATCTGCCCTCTCCTCGTTCCCGCCGCAAGCGTCTTGTAGGGTTTACAGAGATGCAACAATGGACCCGTCTCACTGAACTCTCACAACAGTGATCTCTACGGCCTGCATGACATGCATTAGCCCTGTCCTGCCCAAAGCTTTTACCCCACAGACCAAGCGCCAACTGATTAATGATGCTCCAAGTGTGTGTGTGTGTGTGTGTTTGGTGCAGTTGACACAACTATTCTTTTCCGGAACGAAATCAGAACCTATACCCTTCCACGGCTTGTTGCCATAGCAACAGAATTGTCACCCGTACCAACACCACCGCCTCCCGCCAGCCTCAGATTTAGTCAGAGAGGGATGTGAACAGGCGGAGAGAGGGTTTAAAGCCAGGCCTCTGGAATTACCATGAATATCTCGTTTTGCCTCCAGGATTCTCACTGATGAAGTACCACACACTCTCACAGACACAGGTCCAGCTGCTCAGAGTAAACCTGGGAAGAAAGAGAAACACGTTTTATGGTGTTTAATCAGTGTTGGTGAAGCTGCTTCTCATGCTCCTCATAATCTAACATTAACTACACAACCTAACAGCAAAAAATATTTGAACAAAATATTATGAAATATTTTACGTTATATAAAATTCCCTAATTGAGATAAATAATAATGATACATTTTATAATTTATATGTATAATATATATATATATATATATCGGAAAGTGTGGATTTTTAAATGAATTTAATTAGGGTGTTGTTAATAATATTTCATAAAAAATTATGAAATAAAAATGCAATATATACATACTGTATAGACAGATAGATAGATCTGTGTTATTTACATGGTATTATACTTGTTATTATTTTGAATAGCTTTTATTTTGATTCGTTGAGTTTTCACGTCATTCATTTTGAGTGATTTTTATTTATTTATAATTTGAGTGTTTTTAAAATCTTTTTTTAGTTAATTAGGTATTTCGTTTGTTTGATTTTAATCATTTTAGTGCAACATTTTATTTTCAGTTACATTTTTAATTGAAATGTTTGTGCAAGGATTTCGTGTATTTAATACAATTTACAAAAAAAGGTTTGTAATAATTTTAGTTTTGGTTTAATAACACTGATACCTAAAATTCTGAGAATCAGTTTTTGAACTGAAACATTTGCTGATTCATTTAAATGAGACTTCCTAATGCTTTAAATGCGAAAGAGTACAGTTTTACCGTTGAAAAAGGTGTTTGTTTAAGGCTGTAATGGAAGGATACAGACAGAGAGAGAAAACGTCTGTAAGTGTTGAGTGATTGCTTGAGTTTCCACAGTCTCAAAAGTTTCCTGACCTGCCAATCAAAAAGACAGGAACATTTCAATGTGAGAAACCCTGTGGGTCAGTCGTGTGTGTGTGTGTGTGTGTGTGTGTGTGTGTAAAGCCGTCCTATGATTGCCAGCACCCTCTGGTAAACTGTCTGACAAACTTAAGAATGTGTATGTGTGTGTATATCCATCAATCTTATGTGAATGGGTCTGTTTTTCTGTCCTGTCAGATTTCACTGTCTGTGTGTGTGTGTGTGTGTGTGTGTGTGTGTGTGTGTGTATGTATGCAGATGGACACAGCATGAGGTTTTGACCTCATGGATCTGATCTGCAGCAAGTCTAAAACACACACACATACCACTTAGCCTGACGTTTTTTAAGACCAAAAATAAAAAGATGAACACAAAGTGAGAGTATAACTCAAATACGTTTCAAAACTAAACCCATATTTAAAGGGATAGTTCACAAAAAATGAAATTCTGTCATTTATTCTTATTCCAAACTTTCTTTCTTTCTTCTGTGGAATATGATATGTTTAGCTGAATGCTCACACTGCTCGACTTTATACAATGAATGTGTGTGGACTAGGGCTGTCAAGCTAAAAAAATGCCTCAGAAAGCACTGGAAAAGAAGTCCACTTATTAACAATAAACGTTCCCTGCAGTTTTTCCGTCAAAATAAATGAAGAAATTAAGAATATTAGTATTCTATTTTTATAATTGTAATGTAAAATAAAATTATTATTACTATATTATTTTTCTTAAATATCATTTTTTGTTTTTCATTAAAATAATACATTATCAATATTTCTTTATTTTTTTGTTTTGTAATTTTTTACATTTTTCTTTTTAATTTGTGCGAAATACAGAAAAGCAGTAAACCTGTTTTTCAATCACATTTACAATCGCAGCCACAATATTTATTTTTGGTTGCTAAAATGAAAGAATCAGAAACTCAAATCATTTGACTGAAATCCTGTGTTTAGTGATGATCGTCAGGTTAGCTAAGCTCCTGCTCTGTATGTTCAGTGTTGTTTTAGCATGTGTGCTGTGTGAAGGACAGCTGTGGCCAGTGTTTTGACTGGCTGTAGTAATTGCGCTCTATTTTCTGCTCTCTCTATCTGAATGCTTGACGATCCCCCATCATGGCCTGACGTAAACGGATGGAAAGTCCACAGAAATCTCTAGTTCACTATTTACTTTTCATCTCTTCTGACACCTTCACAAACCCTGTTTACCACAAAACCCTTCATGCTGCACTTACTCTGTCCTTCAAAGCCAACGTGAGATTAAAGCGGACCCAATTTAAAGGGATAGTTCACCCAAAAATGAAAATTATGTCATTAATAACTCACCCTCATGTCATTCCACACCTGTAAGACCTCCGTTCATCTTCGGAACACAGTTTAAGATATTTTAGATTTAGTCCGAGAGCTCTCAGTCCCTCCATTGTAACTCCAGGTCTCCTGTCCAGAAAGGTAATAAAAACATCTTCAAAGTAGTCCATGTGACATCAGAGGGTCAGTTAGAATTTCTTGAAGCATCGAAAATATATTTTGGTCCAAAAATGATGACTTTATTCAGCATTGTCTTATATCCGGTTAGCGAACGAATCATTCGATGTAACCGGATCTTCTTGAACTAGTTCACCAAAATCGAACTGAATCGTTTTTCTGCTTCACGCTGAATCACACATGCGCAGTATCATCAGCTCCTTGGTTCTCAAATCTGACAGAAACGGTTCATGTCTCGAGAACGAGTCAATCTTTCATTCATTATCTGGCTCGTTGTTCATCTTCAGTGCTCTCTTCACAGCAGTTCAGTCAGTGTACTGTTTGAGTACATGCATTACTCGGGGATATTGGTTTGTTTGAACTCAGAGGGAGTGTCAGCCACGTTAAAAAAGTTAACAGCTTAAGTAATTTGTGGATTAATGCTTATTGGAGACGAGAACCGTTTCAAACGATTCAGTTCAATTTGGTGAACTGTTTCAAAAAGATCCGGTTACATCGAGTGATTCGTTCGGGAACCGGATATCACTACACTGCAGTGAACGCGCTCACAACAAGTCGTAGTTTTTGTTATTTTTGGACCAAAATGTATTTTCGATGCTTCAAAAAATTCTAACTGACCCTCTGATGTCACATGGACTACTTTGATGATGTTTTTCTTACCTTTCTGGACATGGACAGTAGACCGTACACACAGCTTCAATGGAGGGACTGAGAGCTCTCGGACTAAATCTAAATTATCTTAAACTGTGTTCCGAAGATGAACAGAGGTCTTACGGGTTTGGAACGACATGAGGGTGAGTCAATAATGACATAATTTTCATTTTTGGCTAAACTAACCCTTTAACTTCTTAATACATGTTTCTGGTCTTATTGATCTGTATTACTACAAGGACAAAAAAATTGAATTTTTGACCTGGGAAATGTCATTTATAATTTGGAAAAACATTTTCAGTTAACCTAAAATCTTGCTAATTATGATTCCTCCTAATGTAATAACTGTCACAGCAAAAATAGGGAATAAAGATTCATTTAAAAAACGTTATAAATTAACATTATAAAATAAACGTTAGCATTGGAAAGTAAAACGAGTTGCGAATGTTGTTTCATGTTGATGTTACCCTCTTGCTTTCTCTCTTGCCTGTTTCTGTCATTTGGCATCCAATTATCAGCCCATCTGAAGATGTCACTTCATCTACAGCCGTCACAACATTTTACACATGACAGGAGAGCAGAGAGGAGATGAGAGCATATCTGGTCTGATCTGGGCAGAACAGTCACAACACAATTCATTTGGAGGTCGTAACTGTCAGAGCGGAGAGACGGATCTGATGGAAAGACACTGGCAGATGCTGACGCTGTCCTCCTGTGACCCGTCTGCATGTGTGTGTGTGTGTGTGATTTCTTTAACGTCCTCTGAGTTCCGTCACCTCATGCTGATCAGCACATGTTTGCTGTAAAACCTTGGCGTGTTTTTCTTGTTGTCATGGCAGCAACACTAGCGAAGCACTCAGGTTCGATTCCAATCTTGATTATTTAATATTCATGTACTGTGGCATTCAAAAGTTTGGGGTAGGTACATTTTTAAAGCCACACAGTGTTACAACATTGACTTATTTACAGATCTCTCTTCATATTCATTGGGGGTCAGAGACAGTATTTTGACCCTGAAAAATTGAGCACTGCACCTTTAAAGCGATAGTTCATCCATCGATAATGAAAGTTCTGTCATCATTTTGTTCCTAACCAGAACTACTTTCTTTATTCCTCTGAGCTTAAATGAATGTAATACACACACACATACACACACACACACACACACACACACACATATATATTAATTTCATAAAATGTCATATTAATTGCTGAAATGAAACAGAAATGGAAAACGATGAGAAGGCCCTCAAGCCCTGTATTTTCAGTGTTGTCAAAATAAAGGTCCCAATTTAGCCACATCAGCCAGAACAGAAAAACTTATTGGCCATTGCCAGTAAATATAAATTTCCAAATGTCAGCCAATATATTGGCTGAAAAACTGAAAAATGTATTGGCCAATGCCGATAAATAAAAAAATTTTAATATCGGCCGATAAATTGGCCTTGACTATATATCAGTTAATCACTAATTGTTTCTTTTCTGAAACTCTAGAGAAGCCTCACATGAGGTGTGGCCAAACAGAAAAACTTACTGGCTGGTGCCGATAAAATCACCAAATATCGGCCGATATATCGGCTATATATCGGTCATCCACTAATTGTTTCCTTTCTGAAATGCTAGAAGTTCCACACTTGGGATGTAGCTGAACAGAAAAACTTACAGGCCGATGACAATAAAAAATGCCAAATATCGGCCAATATGACTGTCTTTGCTATATATTGGTTAACCACTAAATGTTCCTCTTTTGAAACTCTAGCACAGTTACATGTGAGATTAGTCAGGTAATTTTCTCCGGAGAAATATTTGAGATGCAGGAGACTTATGTAAAATCTTAATTTGCTCTACATTTGATCTCGCTACTCGATAAACACTCAAGATTTAAAAAGATCACATTTGTTGTTGTTGTTTTTTTTTTAACTACTGAGAGCGAAGCAGAGAGTGAGTGTTTTCTATAATGGTCTTTGTCATGGAGCAGTGGATGAGTTTTTGGGGCACAGCTGTGTGAAAGCAAGGATAGATATGATCCTTCGCAAATAAATGAGTCCAGACCATATCCGTCTGCCTGTTCATCTCCTTTCCTGATGGCACCAATGGAAATAAACAGAACACAAACCCAGTAAATACAGACTCGATCCAAACACAGGGGTAAATGAGTCAATCATGTTCACAGGTAGATGATGCTTATCTGCATTTATTAATAAATATAAGATATTTAATCCCACCGTGGCGAACAGGAAGCTCTTTATACACACCCACTCACACAGAGGCTTTTTGAGGTCTGCATGTTGAAGAGCAGACGCCCACATGTGTGGCGCTTGTATGAAGTATGAGAGGTCTGTTGTAAAGAGCCTTTCATAACACACACACACACACGCTGTAAGCTCTTTCACTAGATTCTTACAACTAA
This sequence comes from Carassius carassius, assembly GCF_963082965.1. Classification (NCBI taxonomy): domain Eukaryota; kingdom Metazoa; phylum Chordata; class Actinopteri; order Cypriniformes; family Cyprinidae; genus Carassius; species Carassius carassius. The sequence goes on from NC_081795.1 coordinate 1,991,369, forward strand.
GTCAAAAATTACATAAGTATGTGTGTGTCTTACAATTTTGAGTTTAGTCTTTGTGAAAGAAATTCTTCAGCAAGTAAGCAAGCAGTAAGCATCGGGCTGTTGTTCTTCCCATCTATTAGCCGTGATTATATTCTCTATTGTACCTTTCATTTAATTATTAATTACCATTTGGTTTTGAACTGACCCCTCTAAAGGAATTTAATTGAACCTTTTGTGACAAATTGCTTGATAGGTTTCTCATTTGTCACTTTGCATAAATGAATCTTCTAAATGAATGCATGTAAATGTAATGTAAATGTCAATACCATGGTAAGCATTTCTTCGGCCAAAATACTAGTGATTTATTATTGTTAATATTGCAAAAAAAACTTTGGTAACTTGGTTTTTCAAACAAACAAAATTTTTACACTTTTGGAAGATGATGCCATGTTAATTTATTCTAATTTCACATGAGCAATAACTGTAGTAATTATGGTGTTTTAGTTGAAACTATGGTTAGAATGGAAAAACAGCAGGAAGTTTCATAATCACTTTCTTTCTAGTTCTGTTGTGGCACACAGAGTAGCTCCGCCCCACACTGAAATCTCATTGGGCTAAAATTGTATAATAATATGGAAAATATGAATATTAATCATCATATATATATATATATATTTTTTTTTGGCTGTGATTTTGTTGTTTTGCAATGCAATAGACTGTATGGGTGTGTGTGTGTGTGTGTGTGTAAATTGCTTTAAATTTTAATAAATCTATTACATTTTACTAAATTTAAAGGTGATATCGATGTGAGAACACTATATAATATATAATAATATATTATATTTGTATATGTGTTTGTGTGTGTGTGTATTAATGTTTCTTCAGTGATGGGAGTTTGATTGATGAGGCTCGTCTCATTTTTAAACACCTGCTCAAACACACCCAATGCATTAATAAAGACTGACATTGTGCTCAGCTTTAAACACACAAACAATCAGTCTCTCAGGCGCAGAAAGCACAGGTGTGACCTGTATGAGGCACTCCATAAGAGAAAGAGAAATGAAGTCGAAAAATAGCAAAAGTTGCTGTCAGATTTATCAAACAGTGATAGTTCTATCGCCATGGCGATCTGTCTCCTCGTCTCCACGGGGATGGGCTTGTTCTGATGGAGACGATGAGACAGCGATGTCTGCAGGAAGATGCCGAGAGTCTGAGAGATTTTCAGTTTTCGACTGCTGGAAAGTTCAGATTCAGAGCTGAATGGAGAAGCACGAGGAAGAGATTAAAGCTCGTTCCCTTCGGGAAAACCTGACAGAGATGTGATTAACGATCCGAGCTGAAAGTGAATGCGTTCTGCATTCGGCATGAACTCAGAATTGATCCTGTTTACATTTTTCTAAACACACCCGTGGTGTTATTGTGCGCGATTCATTAGGTCACACATCTCAGGAGTCAATAATCCGCTGCAAATAACAGTTCTTCGCAAGGCTGGTTTGTCAGAGAGCATTGTGGGAAGCTGTAATGGCTCTGGGGACAGAAAAGCTTTGGCGAAGAGAGGAAGTTGGCACTGAAATGGCATTTGTGCCCCTCTGATGACGACCGGACACATTCTGTTAGTGTTTGTGTACGGTCACGGTTCAGTTATCTTTGCTACGCAGCACTTGTTCCAGGCGAGCGTGTGTTTGGATGATGAACTGTGTTGTTGGTCAGAGCTTGTTTAATCCTTCACCTTGGGATGTGACAGCGGCGTCAGCTGCCCTCTGTCTCACTCCGTCTCAGATCAGTTATAGCAAAGACTGATTTCTATTGGTTTTACTCCTGGTTTTATCAAAAAAATGAAGACTTGTGTGTGTATGTGTACTTAAAAACTAGGATAATGTCCTTGAGAAGGTAAAAAGTCTATAGCCAAATGGAAGTGGATTTCACCAAGAATGTCTTAGAGAGGTCATGTTCTTGTTATTAATAATTTGATTTCATCCACTTTATCGCCTGACATGTGTCGATCCTCCACTGGAAGGAATTGCTGTGAAAGGTTCAGTTGCTTTTTGTTGATTTAGTTTGGGACACCTCAGAGTATACTATATTTGCCGAGGGGTGAAGGAGGACAAGGTTTGATCCACCAGAGTAATAGAGGAGTAACTTTTCGATTCCAGTTCATACAGAGGTTTCTGGTGTGGAGACCGCAAACATGCATTATTTCGAATCAGTTGGGTGGACTGGGACTGAGCAGAACTTAATGGACTGAAAACTATTCAACTCTAATGGAGCTTTTCATGGTGGACTGGTGGAAGTGTGGAAAGTGTTCAAATGGGAGGAGATGGATATCATGATTTAATGTCCTGGTTGCTTTAAGAGCCAGTCGTACAGATGGGTCCTAGTCTAATCAAGAAGTTTAGTTTGTCTAATTAAGTGACTTTAAGACATGTAATACAGTTTACAGATACAAACATGGATAATAATCCCATCTCTTTGCCTCATTTAAAGGTGCACTCCACTCTTGCAATCACATTGTTACTCAATAAGTGGAGAGAAGATTTAACAGACTCTGATCGTACTTTGCTGCATCTGTATTGTAATGGTTCTGTTCAACTCAATGAAAATTATCTTTTTCCATCGCTTAGGATCCTCCTAGATTTTAAGGATAGTACAATGCATTGTATATTTAGAAAAGGCTAATTCCTTTGTGTCTGTACGAAATGTTTTATTTGTTAAAGTTCTGCACAGAGACAAATGAAATGATAAAATTGACACTCTGAGAGTTTGCTAAGTCTGGTTGGTAGTGTTGGACCTGAACGGAGAACACCGTACACATTGTTGAAGAAGATTGTTGATCTGCATGCAGCTGTGGCTGTTAATGCTTTTATTTCTGTTTTAAACTCTGGTTGACTGAAACAGTTTCTTATTGTTTTATGGATTGCCTATGTAATATGTTGGGAGTTGATCAGTTTTTTGTTTTTTTTTAATAATTGACTTCTGTTCAAATCCCATGCTTTTAAGAATTTTTTTTAAATACTACAGTATTTTTTTAATTACTGTTTTCTTACTATCATTTTTTTTATTTTAGTTTTACACTTTTAGTATTTTATTTTGTAAATAAACACTATCTCTATAATTGTTTCAGTTTAGTTTTATGACATTCATTTCTATTTTATTTTTAATTTGCCTTTTTAGTTTATTATAGTTTTCATAGTTTCTTTTTTTTTTTTAGTTTTACGGTTTTAATTCAGTTTGTGTTTGGTATTTATTTTGTTTTCAGTTTGTCTTAGATTTAGTTTTTGATAGGTTTTGCTCTCTCATTGTTTCAGTTTAGTTGTATGGCGTTTTCTAGTTTTAATTTATTTAGTTTTTGTTTTCATTTTAGTGTTTTAGGGCTGCTAATTACAAATTAATATATTTGCATCATTTAACAGTATTATATTTCTCAGCACAGTCTAGTGTCATTGCTCTCTATTGCTCTTGCATGTTAAATATACTGTAGGTGAGCTGCAAAGGCTTCAAGGTTTATACTTTAGTCCGCGATCAAAAGTCTGAGATCTCAGTATGAACAATTCTACTCAGAGACCAAAGTATCTAAAAAAAAATCTATTCCATCAATTTATTTTTTTGCATTTATTTTTTTATTTTATTTATCCTAATGCAATTTAGGAGAAACATCTGAGATTAAGCTGATACTGAAACATTAAAGTGATCCTTTAACACACAAACACACAGTATATCATTTTCCTTGGAATCCCCCATAAGCACCCACTCGGATGCTGCCGCCATGGCTACAGTCTCAGCCAATCACGTCGCAGCCAGCTGTGAGGTCATCAGTCCCTCCACACAAGCACACAGGGTGTCAGATGAGTTTGCCCACAATGATGCCATCTGCACCCTGAGTGTGTGTGTGAGTGTGTGTGTGTGTGTGTGTGTGTGTGTGCTCATTTGCACTAGTTTCATTACCGAGGTGACTGTCCTTCTCTGTCCCGACTGAAGTGTGTGTTGTGAAGCAACGTGATTTGATGTCTGTGTTTTGTATTAAGTTTAACCCCGGGTTGATTTCTCCAGCTGACCTGTCGGCAAGGATGTAATTGAGTTCGCAAACACACACACACAAGCTCTGTAACAAACCCTAGTGAGCTGCCTTCCTCTATTTGTTTGGTGCTTGAGATGCTGCCTATGAAGAACATTTCAGTTCTGATGCCCATTAGGATTAAGCTATAAAATCATACATGCACAAACTTGCAACTTTGACATATGAACTCATAAATCACCCATAGTCAGTCTTCTTGTGTGGTTTAGTGAAATAAATAATTCAATACTGTATGATTATGTATTAAATATAATTATAATATTAATATGATATATTATTATATATTGTTATATTCAATTTAGTTTATTTATTTATTTGATTTTTAATTATTTTAATGTAATTCATTTGGGATTTTCTATATATACAATTTATTATAAAATAAATAATACATTCACATTTTAAACAAAATAATATGTCTGTATTTTAAAAAATAAATTTTGTTTTTAATGTGTTTTTATTTTTTATCATTTTATATTAATAATACATTAATTTGACATACTTTAAACAATATAATTTATGTCAATTTTTATTTTCTTGATTGATTTTTTATTATTAATATAAAAAAATGTTCATGCTGTTTATTTATTTACTTTTGTATTATTATTTTTATGATTTCTTATCATTTGTATTTTATTTTTAATTAACTTGAAATTATTATATTTGTTTTAAGGTCATTAGGATTTGGCTACAAAATCATATATACACAATCTTTTAATTATTAAATGTGTGCAACTTTGACATTTTATATAACATATAAACTCATAAATCACTTCTAGTCTTAATGTGTAATTTAGTGCATAGATATCATAGAAATGATTCAGTGGTGTATGATCTGTATGATTCAGTATTTCACACACACACACACACACACACACACACACACACACACACACACACACACACACACACACACACACACACACTTACATACAGATGCATGTGAGATTTTCACATGAACAATTATCAGTCTTTTAAAAATGCCTCTAGTTGTCATGGTTACTGGGGAAACTGGCATTGCAGGCAGAGAAAAATAATGAGTCATTTGTGTGCGGGTGTTCATTTAATTGGCAATTTGTATCTACTTTGTATCAAAACTATTTAATTTGTCCAAATGTATCAGTGTACGTTACGGGAAGGCTTCACGCTGCTGAACCGAATGTTTCAGCCTGATGCTGCCAAAATCACACACACACACACACACACACACACACACAGAGAGAGAGAGAGAGAGAGACAAAGAGAGAGAGAGGCTCAGTTCCAAAACATAGCCTTGCTGTCTGCTGCCTACATAGGGAACCACCTTCTAAGGCAACACCCTTAATTTTATTTAATCTCACAAGTGACTAACTTGAAATGCTGTTATCATGTTGCTAATAAGCATATAAATTATATGTATATATATATATATATATATATATATATATATGTATATATATATGTATATATATGTATATATATATATATATGTATATATATGTATATATATATATATATATATATATATATATATATATATATATATATATATATATATATATATATATATATATATATATATATGAAAATATAAAAGAAATTATACAAGAAAATGTCTTTTAATTTCGTTTCACTGAATAATTTATAAGTGCATTGATAATCAACATTTTTCTCTTTATCTGTCATGTTGGACGGATGATTCCCACTGAAATTGTTGCATTATTAGAAATTAATAATAACAGAATTAATTCTATATATTTCTATGTCTTTATCATTACTGAAATTATTATTATTAATATTGATGTATTTTATGCTGTTTATTTATTTTATTTAATATTATTATTATTTATTTAAAATTATTATATTTTATATTGAATATTTTTTTATTTTAATTATCTTTGGAGTTATTATATTTTATATTTGTTTTACTTTTGTGTGTCATAATACACATTCATATAATAAATAATCAACATTTTTTATTTTATTTGTCATCTTGGATGGATTTTTCCCACTGATCTTGTTGTATTGCATGCTGTAGTTCTCTAAAAAGGATGCATGTGATGCTGCCTTATGACTTTGCACACTGATTGGTTCTCTCCTTCTCAGTGACGGCTGGGCGGACCGCTACGACGTCACTGATGGGTACGTGCGCGAGGCCGCCGGCGGGATCACCATAAAGCTGCAGTCCCCAGACGTGAAGTGGTTTGATGATTATTACCTGAAACTACGTCCCGAAAACAACCTGAGAAATCCCTGGTTCCCTGAGTTCTGGCAGCACCGCTTCCACTGCCGGCTGAAGGGACACCCGCAGGAGAACAACAAATACAACCGCACCTGCGGGAGTAAGTGACCACAGCATTAAAACAATTCAAATGAACCTGTCTGAAGTCTCCATTTGTGTGCTCATGTGCTCCCTCGTTGACGTTTAGCCGTTTGAGAAGAAGAACAGTAGTCAAAGAAAAGCAAATCCTCTCTGTCGCAGACAGAAACATGATTTTGTTCTTTCATCCAGACTTCTTCTTCAGATATCACACCTTCCATTAGTCTCGCTGTCTTTCATTGGCTCCATTTATCTGAGCTTCTGCTTGAGTTCAAAGAAACTTTTTCAAATGATCCCATTAAAAATAAACAGAACAAAGAACAACCTCTGAAACAGGAATCAGAACTGTTTGCATATAAACCCGCATGAGCAGACAGACAGAAAGCAACAGTTTGGACAGAGATGTTGCTTTAATGTCGGTTCAAAACTGAAAATTTCAATCAGTGTGTGCCGAGGGGATCAGACACTTCTACATGAAATAAAATTTGCTGTGAAAGCAAGACTTCCAAGCGCAGTTCATAATCACAAACACAGTCTAATACACAAACATTTAGCCTTTTCAAGAACAGTCGAATCTATTTGATGGAATGAATCACTTATCCAAGTTATAAAATAATAAGCGATAAAATACTCTTTGTGGAGTAGTTTGTTGTTGTTTTTGTTTTCTCTCTTCCATTTCTTTTAATTTGCGAGACAATTTGAATGAATACATATGGCATTTGTAATTTGGGGATATTATTTATTATTAATATACCAAACTCGCACAAATGCTCCCAAATGTATTTTGGGGTCATGCATATTACATTTCGGGAGCATATGCGACCAAAAATTTCGAACCTTATTAGATTTTTGCTGCTGCTGTAAATCAAGTAGCTACTGCCAATAAATTTGCCGATTCGGTGCACAAGTAGCATATTATAACCCTTAGCAGATCTATACAGGTGGAGCTGGGGAAGGTGGAGGATTTCAGGAAACCATCTAAATGTAAAGCAGCAAGCTGCTCATTGGCTGCGTAAGCAGCATGAACAAATCAGCTTGTGTCAAGTAGTTTAACGCTGTGAATATAATCCATCCCAATCATTAATCCCAATTTCCTCCTCCTCCTTCTCTCTCAGAGCGGGATTCTCTGCGTCAGCAGTACGCACAGGACACCAAGATGGGGTTCGTGATTAATGCCATCTATAGCATGGCCTACGGCCTCCACAACATGCAGAAAGCTCTGTGTCCTGGTATGGTGGGACTGTGTGATGCCATGTGGCCCATCGATGGTGCAAAGCTCCTCGAGTTCCTCATGAAGACCAACTTCTCTGGAGTGTCCGGGGAACACATTTATTTTGACGAGAACGGAGATTCACCTGGGAGGTACCAGACCCATCCAATCCAATTTAATAAATAAGATAATCAATCTGCCAATCAATCAAACAGTCACTTAGTCAATGAATGGATCAATGCATCATTAGACTGATGAATCCATCCTTAATTTCCATTCATCTTCATTTCAGTGCACTAAATCGATGCTACTAACTGTGTTCATAGTTACGTGATCATGAACTTTAAGAAGATGGGGAAAGATTACTTCGACTACACGAACGTGGGGAGCTGGGACAACAGCGGACTGCAGATCAATGACGACGAGATCTGGCCCAACAAAGACGACATTATTAAATCAGTGTGCAGTGAACCCTGCGATAAAGGTCAAATCAAGGTCAGGAGACAGCGAGCTGCTTATTTACCCCAATAGTGATGTGTAGTGATTAATAATGCTTAATAATTGTGTTTTTGTTGATTAATATATTGGAGTAACAAGTTAAATCCGACTGGATTCAACTGGTTTGGCTTCAGGGCACATTTTACAGTGACAATCAAGTGGTGACTGTAAAATTAAAAGCATGGATCTTTGATGTCTAAATGAATTTTGATGGTTTAATGCATCATGCATACCAGTTTTTCCAGTCATGTTTGTTGCACGTGGACCTGTATTTCATGTAATCTGGATCTGGAATCTTTTCTTTACCTTGTGCAGTTTTATTCAGTGTTTTTTAGGACAAGGGCCTATTGTACAATCCATAAATGTTGACACTGGTGTAATTCAGTGCATTTAGAATCCAGAAATATCAACGTTCATGTAAAAATGACTACTTTCTTCAACAAAACTTGCTTATATCGTGTCACCCCTTGATGTCCAGAGTACTAGTAAAACTAGTTAAGAACCACTTTTTGTTGTTTCATGTCAACAACAAAAGAAGTTTAAAAATAATATAAAACATAAAATAAAAAATGTAACTGTATTTATATTATTATTATTTTCATTAATTTTATCCAATATAATGTAATTTACAATATTATACATTCAGTATTATTTACAATATACTTACAATTTTAAAAAGCTATTTTAAAAGTAAATAAACATTCTAAAAGTAAATATAATATTTATATTTACTACACAAGTATATACTACAAAAAAAATTATATATTGATTTTCTAAAATATTATAAGTTATATATTTTTAATATTATAAGGAAATAATTTCTTCAGATTTTTATAGTATTATATAATAAAATATTTTTTTACACAATTTATCCACTTTAACATGACCTGGAACATCACAACTGTAAAGCATAAATTAACTTGTGAATCATAGGCAGAACATGATATAAAAGCAAATCACATTTTATGTTTATTTATATTTATATTTATTTAATGTATTTTCTTCTGAAATATTTAATCTTTTAATTAAAATTATGCAATATTGTATAATTTATATATTTTAGAAAAGAAAAAAATTTAGTAAATAAACACTGCAAAAGTTTATTTTTTTCTGAAATATTATAAGCAGAATATTACAAGCTATATATTTAAAATAATATGAGGAAATGTTTTTTTTTTTTTGTAAATTCAGTTTATGTTTACAGTAAGTGTTTTATATACATAATTTATCTACTTTTCGATAAATTTAAATATAAATTGACTTACTATTATCATCTGGTGAATCATAAGAAAAACCAACAAATAAAAATAAGTTAATAAAATTAAGTTAAAACATGATATAAAAGTAAATCTAATGTTTATACTTGCTTTATATTTATTTAATATATTTATTTATTTTCTTAAATATTTAATCTTTCAATTAAAATTATGCAATATAATATAATTTATATAATATGTATAATATTTTAGAAAAAAAAACATTTTAGTTAATAAACACTACAAAAATTGAGTTTTTCTAAAATATTATAAGTAGAATATTATAAGTTATATATTTTTTAAATATTATAAAGATTTTTTGTTGTTGTTTTTTTTTTACAGTAATTGTTTTATACTTAATATATCTACTTTTCCATGACTCCAAAGCATAAACTGACATAAAATCATAAATTTACTATTTAGTGTTTTTCCTCACTGCCACCTTTCTGTGTCACAACCCTGCAGCTGAGAAGCTGTTTTATATCCTGATGTGATTATCTCGTCCGCAGGTGATCCGTAAAGGAGAGGTCAGCTGCTGTTGGACATGCACTCCCTGTAAGGAGAACGAGTTTGTTTTTGACGAGTACACGTGTCGCGCGTGTGAGCTTGGATCATGGCCCACCAATGACCTCACTGGTGAGTCCACAAACACATCAACCCACCGACGGATAAAGACTGCAGCGTAAAGATCAGAAAGATGACACAGATCCGTCTGACCCCGATTCTCCTGCGTTCACTGCCTGTGTTTGTATTACACTGAGGGTTCAACGACACGTTTTATCCGTCTCTATTCATGTCCAGTTTAGTACATCTAATTCTGTAAAGTGCTGGAGCTCCGGCCACACACCGATACTCAAATACAAATCTAACATTTCATGGAGTGTCAGATCTCCAATCACGACCAAAACAAGTTATTTGCAAAGTGCATGATTGCATCTCTCTTACATTGCCAATAATAGAAAGAGAAGGAAATAAAGAGAGATATGTGTGCTGTAGAAAGCAAATGCATTTCAATAAATCATTTCAGGGAAAAGCGAATACACACACTCATTGAGTTAAAAGGTTAACAGCATCAAAACCGTCTGAGCTGAAATGATCAAATCTGTCTCTGTCATCAGCCCACACATTTTATTAGCGAATATTTATACAATCAGATAGAAAGAAAGAATCATACAGCCAATATTATCAAGTACTGTACACTGCAACACCCTCTTCCATGATGTTGGGTTTTTTTTCGCCACACTCAAATGATAATAGTTAGTCAATATATACTTTTTCAATTTCCAGGGCCTAATTTTTAAGAGTATAACATTTTTATAGAAGATATTTATATAGATTGTTACGATGTCACAAGATAAATATTCTATTTATGAAATGTTACATATATACATACATATATATAATATATAAGATTTTAGAAAATATTTACAGTACATATACATTTTCTATTTATTTGTAAAGTCTGTTTTTTTTACAATAAAATTTTTAAATGTTTGCTTTCTAAAATGTATATTTTGTCCAATAGAAATTGCTCATTTTAAGTGCAATCTCTATAAAAAAAATTTTTTTAATCCTTAACATTTTAGAAAATTTAAGTTATTTTCATATTTATTTTATTGATTATAACAAAAACTTTAAACATTTTATGTGTCTTTGAGACATTGTCACAGTTCTTCTGGATTGAGTCTGTCTCAGTTTGTTCTGTATCTTCATGTTACTCCAGACAGACTGATGATGATCAGATCAGATCTCTGTGTGGAGCACTGACTAGATTGTTCCAATTAATGGCAAAAATTATTTATGGAAATATAAACTGATATTTCCTACTGACACACTACAGCAAAATATAGAAATAACAGACTTAAAACCATTTTTGGTTGGTGAAAATACTAGTGGCCTTAGATTTTTGCACACCACTGTATATATATATTTTTAAAAATTAAATCCTTATCCAGTAATCACGAGTATTTGGAAAAAATCTTACAAGCACCACTAATTCTTATTTTCTTCCTTTGTTTCAGGATGTGACCCCATCCCAGTGAAGTATTTAAGGTGGGGTGACCCTGAGCCCATCGCAGCCGTGGTCTTCTCTTGCTTGGGCCTGATGGCCACGTTCTTTGTCACCTCTGTCTTCATCATTTACCGTGACACTCCGGTGGTGAAGTCGTCCAGTCGCGAGCTGTGCTACATCATTCTGGCAGGCATCTGTCTGGGCTACCTGTGCACCTTCTGTCTTATAGCCAAACCTCACGTCATCTACTGCTACCTGCAGCGGCTGGGCATCGGCTTATCACCCGCCATGAGCTACTCAGCCCTCGTCACCAAGACCAATCGCATTGCTCGGATCCTGGCCGGCAGCAAGAAGAAAATCTGCACCAAGAAGCCTCGTTTCATGAGCGCCTGCGCCCAGCTGGTGATCGCTTTCCTACTGATCCTCCTGCAGCTGGGCATCATCGTGGCGCTCTTCATGATGGAGCCTCCTGACGTCATCCACGACTATCCCTCCATCCGCGAGGTCAACCTCATCTGCAACACCACCAACTTAGGCGTGGTGGCGCCGCTGGGCTACAACGGCCTCCTCATCATGAGCTGCACATTCTACGCCTTCAAGACGCGCAACGTTCCCGCCAATTTTAATGAAGCGAAGTACATCGCTTTTACCATGTACACCACCTGCATTATCTGGCTGGCCTTCGTGCCCATTTACTTTGGCTCGAACTATAAGACCATCACCATGTGCTTCTCCGTCAGCCTGAGCGCCACTGTGGCTCTGGGCTGCATGTTCGTGCCGAAGGTTTACATTATCCTGGCTAAACCAGAGAGGAACGTCCGCAGCGCATTTACTACGTCAACAGTGGTGCGCATGCATGTGGGAGATGGAAAATCATCATCCGCGGCCAGCCGGTCCAGCAGCCTGGTCAATCTATGGAAGAGACGAGGATCGTCGGGAGAGACACTCAGGTGTGTTGAATTGTGCACATATAGTATTCAAAAGGTACCTTTTACTAATAAACATCCTTTAGGGGTAAATAATGTACAAAGGTGTATCTTTTGAAAGGATACTGCCTCTAGTGACAGCTTTTGTACCTTTTTTCTGAGAGTCTAGATTTGCATTTCCTAAAGGAAACTTCCATGCATTCATAGCACGAAATAAATAGTGTTAAATTTTGTTAAGTTCAGGTTTTATGCTTCGGTTCTGTCGCTCTGCTGTTGTCATAACACTGAGCGCACGTCTTTTTGTGCGGTAATGATGGAGCTGTTAAGTTATTGACATCCATAAAAAGAGAGTGTTTACCTTAGAAGACCTGTGATTATAGGAATGAATGTATTCAGTGTGTCTGCTCACACTGCCGGAGTGTTTACCACAAAATATATGTGTTCACATATGCTACATAACGCATAGATAAATAGAACCATAAGTATTAGTTTAGTCATTTTACATTTGTATGCTTAATAAAATAATTACTGTAAAATCTTTCTTAAATACTTTTTTTTCTTTTAATTTGCAGGGAAATATTATAATAGTTCCTGTTTTGGTTAATATTTTTATAATGATAATAGTTATTACTATTATTATTGTTATTGAGGCTTTTTTTAACATCATTTTTATTATTATTATTATTATTATTTTTTGTGAATGAAGCACAGCATGCTTGGAGCTTTTTTAAAACAGTGTTTTAAACCATGATCGCAATTTTTATCAGAAAAATCACAATTATCATTTTTTTCCCAAAAATGTTGTGCCCTGATAGATAGATAGATAGATAGATAGATAGATAGATAGATAGATAGATAGATACTTTTTTATTTTACAGTGAATGTAAAATTTGTGTAATATTTTTGTAAATTATAATTATTATTATTATTATGTACATGTTTGGACAATTTGTGAAGCTTTACAAACAAGCACAGCAAAACCTGGATTTAGATATGAACAGAAATAGTGATGTTATTTGCACTGGAGTAATTTTGCAATCATTTTAACTGAATATATTATTTTAAATGCTGTTTCAGCTCTAATGGGAAGTCGGTGACGTGGGCCCAGAATGAGTGCAGTTCCAAAGGTGGCCACCTGTGGCAGCGTCTATCCTTCCACATTAAGAAGCGTGAAAGCAACCAGACGGCCGTGATCAAACCTTTCTCCAAAACGTCTGAGGGACGCTACTGCGGAGGCAGCGACATCAACACCGACAACAGTAACACCAAGATGCTCTACGAGGTCACCGAAGTGGAGGAGCGCTACCCCATCACCTACCGGCCCCACACACCCTCACCGATCAGCACTGTGACCCAGAGAGCAAGCATCGCTTTATCACAGAGCGCCTGCGCCACCAACTCCCAGGTCATGAGTGTCTCTACGTACATGTGTCAGCCTCCACACCGTGGCAGCAATGGTGGAAGTGCGTCGCAGGGCTCTTTGATGGAGCAGATTAGCTGCGTGGTGAACCGCTTCACTGCTAACATCAGCGAACTCAATAGCATGATGCTCTCCAACTCTCCTCCAGGGAGCCCTGTGGGTTTGTCCACCAGCGCGTCCGCACATGCTCAACCTGTGGAGCCCTGCTCCGCTCCGCCCTACCGCCTGTCCCGAGAGATTTCCATGCCGACCACCATGATGACCTATGCTGAGATCCAGCCCCTCCCACCGGTGGAGTCTAACGTGGGAGGGAACGTAAATCGCCCCACCCCTCCCTGCCCACTTTCTGGTTCTTCACGACTCAAAACCTCGCCCACGACAAGTGGGAAGGAGCTAATGGGGGGCGTGTCCTCAGCTCTGGAGTCGCCGCCCAATCAGCAGGAACTTGAGGAACTGCTAGCGTTGACTCCGCCCTCCCCCTTCAGGGACTCCGTCGGGTCGGGCAGCGGCTCGCCGAGTTCTCCCTCTTCTGATACCGAAATGTCCGCTCTTCCGCCCATCCCAAAATATGATTGCCTGGTGCTCCGACACTACAGCCAGAGTTCGTCTTCGTTATGAGGACGACAGATGGAAGAATGATGTAATTCACTCCGGCGGAGATGGCTTGAGTGTGTGTGTTTACATGTTCTCACCTTCGGACCAATGCAAAACAGGGCCCTGTGGAGGAATATCTCCAGCATCAGACCTGCAGTTGAATCAAAACGGTGTCTAATCGTTTCATCTAGTTGGCGTTCCGTTGGTCTATTTTGGTAGTGGCCTTAAACAAACATGGCTTTCATCTAATTAGTGCTGTTTTTATGATGACTACAGTATGTTGTTGTGCCCCCAACAGGACGGAGGTGGACGAAAACCCAACCTGGGACGTTCCCATACACGGACATTACAAGCTATTTTGCTACGTTCATCATCAAACAATGAGATTATTAAGGGCTGGGAAAAGGCACGGCAGCAAAGGGAAAAGTCTGTATAATTACATGTTGAGTAATCTTTAGCTCATACACTCGTATGCGACTGCTAGTGCACTGTAATAATTGAAGAGTGCGAGGTGAAGTCTCCGATGCTTTCTGAGATTTAAACGCAATCTTTGAACAAAGTGCTTTGTTTGATGTACCACAGGACAGCGTGAGAGAGACCGATACTCAGACACATCAGTCATTGTCCATGATTTTCTCCTTATTCTCTTTTTTCACCTTGTTCTTCCAGTTTTTTCCCATTTTTCTACCTGCCTTTTTCAGGAACTAATATATTGGTGAATCTCATGGAAGCTGTCAAGATTATATATCATTCATTCATTCATAAATAAATAAATACATTAAAAAAATTATATATGCATATAGCAAAAACTAAATTTATTTTAGGACAATTTGTTATTTTTTATTGTAATCATTTTTTATCTATATTATTATTATATTATTTAAATTTGAATATTGGGTCAACATTTAAAAATACATGAAAACTACAATTATCTTAAAATATGCTATATTTTATTTTATTTGAAGGTTTATTGATTTATAATAAATAATAGATTTTTTTCAATTTTATAGATGTATTTGCAAATGTGGGTTTTGAAATTTAACCTGAACATGACTTCATGAGATTCATCTGAATGTTATTTATTTATTTATTTTTATTGTGTTACCAATCTCCTTCCCAAATCATTGTGGTACCATGATACAATGATGGTACCAGATGATGGTAATACCATGACACTCCAAGTTACTTCTAAGAATACCATAGTAATTACATGGTAGTGGAAGAAGTCCAATCACCCCTAACAAACTAGTTCACTGTGGTTCATCATTGAGCTGCATCAAATAAAATCACTCAGTGAACAACATTTTGGTCCAGTCAACATGGAACGAAAATGCACCATGTTTACTTTCTTAATACACATTCCTGGTGTTATTTTAAACAATTAATATGTTATTCCAAAGAGAAATAACTTGCTCCACCTCTGAAATTATGTACAAATTATGCCACATTACAGAAGTATAATGGGCTGCAAATGGTGTTTCATGTTGTCCTTAATCAAATAATACTTTTCTCTAGCAGAAGGGCTTTTTTATGTAATCTTAAAGATGTATCTAAACAGTTTATTTTCCTGAAGCTCTATCTATCTATCTATCTATCTATCTATCTATCTATCTATCTATCTATCTATCTATCTATCTATCTATCTATCTATCTATCTATCTATCTATCTATCTATCTATCTATCTATCTATCTATCTATCTATCTATCTATCTATCTATCTCTTTGGTTCTATCATTCTTTCGTTGTTCTATTCTATCTATTAGGTTTTGAATCATAAAGAATGTGAGTTATAAGTTCACCATGAAGCCATTCTAATCATTTTGATTTATCGTTCCTATTAATTGTGTAAATATCAAGGGCATGCGCAGAGCAACAAGTCTAGTAAAGTTTTAACAGTGATTTATAGTCAAACCTGAACAATAGCAGTAATCTTACATGGATTACACAAGGATGGAATACCAGAAGATTTTACGAGTCTAAAGATGATTTTTTGTATCATTCCCTTGTGTACAGAACATGCTTAGATGAATGTGAGGCTATTCAAGTGTTAAGCAATTATATGAAAAACAAAAAAGTGAGATTTACAAGTAATATTTATCTTAATAGAGCTTTTAGTGCCAAAGGGGGGAGGGGAGGGTGATGGGACGAAATGTGTGTTTTTCGTAAAATAATAATATGAATAGTTTTTATGGTGATGAGTATTCTTTTTATATATTATAAATATATATTATAAATATACCAGACTTTGGGACTCAAAGCAATACAAACCATACGCATATACAAAGCACATCGGCTTTAGGCGATATTTGTGCCACATCAAGTTTTTTAATCATTCTGAAACTTCTTTCTGTGAATGAGAACTACTCTTGCATCCTATTTCAGGGATTTAGGCTGCGTCTAGATCAGAAAAGCATCAAAACTAGATTGCTCGCATTAAAATCAAATCGGTCTACACTGAAATCTGCACACTTTATAACCCCCATTAACCTGACATAAAATTCTGTTTCAAAATATTGTGCATTTGAATTAACACTGTTTTATGAATTTTGTTTGTTGTTTAAATAAGTACCTACAATTACATTAAATCCAGTTGACTATTGTTGTAGCAATAGTATCATTATAATAAGTAGTATATGATGATAAATCATGTTGGTCACTTCCAGTGTAGACAGCCTCCTAACCAGGCACAACACGATAAAATATTAACACTTATTTCTTATTATGACTTTTTTTCTCACAGTTCTTTGATGATAGCTCACAAGAGATCTAAAAACTGAATTCTGAGATGAAGACTCAGAAATCTGAGATATAAACTCAGAATTTCAACAAGAAGATCAGAATTATAAGATGTAAACTCAGAAGTCTGAGAAACAAAATCATAATTGTGAGATCTAAACTCATTATTCCGACAATAAAGTCAGAATTGCTAGATCTAAACTCAGTATTCCAACAGTAAAGTCAGAATTGTAAGATATAAACTCAGTAAACCAACAAAGTCAGAATTGCAAGATCTAAACTCAGTATTCCGACAATAAAGTCAGAATTGCTAGATCTAAACTCAGTATTCCGACAATAAAGTCAGAATTGCTAGATCTAAACTCAGTATTCCAACAGTTTACCATAAAGTCAGTATTGTGAGATCTAAACTCAGTATTCCGACAATAAAGTCAGAATTGCTAGATCTAAAGTCAGTATTCCGACAATAAAGTCAGAATTGCGAGATGTAAACTCAGTATTCCGACAATAAAGTCAGAATTGCGAGATATAAACTCAGTATTCCAACCATAAAGTCAGAATTGTGAGACCTAAACTCAGTAAACCAATAAAGTCAGAATTGCGAGATCTAAACTCAGTATTCCAACAGTAAAGTCAGAATTGTGAGGTCTAAACTCAGTAAACCAATAAAGTCAGAATTGAAAGATCTAAACTCAGTATTCCAACCATAAAGTCAGAATTGTGAGATCTAAACTCAGTATTCCAACCATAAAGTCAGAATTGTGAGATGTAAATTCAGTATTCCGACAATAAAGTCAGAATTTCGAGATCTTAACTCAGTATTCCGACAATAAAGTCAGAATTGCGAGATCTAAACTCAGTATTCTAGGAAAAAATACCTTCTGAGATTGTGCAGCAGATCAGTGTGAGCCGACAACTGTTTGTCGTAGGAAACTTGTCACATTGTGCCTGGTTAGAACAGTGTTTAATTCATGGACTGCTATTGTAATAGAAAGTGCAATT
Source organism: Carassius carassius (assembly GCF_963082965.1). Taxonomy (NCBI): domain Eukaryota; kingdom Metazoa; phylum Chordata; class Actinopteri; order Cypriniformes; family Cyprinidae; genus Carassius; species Carassius carassius. The sequence goes on from NC_081795.1 coordinate 2,009,370, forward strand.
GTGTTTTCTATGTATCAAACATCAAGATGATCAGAGGAATATGGTTTTAAAATCTCGTCACACAGTTTTGCTAAATGGCTATTTCCTCAGAGAAAATACTGTGGTCAATGTAATTCATCTTTCTCTTTGTTTACTTTTCTAATATATATCAGGGTCATATATTGAATCATTTATCTGTGTGATTTCCAGATGATCTATAACATGCATGTCATTTGGTAATAAGCTTTATTGTTTTTGCTACAGGTACACAGGAACAGCCGGAGAGATTATTCAGATTTATTGCGGTACATTAGGAAGCAGATGCGGTTTGTCAGGAAAGGCTTAAATTTCATTCGCGAGATCAAAAACATGATGCTTGAAAGATCCTGTGAAATATTAATAAATCTGCCCCTGGAAGGCGATCTCTCCTTTTTCTCTATTTCTGTTTGCAAGCTCTTCATTAAGTGGGTTTATGAACATGACAGATACATTTGGTGCATATGTAGGAGCTCTGGGTGGAATGTCAATGTTGCTGCCTATAGTAGACTCACATTGATGTTTACATTTTGCTACATTATCATGCTTGCTGGAGTACATGGGATCTTTTATTAGTGGTGAAATGCAATCATTTAGCATTTGGGCTACAGAACATATCTGTTCTGAATGTCTCGCACAAGTTTGTAGCCGAAGGACGAAACCAACTCTGTGACTCCATCTCAAGTGCTAACATCTTTTTGTGTATAATTCTTTACTCTCAAGTGATCGGTTCTATTTTTGTTATATCTATATGTATAGCTATATATATTGGGACTTGTGTTTGCTGATTCTCTGATGTAGAGATTCTGTAGGATGTTGATCATCATTGACGTGGTACTGCAGATGACTTTTGTTAACATTTGTTGATATTCCAGTTTCTTGCAGTTTTGTGGGGAAAATAAAAATGTGAGAAAATGCTTACGGCTGTATAAAAACATTTTCAATTTTCTTGACATGGAAACCGTTGTGGTGTGGTATGAAATCTTTTCAGTCATTATTAAAAACATGGAATAAATCCACCTGTCTTTGAGAATGAATTACTTTGTTGAGGCAACTTACACACACACACACACACACACACATATATATACACAGTAAATATATACGTTTTAGTATACTCATGGTGTTGAACGTTTTTTCCATTTTATCTATTTTATTTTTTAAATGTCTATATAGTTGGTAACAAGGTTCCAATAAAGTTAATAAATGTTGTTCAAATATACTGCACATTATTAATTCATAATAATAGTTAATTTATACTTATAAATAAGTTCACATTCTTCCAGTTGACATAATTTTTTTTAAGGGGGACATATTATGCCCCTTTTTACAAGATGTAATATAAATCTCAGGTGTCCCCAGAAAGTGTTTGTGAAGTTTCAGCTCAAAATACTCGATAATTCATTATATAATTTAGAAAATGGCCATTTTGAGTTGAAGCAGAAACATGCCTGTCTCTTTAAATGCAAATTAGCTGCTGCTCCCCGCCCCCTTTTCCAGAATAGGGTGGAGCCTTTATATTTACATTTACATTTATTCATTTAGCAGACGCTTTTATCCAAAGCGACTTACAGATGAGGACAGTGGAAGCAATCAAAAACAACAAAAAGAGCAATGATATATAAGTGTTATAAAAAGTCTCAGTTAGGTTAACACAGTACACCTAGCATGAGATTTTAAATAATATAATATAAAGAAAACAGATAGAATAAAAAAAGAATAGAGCAAGCTAGTGTTAGAGGTCTTTACACACACACATACAATTGCATAATTAATGAAAAAATAGAATATAAAAAGATTAGAAAGGTAGTTCGATTTTTTTAAAGAATAGAATTAGAATAGTGAGTGTTAAAGTTAGAGGGTCAAATAAAGATGGAAGAGATGTGTTTTAAGCCTTTACAGCTCGTTCGTCAAATACTCTTCCAAAACAAAACATTTGTATTTTTTTAAGGTTTTGATTATCACGTCTATTGCGCTGAAATCATGCATTTTTAAACCAATATCCGTTTAAACTTATATATGGTATATATTACAGATACAGTATATGTATATGGTTTTCTGAACACACAGAAAGCAGTTGTCATACTAAATTAAGTACTAAATTAAGTTCTCTTTCATGTCTTATTGCACTTAAATTGTCAAATACTCATAAGTTATAAAAACACAGTTAGTTATGTCTGTGAAGTTAAACAGCTGGGAAAGAAATATCAAGTTTATATTAAATAAAACTTTGCCATGTTAAAACTTAAAATGGGGGGTCTATGGGATTGACTGCCTTTTGGAGCCAGTCTCTAGTGGCCAGTCTATTAATTGCAGTTTAAGTCCCTTCCATGTTGGTTTCAAGGGAGAGACCGGAAGGTTGCTGCTTATAAAATACAAGTTTTTTATCGGGGTTCCCCATGTAAAATTCACATTCCAGGGGCTAAACATCAAGTTATCGGGGTCCCTTCAACCCACAGACATGAAAAACACCACATGCCAACAGTGCTAAAGTAGCCCAATTTTGCAGGAAAACTGGGGACTTGGCAACACTGCTAATATGGCATTGTTGCCCGTCAACAGCCAAATAAGTTTAAATTGTACTAACATTTATTTTAACTAATAAAAAAAAAAATTTTACTTTAAATTTTTTTCTAATAGAATAAATTTACATTTTATTTTGGTTAACATTTATTTTAACAAATTTAATTTTTTTGTTATTTTTAGTTAATAACTGATTGGGGGTGCATGGTGCACAGTTATATACATTTGGCAAATTCTTTTTATCCAAAGCAACAAAGCTACTTACAGTGTATTAAAGTCCTATATATTAATATCCATTCCCATGGGAATCAAACCCATGACCCTGACTCTACTGTTTGAGCTACTGTAATGTTGGTTAATGGTCACATTAAGGCAAATAAATACCTCAATAAGGAAAAGTTCCGATATTATAAGATAATCAAATAATGTGTAAAATAGTAAATCACCTTCTATACAGTGCATTGCCATTTTGTTTATTTACACATCATCTTCCATCTTATGGACCAAAGTCAGAGATATTCTACTTTATATGGATCAGCATAAGTTACCAAATGTGAATCTGCTTCAGCTTAATCCGTTATTATTGGCTGACTGGTTCAATATGATGCTGCTGAATAATGTCTGTTATTGTATTTCCCATTTCAGAGCTCATAGCCAACAGCCTCCACAATGAGCCTCATTCATCACTCACAAGCAGAATGAATTTGTGTGCGAATTGTTCATGCATCCATTCTTACGTAAATTGTGCATTGAATTGCATTCGACAATTGGGGTAAGAATAGTTTCAATTCTGCAGACAAATACTCAAACTCTGAAGCGCTGACAGACTGATGAACATATGAATGAAAGTGCGTCAGTATTATTTTCCATCACTCAAACAAATGTCTTGCTCTCACCCGCACACATGCACACACGGCTTGTGTAGAAGTGGGCGGAAGTTTCCATTATCCAGTTTTCATTCTCTTTTAAAGACTCGGAGCATCAAACACGCTTGGCATCTTAAAAAACCCAGACTCCTCTTTGCTCATGTAGCTCATGTTGCGTATATAGTTTTTTTTCCCACTCTGTGCCCTTGTTACTTGACAAATCTGAAGCATTCATGAAATACATAAGTAAACTAAACTGCAGAGAGAAAGCTGTGGACAATATTAGAAAAATCTCTCTCTGTGGAGGAGGATTGATACTGTGTTGACACGAAGGCCATCGCCTGCAGCCATTCAAAAAGATTTAACACTGTTAATGGATTTGTGCTTTATAAAAACAGATATAATTCACATATGATACTGGACAGACCTTTAGATGGAAGACTAAATCTGCCTGGCTTTGGGCAGAATAAAATGAATTGAAAACACAAATGGAAACCAAACTAGCCATGTTTCATTAAGAAAAAGTTAATTTGCTGCAGTAAGAGTTTTGTCACATGACTTCATTGCAGAATTTATTCTGTACACAAGTTTCCATTGTAGTTTATGCACACTTTTTATTGGATAAAAATGTATCTGACTCAGTTGCGCACATATGTTTTTTTATGCACATTTTTAACATCTTGGGCTTTACATGCTGCATTTTATTTTTATTTTTTTAATGAGATATCCCAAAATGCGCATATAAATTGCATTTGTGCTCCATCTGTCTGTCATTGGTTGTACAAGTGAACCATCCTTTCTAGATCAGGTGATGCACAAGAGACTTTTTAGCTACTAATTTATTTGTAATTTTAAAAGAATCTTTTCCTCAAAAGCACTGTGCTGCAAACCTGCTGCATGAACTCTTTCCCCTGGAGCTTTTTATTTTTTCTCACTCACGGATAGGATGGAGATCGTATCTCAGCAACTCTAGTTTATAGTCTCACCCAGCATGAGACCTTTATTTCACCAGCCCAGATCATTTAGCAGCAGACCAGCAGTGTTTCACTTCTGAGCTCATTTATCAGCACTACATACACACACACACGGCAAAGTCATGTGAGTCACTGAACATGCAAAGCAAAAATGGTTACAGTACGTTCAAAATACAAGACGGCACAGTATATACTGTATATGTAAAAATAAACATTGGAGTATTTAGGTCACATGACCTCATTACTTTGATTAAGTATTGATTCATAAATACAGTTCTTTGCATTTTTATTTATTTTTTTACTTTTGGCAGTCTGACCAAATAGTCTAGACAGAGATGTTAAAAATAATAGTTACTGATTTCTGGTCACTAGAAATACAGTGTAAAAAAATGTTTAGCACATTTTAGTACAATTTTAGAACATTTACATCAAATTTTCACATTTAATTCAACACGCTTCTGTTTTATTGTAATTGTTTGTGAATTGTACTATAAGTTAATCTTTTCTACACCATGTTTTTCCTGTGTAGTAGTCTCTATGGAAGTCTGTTTCCTCCATGCAATAAAAAAAGGTAATTGCAACTTTTTATCTAACAATTCAGATTTTTTGTTTATATATCACAGTAATGATTTTACTAAGAGAAAAATTACAATTGCAAGATATATAATTTTTTTTTATTGCAATTCTCTCAATTGTGACTTTTTTCAGAATTCTTGCAATCCTGTTTTTTTTTTTTTTTTTGGTTCTACAAAGAATAAAAAGTAAAATGTGACTTTTTAATCTCACATTTCTTCAATTTTATATCTCACAATTTTATATCTCACAATTCCAGGTTTTCTTCTCAGAATTGCAAGATTGTCTCTCACAATTCAGACTTTATATCAATTATAAGTCTAAATTGTGAGATACAAACTCACTTGTTTCACAAGTCTCTGTCTTTGGTTGTTCAGTACACATATTGTCAAACGCATACAGAGTAATTTATGCATAAAGGATAGTTTTATACTAATAATGCATACTGCATACTATAGAAGTAGCCTGATTTGGTGTAAGATGCATGTGTAGTGGAGTGACAGCAGATGGCGAGCTTATGTAATTACATGTGGGCTAGAGCAATGAACAGCAACACGTCTAAATTCAAGACCCCGAGATCATGTCATTCAAACACACACACACACACACACCATGAAAATGTGTGGTGATTACACTAATCACATATGAGACTGTTTTAGGCGCACACACACACACACACACACACAGAGCTGTCAATTTCAAGAGCCCTCATACTCAAGCCCCTCCACATGAGCATATAATGTAATGCTGTTGCATTTGTCTTGTCTTAAAGGCTGCTTCCTGTTTCATGTGTGTCAGTTTACTTGTACTGTGTGCTCATCTGTAACAGCAGAGCATCCCTGAACAATAATGATGGCAAATACATGCTACCATACTGCAATTTCTGCAGTATACAGTATGTATACTGAGGACAAATACTTATGATTTAATTTTAATTATTTAATACTTGTGATTATTAGTATTAACTATAAAAATTAATAACTTATGATTACAAGTATTAATGATATTATACTATTACATCTATTTCATGTCATTATTTGGTCTGTCTGCCAAGGGTTAAGATGTTGAAAAATGATAAATAACCTAAATGAGTAAGATAATGAAGTCATATGACAACAATGTTGCATAATACACCCTTAAAAATAATGTTGCTGTTTTTTGTTTTTGCATTGATGGAACCTTTAACATCCATGGAACCTTCTATGTTCTTTATTGCAGAAAAAAAGTTCTTAAGATTAAGAAAATGGTTCTTTAATATTGTATAAATTCTAAGCAGTATGCTAGTGCTCTGCAATCTCTCCTTTACTATTCCCACTTCACAAGCGTAACAGCGACAGGAAACTGCCCTGAAATCATCTTCTCATTAGTGTCAGCAGTACGGCAATGATTCAAAACAATTCTGGCAGACCAAACCCTGGTGCCGCACCAGGACTCCAAGTAAAACAGCTGTTTTAAAGTGGACACACTCAAACTCTCACTTCCTTCTGTCTTCCTAACACACACACACACACACACCTCTGGCAGTGCTGCACATCTAAATAGCCCCAGTGACTAATTCCTGTGCATTTCAGCATTCAGCGCTGTCTATTCTGGGCTGTTAGGATGGAGTGTGTGAATCATTGTCGCTGTGGTAATTGCTCCTCTTTGTCTTCCCCCACCCTCTCCGTTCTGATTGGTTAATGAGGCTCTTTAAATGCACCAGCTTGTTCGTTCAGTTGAAGAGACAGCTGAGCTCAGAGGGGGACATCAGATGGCCTTTTCTGTCTTAAACAGCTCTAAATTTAATCAGCCAATAGCATTTAGGAAAAATAATGCAGGCAATGTTTGTTGGCTCCATATATTTTGTTGCTTACTGCATCATTAGCTGTTAAACCATTAATGGGGCAAGGAAGTTTTTGTTCGTACAGCAGTGGGGCACATTACTGTTCCCAAAGGTCAAAATATGTGTTATGTTGTGTAAAGTCTTAGTGATTTAGTGTGTGTGTTTGCAGAAGCTACATACTGCTGCCTAGCAATTATATGTTCATACTGAAAATCGTTTGGGTTTTTCTACACTGTTTTTCAACCAGGTTCTGAAACTTGCATGAACTGTTCAGGGCACATGAATATTTAATGAGGCAAGCTTGACAAGTTTGTGACTGGTTATATATACTGGTTAATAGTTCAAATAAAAATTTACATTTCTGGACAATATGTGCTCATCCTCAGGTCATCCATGATCAGGATGAGTTTGTTTCTTCATCAGATTTGGAGAAATGTAGCATTGCATCAGTGTCTCAGCAATGGATGCTATGCAGTGAATGGGTGCTATTAGAATGTGAGTCCAAACATCTGATAAAAAACATCACAATAATCCACAAGTAATCCACTCCACACACTGGAGAAAGTGTTATTATGGATTATAAAATCATATTTTGGCCAGAAGCAATGGTTTGAAGTAAATCTTGATGGATTTGTTTCTTACAAACAAGCAACTTTTCGTTTACATGGGATTAATTGATGGACTGGATTGGTGTGGATTACTTATGTTTTTATCAATTGTTTGGACTCTCATTCTGACGGCACCCATTCACTGCAGAGGATCCACTGGTGAGCAAGTGATGCAATGCTACATTTCATATTTAGGTCAACATTTACATTAACTTTCTGACAAGCACACAATGTTTGTGCTATTGAAACACACTGAAGACCTTAAAGAGCAAACATTTAAGCAAATAGCTGAATCTTGTATTTGCAGGCCTAAAAACCGTTAACCTCAAATGCTTAAAATAAGTCAGAAGTGAAATGAGTAAGTTCTCCCTGGCACGTCCTTCTGTTGTTTTGCTGATAAAGCGGTTATAAAAACCCCACAGAAGACTTGTCAGAAGTGTGTGACTCAGGTTTTAAATGTCATGACTGCAAAATTTCACTTAACTAAAGATCTGTCTCCAAGGGTTTGCATATTTCTAATGCAGATATACTTTGGAGACATATTTGTTGAAAACATCATTAGAATTTAAATTCAAGACAACACTTAAGCTCTGTAACAGGATTTCTGACTTCAATATGACTGTTGTTTTTGTTGAGTAATTGTGTCACTGTAAATGTGTGTGCATGACTAGATTATATGTAGTCTATTTGTCCGTATGATGAATGGGTTTATATTTTTTTTGGTCAGTGTATGTGATTGAGTTAATGCGTGTTTTGTCTTAAGAGCTCATTATTGTGTGTGATAGAATCAAACGCGCCTTGTTTGCATGATAAATGTGTATTTGTTGGTGTGATGATAGCATTATTTCATCTGCGCGCGCTCACTGGCATGTCATGTGACTCGTGTCATATGATCGTTGCTGTATAAGTTCAGTAGCACGGGGCTGGTGAGTTTTAGTGCTGCAGGTGCGCTGAAGGACACGAAATAGTTTCCTTGCGTCCGGTCAGTATTGAACCCCGCGCTGTCCCGTTACAAATTACCGTTCGTCTGCCATCGCGATGCGCGCACTCGCCCTCATTGTTTTGTTGGCGTTCATCGGCGGGTCTGCGGCCGACACCCCTGCCAATTGCACCTACGAGGACCTGCTGGGCACCTGGATCTTTAACGTATATAATGTGGGTCAAGACCGAACCATCAACTGCTCCAGCACAGGTCAGACCTGATCAGACCATCATACGCTTTTGTCTTCCACGCGGAAGTTCAGTGTGTTACTTGAGGTCTTCACCTGAAGATCTGTGCCTTTTTAATACAGTCGACCTAATTCTAGGCGTTATTCTAAAATGATGCATTAAGGATGGCATGAAGATATACTTTTGGCTTTTTGAATGGCCTACTCTTAATAACGCTGGTACGGTGGTAGTACAATGATTAGCGTTTCTTGTACTTCGATTTATTATTTGCCATGCTACTGAATGATTACCATGTTCCATGTTACTCCCAAAACATTGATGCTGTCTGAGAGTGCAGAAGTGTAAATACTATTGTCTCTTTATGATTTTGTGTATATTGTTTACTTCCGTTGTGTTTTAAAACCTACATAACTGCCCACGAATGCTCTCTATGAAGGCGTCGTGGGTGCATCTAAATATTCTAAAAAGCATATGAAGTACATAATACAGTCTATAAAGAAAGCTCTGTTAGTATTGCTGTAAGACTTTGACATTTACCATATAACATGCTCCTATGCCATGGAATTTCCAAAGTAACTACTTTATACATTTGGCTTTTTGTATGTTCTTAGCAATGACATTATAGTTCAATATTTACCATGCTCATATACCATGGTTTTTCCAAGTTACTCAAAGAATACAATGCCAAAAACATGGTAGTACCATATTAATGTAGCATAGTAGTTTGTCAGTTTCAATTAAAGCATATTAATTGTATTTAACAATGTTGCATTAGCATTTTAATGTTGCCTGAGAGTACAAAATATACATTTCTGGTTAACACATGGTTTCCTTTTCCTATTGTGTATGTTGTCTGTGTTTTAAAACCTAGTGAACTGTCTCCAAAGGCAGCATTTGTGATCTTCATAGCACATATGATGCAGACGCAGGTTTTGAATTGTAGCCGTTGTGTTTGCATAACACCAAAGCTACTTCCTTAAGTTTCTAAATTAAACTTTGTTGACTCTTCAACAGGAAGGTCAGTGAAAACGGTCACTGTGGACCTGCAGAAGTTGTCTGTTGCTGTGGATGATCTCGGTCACACTGGCTTCTTCACTCTCATCTATAACCAGGGTTTTGAAGTGGTGATCAATGACTACAAGTGGTTCGGGTTTTTCAAGGTTAGCATGATGAGACACTTTTAGTCTTGGTTGACAACACATGACTGGTCAGATGACTGAGATTTCAAAACCGAAGGGAAATTCTGACATCAGTTTCACTGTTTTATATTGTACTGGTGTGTTTCACTTAAGAAATGTGGTATGATTTTACACATGCAATCTCTAGGATCTGAGTTCTGGTGTTATTTTAGTGTCTCTGTTATATTTTCAGCTTAAATTATTTTTAGTTTTAGTAATTTGTGTGCTTTTGTCATTTTTCTTAGTCTTTAAGTATTTCAACTTACTATTGCAGTTATCATATATATATATATATATATTTATATTATATTATTACACATTTTTTATTATATCCTATTACTACGGATCACAAGATGTTGCTGGGGAGTCACATAAAATGGTTATTTAAAAGCAGTTAATTAATAATAATAATAAATGTCTAAAATGCGGTTAAATATTGTGCATTAACAGTAACTTTACTGCATTGAGATTTTTTTTTTCTCCCTCTCTCGGTGTCTAGTATTCGAAGCAGGGTTCAGAGGTCACCAGTTACTGCGATCAGACACTGCCCGGTTGGGTTCATGATGTTTTGGGGAATAACTGGGCCTGTTTTACTGGGAAGAAGGTGCAGCCCATCCCACCTCGAATCGAACACAATCACATGTTTGGATCTGAACACAATCTGTAAGTGTGTCAGCACTCTTTGTTCTTCTCTATTGTGATGCAACTGTTCTTTATCCTGCTGTATATCTTGATAAGGTCTCGTGTGATTTCATCAACCATAGTTGATGTATTTATTGGCTTGTATTGGTAACAAACATCTTATGATCTCTAGGCTCATGAAGCTGCCATACACAAACAACATGGAGTTTGTGAATCAGATAAACTCTGTTCAGAAGTCCTGGAAAGCGACAGCATACAGTCTCCATGAGACCTTCACCATACAGGAGATGCTGAGAAGATCAGGAGGACATGCTTCACGTGTACCACGGTACACTTACTTTAATTGGTGCAGTCAGGGCTTTGTGTAAAAAAAAAAAAAATAACTGATGCCTTTTAAAACTGAGTTTGGGCTCACAAATGTCTAGTGCAATTTTAGAAGCATCTTGCACTAAAACAATAATGAACTGTATTGGAGAAATATATAAAAAATTGGTTGCAGTATAATTTGTACTGAAAATGAAGAGCAGGAATATTTAGTTTAGAAGATAAATTGTCAATTGTGATGTCATGTTGGGTTTTTCCTCTCTCTCTTTCTCTCAGACGTGTCAGACCTGTGACGGTTTCTGCTGACAGTAAGATGGCAGCCGGTCTTCCAGAACACTGGGACTGGAGAGACGTGAACGGAGTCAGTTATGTTAGCCCTGTCCGCAACCAAGGTGTGTGTGTGTGTGTGTGTGTGAAAGAGAGAGAATAAGAGGAAATACTGCAACAAAATGGTTGCTTCAATCCATGTCCTGTATTGCTCAGAGTTGAGCATGTGATTTCAATCAAAAAAACCCTTGCAATCCTGTACCACCTAGAGTTGAGTTCTGGGAATAACTTCAATATGCTACTATTGATTGATAGTGTTCACTCTCCAATCCAGGAAGTGTGTGTTATTTTAGTAATGTAGCTTTTCTTGCTATAGAACAGCCTGATAAGTGATGCTACAAACACTACCAGAAAATTATGAAGGTTTTGTCTAGTGTGTTTGGCTATTGTTTATTTTTATAGAAATTTCCGTAAACCTAATCCCGTATTTTTTTTTTTTATTGAAGTGTATAATAATTTTGAAGTAAGGTTTCCATAGAAGAACCTCTGGATACTTAAGTAAATTTCATATAACCCAGGGTTTCTTTCTGTCAATTCTTTAGGCCATTTTTGCCATTGCTATTACAGAATTTAGTGATTTTTACTTTTAATTTACTACATTTATGTAATTCATTTTCATTTTTTAAATTAATGGCTTTTTCAATTAACACGTGTGAATATTTTTTGTTTGACGTGTGCAACATGCAGTAACTACATCTTGTTTTCAAATATATTTAGTTGTGTGTTACAAGGATATTTTTGGGAAATGGATATTTTGGACTGAAGTGATTTGGTTTAAGATCCGTGGTCTCTGAGCAAGGCCTCATCACTAGTTTGTCTATTTAAAGCGCTCTTATTTCTGTCTTAAGATGTCTAACTGTCTTTGACTAAAGGTTCTGATCACATTATGATTTTTTGAAGAAAAAAAATTTCCACTTGTACCTAAATCATACTACTCTAAGGTTTACCGTCTCATCTTTTCTGGTCAGTCTTTTACTGTTGACGAGAGGAACGGACTGATTTTGTCTGGCTGGTGGCTTGTCTCTGAAATAAGTGTGAGATGATCATTTCTTCAAGTGATGGTCGACATGTCTGGAGTGGCCCGTTCCTTTCAGAGTCTGATAGCATCTCACTTTTGCTAAGAGCGCCTTCAGATGCACAGGAGGCATTTGAGGAGGAAGGAGAGAGGATTAGAGGATGGATCTGTAGGACAAAGTATTGAGGTTGTAAATTGTCATTTTTCATCTCTAAATGTTTTCCTCTCTTCTTTCTTAAGCTCGATGCGGCAGCTGTTACTCTTTCTCCACTATGGGGATGCTAGAAGCACGAATCCGAATCCAAACGAACAACACGCAGCAGACCGTGTTCAGTCCACAGCAAGTGGTGTCCTGCTCCCAGTATTCTCAAGGTAAAAGCACGTGTTGATGCACGGGGGCAAACGTTAAATATGACCCATGTCTGTGCTGAACTTCAGAGGACCTGTCTGCATATTTGCAGTTATAAAACCATGAATGTTTGCTTTTCCAGCACCCTTAGGATTATGGTTACACAATCCGATTGAGATCAGAATGGATTCCTTGCGTAAATGTTTGACTTTGGTTTCTTTTTTTTTAACTTCCTGTAGGTTTTATTAAATCAAAAAGATTTTTTTTTTAGGGATGCAAAATTGTATATACAGTACATTTTAACATTGTTTATGCATAATTTAAGCTTTTCAATGTTTTAAATGTGTAAAGTTTCAGGATAAAATTTATTCTAATTTTAGATGCATTTAAGTAACTGTCTTCATAACACCTAATGGGAGGGTGGATTGGGAGAGAAATGAACGCATGTTAAAGAGATTGTTTTTTAGTGAAATTATTATAGTTAACAGCAGTTTTAGAATATAAAAATATGTATATAATTTGTGCATGTATGTTACTACCAAAACAATCTGTTCTGATCTGTCAGTTTAATTTATTCATTTTACTTTTATTCATTATTTGATTTATAATACTATTATTTGTTATATAAATGACTAATAAATTATAGAAATATTATAAATTATGTAATCATTTAATTAGAAGCATTGGTGTCATTCCATTGATATTTTACTTTTAAGATACTATTACTACATGTTTTTTTTGTAAATTTAGATCATTTATTTTTTCAGTTGTAGTTATTTTGAGTACTTTAACTTAAAATAAAATAAAATGAGTAGTGTTGCCTTGGGAACTTTATTATTTTATTATATTATTAGTTAACATTTCAAGTAATTAATGTCTTTACATTTTAGGTAATAATTATAACCCTAGTTCTTCAATTCTTTCTTCCACCTTAAATTTTGCAATTAAATGGATGTTCTGACATTAACATTTTGGATTTTTTTGCGTCTGTATTTCAAATGATTTTGATGTCTTTTGTACAGGTTGTGATGGAGGTTTTCCGTACCTGATTGGTAAATACATCCAGGACTTTGGTATTGTGGAGGAGGATTGTTTCCCGTACACCGGGGATGATTCTCCCTGCAAAGTACCTGAGAAATGCACAAGGTACTACGCCTCTGATTATCACTATGTGGGTGGGTTTTATGGCGGCTGCAGTGAGGCGGCCATGATGCTGGAGCTGGTCAGGAATGGCCCCATTGGCGTGGCCCTGGAGGTCTACCCAGATTTCATGAAATACAAGGAGGGCATCTACCATCACACTGGCCTCCGTGACTCCAACAATCCATTTGAGTTGACCAATCATGCAGTGTTGTTGGTGGGGTATGGGAAGTGCCATAAGACCGGCGAAAAGTACTGGATCGTGAAGAACAGCTGGGGAACCGGATGGGGCGAGAATGGGTTTTTCAGAATCCGTCGTGGAACGGATGAATGCGCCATTGAGAGCATTGCTGTAGCTGCTACACCAATCGCCAAACTTTAGAGAGCATAGACGAATTGGTCCGTTCAAACAAGCATGGTTGGGTGAAATATTTCGAAGTATTTTGATAATGGCAATTCTGAAAACTGTAAAACACTGCTGTTCTTTTTTTTTTTTTTTTTTTTTTTTGTGAAAACCGTCTTTTCCCATGACCTTCAGCAGACAGGTTAAGTGATCAAAGAGGCCATGAAGATTGAACTTCAGAATATTTCTCCCTTTCAGGTTTCTTTTTGTAGCAAACAGTTTGAACATGTGAAGTTACAAGTCTCTATAGATTTGATTCACTCTCGTTTCGCAATTCATCATACATTATGAAGCTTAAAACTAACTTTATTTTCGCTTCAAGGTCTTCACCTTGGTCTGGTTTCATGGGAGTCTACAAAGCTTTGTCTTTCTCTCTCTTGCTGGCCTCTAGGGAATGTATATTTCTTCAGTGCCTTTTACTGCTTCTGTTTTTGGTGGGGTCATTTAGTTTCTGCTTCTTCAAATTCCCCAGTAATCATCTTCCTCTGAGCCACCTGATTCTTGGGTCACCAACTCCTCCAATTGTTGCCCTTACCCAAAACCACCCCCATCTAGAATGTAGTTTTGGTTTTAAATTGATCTATTTCTTAATTTGTTTGTTCTTTTACACACAAAGTTGTCCTGTCCTTTTTGTACTATTCGTGTGGATTTCCACAAGGACTGTGTAATCGAAAACAGCATTATATATATATATATATATATATATATATATATATAATTTTTTTTTTTTTTTTTTTCTCTCATGTTATACGTGTGCTAATGAAAGTAGAGTGTCTTAAGGTCCTGCGACCATGCCTCGGCTTCTTAAAATAGTTTTTTTTTTTTTTTTTTTGAAAAAAGGGATTTCAGATTTTCATTGATCCATGTGAGCTCTGAAAGTCACATTTGTACTCTGCTTCCTCAATTTTTATACCACTCTTTTATTTGGACAGAGTAATTTTTTATTCCGAGAATATCAAGTTGGCAGTTATTCTCAGGAAAATCAGTACTTTTGGTTTAAAGAACGACACTTTATCAATAGCAGTAGACTAAAGGGATGTGTATGTATATTTTGAGTCCTTTGCCAACAGTTAAGCTTCTCAAGACCATATGAATCCAATGATTTTATCATAAAATCTTTGAATTTTTTTTTTTTTTGTGTGTGTTTGCTCCTGTATGTAATGATTTTAATAAAGTTGCTTTTTAAGGTACTTTTGACCTCCGGTGTGCTTGACTTTATTTTTACTTTTTTGTAGCCTAAGTGAAAAGCGCATTAGTATAAACTTGTTCTGTAAATCAATTTCAGTTATTTTTAAGTTCAAGTGAGTGTCTGTCATTTGAGATGTAATGCACCTGACATTTGTCATAACTACAGCATCAATGATCTCTGGGTACACAATTGTTTAAAGCTTAAAGGAACTGCTTGCATCAGAATTAGTTAAGTCATTGTTCTCTTGTCTCATATAACCAATCCAATGCATTTTGCACTGTTTGAAGGAAGCAATTTAAATTTACAATGACTGAAACCCCTTACAAAACTGTGCTGTGGTGGTGCCATGGGACTAAATGATTACTATATAACTGTATAAACTGGGTATTGAAAATTACTTCAAACCATACCATGGTATCATGGCTCCATGATACAATGTCCAAAAGTGTGTGTGTGTACTTACAAATTTGCACCCAAAAGTGAGCTAAACCTGTCGGTACTCACCAAAATCTTTTAGGGTTGTTGACATTTGTAGAAATGGTGTAAAAAAAAAAAAAAAAATAGTTTTTTTCCCTTGTAGAAAAACAGAAGTGGTGTACTAAGTCTATGTAGTGTCCCCATTTAGATAGCTAAATGTGTGTGCGTATTTTCTGACAATTTCAGTACCAGGTTTAACATGTTATATTTTTACAGGGGTTCTCAAACTTTGTGGGACCCCCTCATAATTTTATATATAAAATTTTGGGTTCAATTGTTCAATGAAATCGTAGTAATCAAAAACCACATCTAATGAGCTTAATAAAACATAAAATGTAACAATTCATGTATTAATTTATTTGTACAAATATAGGGCCCTATAAAATTATATCTAAGAAATTCTGTGTTGCCTGTTTAATTTTTTCTGGATGTATGATTTAATACAAATTTATAATCAAAAACAGTAGTAACAAGATGAAGGCATCAAAACATTAACTTTCAACTACTTAACTCGTTACTTGTACTGTGCTGCACAACATGTTTACTGTTAAAACTTAAACACGGAAGAACATTTGTGATTATTCCTATAAAAATAAGTTATTATTATTAACTTTGAGACGTGCATTCTATTGCACAATGGTGATATATTTCTATTAAAATATATTCAGGTTAAATCTGACTTTTATTTTGATGGGTTGTCGTAAAGACCTTTGATTTTCTCTAAGTGTGTGTGTGTAATATGATTTCTCAAATGAAATGGTGAATTGTTTGTTTAGTGAAGATGAAGTTCATGTAATGTCCTCCTATAGTGAGGTCTACCCTCATGTAGACATGAGATTATTTCGCAGACCCCACTTTGAGAACCCCTTTATTTTTAGGATAATCAGTGTAAATTTACAATAGGCCTTACATTTAAGTCTAGTCTTCGCACAGTTTTGAGACCTTTACCACTGAAACTGCTGATGAAAACATGTCAGTTGCTGAAGGCGTTGATCATGCGAAGTACATTTCACAGCTGTTCTATCTGCTAGCCTACTCTTTGTTAGCGTTTAATCTAACTGAATAAATGATCTTTTTTGCCAACTGTGATTACCATACCGATGATGAAGTATCAACAGATGCTCAGCCCCTCCGTTTTCTCACGTATCTGGTCTCATGCTCGACTGACGAGTCACAAGTTGTGCTTTTCTCTCTGCGGGGCGTTTCTGTTTCTCCCCTCAGAGTCTGACCGCGGATCACACGCGTCCATGATCGGCTCCGTCTCACACAGACATGCAGAACCATCACCTGAAGGAGCACTTGTATAAAATCCTGGTGATCGGGGATCTGGGTGTGGGGAAAACCAGCATCATCAAGCGCTACGTGCACCAGAACTTCTCAGCGAACTACCGCGCGACCATCGGCGTGGATTTCGCGCTCAAAGTTCTCAACCTTGAACAGGAGACCGTTAGACTGCAACTCTGGGACATCGCCGGTAATTTACACTTTAAAAAAATATATTCTTCAGATTTTTTTTATTTTCTTTTTTATATAAACTATTCTTCTGTGCCTAAGATTTGTTTAAAATTGATTATATATATATCAACAACAATAATATAAGCAAAATAATGACACAATGAATTTTAGAAATATATTCATTTGTATAATATGTACAGCCTTAGACACTGACTATGTGCGTATTTTTAACTTGTGAAAGTTCATAACTTGTATAATATTTGATAGATTAAAAGATAGATAGACACACACACACACACACACACACACACACACACACAAAGGCTTTATATAACTTTCTTATGTTGTTATTTCTTATGTTGTGGATCAAACGTATTCAAATATGTCGTAATCTAATTACGAAGCCGCGTTGTTTTACTCTCTCTTGAATAACGTTCCTCAGGCGCGCGCTCGCTATGCGCGGTCATGTGTTCGGCGCTCATGTGAGGGAGATTTCCACCTAAAAAACACAGAAGGAAAACAGGAACGTTGTTGTAAATAGATTAAATGAGCAGAGACATCAGACAGGAGCGTGATTTGCCAACTCTATTACAGAGGTATTTGGGCACTTAAAACGTTTACATGACTGAATGTCATTCCATTTGTTATCAAAAAGCCATTTACAGTAAAGAAAGCATAATTTATTTGGTTTTAAATGGAAACTATTTATCTCTCTGCTGTCGCACTCGTTTATAATGGACGTCTCACTACCCAGATACAAAAATGTGTTAATTCTGAAATTATTTCCGTATATTTTTTAAGTTCTATAAGTATAAATATCTATAAGTTTTAAAAGTTTTCTTGTTTATGGAAACATTAAGGGAACATTCCATTTTAGAATTTTGCAAACATTATGGAACGTTACTTTTTAATATTCTCTGAATATTCTAAAACAAATAGCAACATTTAAAAAACTTTCAACTACAGTGAATCTGAAAAGAAAGAAAAAAAACCCATGAACCATGTAACAGATAATGGTTGTGTGCTAACATTTTTAGAATGATATTAAAGACCACATAATTTGAACAAAAGTTCTTGGAAGAACTTTATTCTTAACTTGGTGGCTGGGTAGTTTCTCCTCATAGTTTCTCACTTCGCGTCTCCAGGAACTTCTGACACTAATCCTGAGCACTGAGCTTTAAGTTTAACGGCATGAAGCTGGAGCTCAGTGGAGTTGATCACTTCGAGCCGTTGGAATGTGCTTTTCCTCATTAACAATATCCAGGCTTTAGTTCTGACCCTTGGAAATGTGTACAAGAATCTCAAAGTATGATCACGTGGATCAAAAAGAAAAAGAAAAAGCAAAGAGACTGTGGTTCTAGCTCATTCGCCCAAGGCTTCAGCTGAGGATAAACCTCTCATTGTTGTCTTTGAGTTCTGCCGTGATCATCATGAAGTCACGGTGAAATGTATGTATGTTCATGACCTATCTATAGCTTTATCTGTCATGTGGTTTGTTCTAAATCATTCTCTTCCGTAGGCCAGGAGCGTTTCGGGAACATGACGCGGGTGTATTACCGAGAGGCCATGGGAGCCTTTATTGTTTTTGACGTCACACGGCCATCAACATTCGAGGCCGTGGCCAAGTGGAAGGAGGATCTGGATGCCAAGCTGAGTTTATCCAACGGCAAACACGTGGCGGCCGTATTGCTCGCCAACAAGTGCGATCAGGGCAGAGACGTTCTCACCAACAATGGCATCAAGATGGAGCAGTTCTGCCAGGAGAACGGCTTCGTGGGATGGTTTGAAACTTCAGCCAAGGTACTTGTACATGAATCATCTCAAATCACCATCAGTTTTCAGATATTCAAGATCAGTGTACACAGAGGTTAAAAGGTCACGTGAGAGGTCACGGTGAGGATAAAGAGTAAATATGATTTCTTTGTTTATTTTTTATTCCATGGCAAAATAAATAAATAAAATAATTGTGAGGTATAAACTCGCAATTTTGAGAATAAAAGGCAGGATATAAACTCAGAATTGCACAATACAAACTCAAGATATTAACACTCTGTTCTAATAATAAAAGTCTGGATTGTCTTAATTGCAAGAAAAAAATCACAATTGTGAGAAAAAGTTGCCTTTTTATTCTGTGGTGAAAAAAAACACAGAATTGTGTGTTTTTATCTCATAATTCTGAAAAAAAAAAATTCTTGCGGTTACAAGATTGCACAAAAATTAAGAATTGCTAGATAAAAAGTTGCAATTACCTTTTAATTTTTACATTTAATTTTTAACCAAGAGATTACAATTCTGTTGCATTTACTCACCCAGAAACTTGTGGTCAGACTCCTCAGATGACAAGGTTAAAATTCTCAAATTTCATTTATATTTATTAATTGTTATAAGAATCTATACTACTGTTCAAAGGTTTAGTTTCTGTTACATTTATCAGAAGATTTTTTCCAAAGTGACTTACATTGCATTCAGGCTATACAATTTTTTATTTTTACCAGTATATGTTTTCCCTGGGAATCAAACCCATGACCTTTTGCACTGCTAATGCATCGCTCTACCACTGAACCATAGTTAACGTTTTTATTGTTTTTGAAAGAAGTCTTTTCTGCTCACCAAGGCTGCATTTTTTATGCAAAATACAGTAAATACAGTAATTTTGTGAAATATTATTATGATTTAAAATAACATGTTTCTATTGTAAATATATTTTAAAATGTAATTTATTGCTGTGATCAAAGCTGAATTTTCAGCATCATGACTACATTTGTAGTGAATCAGGTGTGTTTGTGTGTGAAGATTATCAGAGCTGACAAAACCGCTCACACACTTTCTGCTGACTCACAGTCCTTCGGCTACAGTATGTCATGAATATTCACGAGCTAATTAATGCAGTCACAGCCAGAGACGAGGTGTGTGAACACTGACGGGATCTCTCTCTCTCTCTCTCTCTCTCTCTCTCTCTCTCTCTCTCTCTCTCTCTCTCTCTCTCCAGGAGAACATTAATATAGATGAGGCCGCACACTGTCTGGTGAAGCACATTATAGCTAATGAGAATGATCTGCTGCAGTCCGAGGTTGCAGACACCATCTCGCCGCAGCAGGAGACCAGCCGAGGAGGAACCTGCTCGTCGTGTTTCAGGTCCTGAAGAAGATCTCCAGAGGCTCTCTGAGGAGCGCCTCTCCATTCAACCTCATCCTGGTTCTTTCAGGTCTTTCCATTGGGTTTTTTTTCTCTTCCCATCTCATTCACGTCTCCTCTCGACTCTGTTTATCTGTGTCAGTGCCGGAGAGGCAACCCTGTCGCCTTGTCTCGGTTTCTATGATTACAAGCCTTATCGAACACTTTGCAGATCAGAACATTTTTAAGGGAAAGAGACAATGTTGAGAAATTCATCTGCAAAAACTTCACGAGAACTTCAGGTTCCTGCAGAATCAAAACCCTGAAAGGCCAATGCTGCGTTTTACCGTCCATTCTTTCATTTTATTATCATTTCGCTGACCTACTTTGCTGTTAATTCATAGTTTTACTTACAAACAAAAATCAGCTGAATAAGCAAAGCCAACAAATTAAAAACGTTATGAGTAAAGTGAAACTGAAAGTGAATTTTCCATAATTTTTGTCAAGTCAGCCGAAGTCATTCAGCTTATGAATTATTCAGGTATGATGAATTTGAACATTTCTGGTTCAAAATGTGCAGTTGCAGATTTTTCTAAAACAGTGTTTCTGAAAGTAAACAGAAGAACCACGTAAAGGACATTTAAAGACTAAAATGCAAGGAAAACAATATGTCAATATGGTGTCTAACTGTAAATGTCTTGTATTCACAACCCTTCAAACTCTGAAAATACAACTTTACACAGATCTGCATTCATTTCTTGACTTCTGCTCCTAAACACTAAAATATGGAAATCACTTTTAGTGATCCTTCTGATCACACTGAAAAAAGTGCTTGTTTTCCAGTGCTAATGTCTGAAGAGTATTAAATCAAGATACATTTACTTCTGTAAGTCTTGTTTTAAGAAATTGATCCAAAATAGGTTATCTGCCAACACCTGCCAATGGGCTCAGAAAAATCAGCTTAATTCAAAGGGAAAACAAGTTTTCATTCCTGAATGACAGATACGTATTTGCTTGCTTTAAACATCAACTCACTTCATTTTACTCAATTTCTTCATATGAAAAAACTTCATATGTCTGATTTTTTGTTTTTGCAATGCATGCAATATTAATGCTGTAACTTTATTTTTTGCTTGAATTAAGGCCTTATTTACATATACATATTTTATTAGAGCATATATTATGATGACCTGTAAATAACCCTCTATTTACCCAGTATACAGCAGAAAGGTTCAGAGTTAAAGTATTAATAAACATAATCTTTAATAAAGTGTGTGTGTGTGTGTGTGTGTGTGTGTGTGTGTGTGTGTGTGTGTGTGTGTGTGTGTGTGTGTGTGTGTGTGTGTGTGTGTGTGTGTGTGTGTGTGTATGTGTGTGTGTGTGTGTTCCCTCTGCGGTTGTTTTTCTCTCTGCTGCTGGGATTTGAATGTGTTCATGTTCGGCGAAATGCTGCATGATTGTGTCTGAGGTTATTTATTAGACTTTGTTGTATTATTTAAAAGCAACGTTTGTGCAATTAGCAGGAGCAACAGGAGCCTCTAGAGATGCTTTTACACAAACATCAACTCATACAAACCTCTCCAGAAACAGTTATTGAACCCTGCAGTTTTTGATTATATAATGTGTATAGATAATATCTATGAATATCTACTATTACAGACAATTGGCCAGATTCACACACACAAACACACACATATACACACACACACACACACACACTCACACACACACACACACACACACACACACACACACACACACACAAAAGAAGTTCCTAGTTACAGGTAACCCTAACATCAATACAGTATGTTATTTACAATGATTTTTAGGAATTTAAATTCTTCTGAAGTTTCGTCTTTAGATCAGTCTTCAGGAAAAAGACAACATTTGAAAGAAACGTCAAAAAAATTCTAAATTAAAAAAAAAACTAAATTTTAAATATTCTAAACATATAATAAAGCAGTTAAGAAGAATTTCATTCTTAAGAATGTTTTGTGAATCCGACACAACAAACTTCTCAGTTTGATTTAAAACAATAAGAGATGCATTTATTACAAAAGTTCATTAAATGTTAATCATATCATACCAAGTCTGTACAGGTAAAAAGCAGAAATGTAAAGAATGTACTTTTAAGGCATGTTAATTCTTAAGTGTAATTTTTTTTTTAAATGTTAAACTATGTGACCCAGTAAAAGATGCAGAGAGAAAAATATTTGGGCCTAAATTGAAGACTTATGTATGTGAATTGCATACAATTTCCATCCATTTGCACAGTTTCATAAATTTATAAACATGATGTACTGCAAATTTGCAATTAAATTGTCAGATCTCTGTAACAACACTAATAAACTGAATGTGTTTAAAATACACAATAACTGGCTTTATATATTTATGATCAATAAATCCCATGTAACTAATTTTTAGCCATTTTTTAAAACCAAGTTGATACTTCATATGCTGATTCTAAAATATGATGAAATAAAATGCCATAATTTCTTGAATGCGGAAATCTTTCCTGTTTTATTAATGTATGACTGTCAAATATGCATCACATTAAGTTGATTCGTTTATGTTAAAACTGTGCGATTAAAAGGCTGGAGATTTTATATACAATTCAAATACATCTTCATCCATCCATCCATCCATCTTCTTCCACTTATCCGGGGCCGGGTCGCGGGGGCAGCAGTCTAAGCAGAGAACCCCAGACTTCCCTCTCCCTAGACACTTCCTCCAGCTCTTCTGGGGGGACACCGAGGCGTTCCCAGGCCAGCCGGGAGACATAGTCTCTCCAGCATGTCCTAGGTCTTCCCCGGGGTCTCCTCCCAGTGGGACGCGCCCGGAACACCTTCCCGGGAAGGCGTCCAGGAGGCATCCGGAACAGATGCCCGAGCCACCTCAGCTGACCCCTCTCGATGTGGAGGAGCAGCGGCTCTACTCTGAGCTCCTCCCGGGTGACTGAGCTTCTCACCCTATCTCTAAGGGATCGCCCAGCCACCCTGCGGAGAAAGCTCATTTCGGCCGCCTGTATCCGGGATCTTGTCCTTTCGGTCATGACCCAAAGCTCATGACCATAGGTGAGAGTAGGAACGTAGATTGACCGGTAAATCGAGAGCTTCGCCTTGCGGCTCAGCTCTTTCTTCACCACGACAGACAGGTACATCGACCGCATTACTGCAGAAGCTGCACCGATCTGTCTGTCAATCTCCCGTTCCATCCTTCCCTCACTCGTGAACAAGACCCCAAGATACTTAAACTCCTCCACTTGAGGCAGGAACTCTCCACCAACCTGAAGTGGGCAAGCCACCCTTTTCCGACTGAGGACCATGGCCTCGGATTTGGAGGTGCTGATTCTCATCCCAGCCGCTTCACACTCGGCTGCAAACCGTCCCAGTGCAGACTGAAGGTCCTGGCTTGATGAAGCCAACACGACAACATCATCCGCAAAGAGCAGAGACGAAATCGTGTTGTCACCAAACCTGACCCCCTCCGGCCCCTGGTTGCGCCTAGAAATACTGTCCATAAAAATCATGAACAGAACCGGCGACAAAGGGCAGCCCTGCCGGAGTCCAACACGCACCGGGAACAAGTCTGACTTACTGCTGGCAATACGAACCAAGCTCCTGCTCCGGTCAAACAGGGACCGGATAGCCCTTAGCAAAGGGCCCCGGACCCCATACTCCCGGAGCACCCTCCACAGGCCGCCGCGGGGGACACAGTCGAATGCCTTCTCCAAATCCACAAAGCACATGTGGACTGGTTGGGCAAACTCCCATGAACCCTCCAGCACCCTGTAGAGGGTATAGAGCTGGTCCAGTGTTCCACAGCCTGGACGAAAACCACACTGTTCCTCCTGAATCCGAGGTTCTACTATCGGCCGGATTCTCCTCTCCAGTACCCTGGCATAGACTTTCCCAGGGAGGCTGAGAAGTGTGATCCCCCTGTAGTTGGAACACACCCTCCGGTCCCCCTTCTTAAAAAGAGAGACCACCACCCCGGTCTGCCATCCCAGAGGCACCGTCCCCGACTGCCACGCGATGCTGCAGAGGCGTGTCAGCCAAGACAGCCCCACAACATCCAGAGACTTGAGGTACTCAGGGCGGATCTCATCCACCCCCGGTGCCTTGCCACCGAGGAGTTTCTTGACTACCTCGGTGACTTCAGCTTGGGTGATGGACGAGTCCACATCTGAGCACTCAGCCTCTGCTTCCTCAATGGAAGACGTGACAGCGGGATTGAGGAGATCCTCGAAGTATTCCTTCCACCGTCCAACGACATCCCCAGTTGAGGTCAACAGCTCCCCACCTCTACTGTAAACAGCGTTGGTAGGGCACTGCTTCCCTCTCCTGAGGCGCCGGACGGTTTGCCAGAATCTCTTCGAGTCCGACCGATAGTCCTTCTCCATGGCCTCACCGAACTCCTCCCAGGCCCGAGTTTTTGCCTCCACAACCACCCGGGCTGCAGTCCGCTTGGCCTGCCGGTACCTGTCAGCTGCCTCAGGAGTCCCACAAGCCAACCAGGCCCAATAGGACTCCTTTTTCAGCTTGACAGCATCCCTTACTTCCGGTGTCCACCACCGGGTTCGGGGATTGCCGCCTCGACAGGCACCGGAGACCTTACGGCCACAGCTCCGAGCGGCCGCTTCGACAATGGAGGTGGAGAACATGGTCCACTCGGACTCAATATCTCCGGCCTCCCTCGGGATCCGGTCGAAGCTCTGCCTGAGGTGGGAGTTGAAGATCTCTCTGACAGGAGGCTCGGCCAAACGTTCCCAGCAGACCCTCACAGTACGTTTGGGTCTGCCGAGTCTGTCCAGCTTCCTCCCCCGCCATCGGATCCAACTCACCACCAGGTGGTGATCAGTTGACAGCTCCGCCCCTCTCTTCACCCGAGTGTCCAAGACATACGGCCGGAGGTCGGATGAAACGACCACAAAGTCGATCATCGACCTACGGCCTAGGGTGTCCTGGTGCCACGTGTACTGATGGACACCCTTATGCTTGAACATGGTGTTCGTTATGGACAAGCTGTAACTAGCACAGAAGTCCAATAACTGAACACCACTCGGGTTCAGATCAGGGGGGCCGTTCCTCCCAATCACGCCCCTCCAGGTGTCACTGTCGTTGCCCACGTGGGCATTGAAGTCCCCCAGTAAAACGACGGAGTCCCCTCTCGGAGCACTTTCCAGCACCCCTCCCAGAGACTCCAAGAAGGCCGGGTACTCTGCACTTCCGTTCGGCCCGTAGGCACAAACGACAGTGAGAGACCTATCCCCGACCCGAAGGCGCAGGGAAGCGACCCTCTCGTTCACCGGGGTAAACTCCAACACATGGCAGCTGAGCTGGGGGGCTATAAGCAGACCCACACCAGCCCGCCGCCTCTCACCATGGGCAACTCCAGAGTGGTGAAGAGTCCATCCTCTCTCGAGGAGTGTGGTTCCAGAGCCCAAGCTGTGCGTAGAGGTGAGCCCGACTATCGCTAGTCGGAACCTCTCAACCTCACGCACAATCTCGGGCTCCTTTCCCGTCAGTGAGGTGACATTCCACGTCCCTAGAGCTAGTTTCCGTGTCCAGGGATCGGGCTGTCGAGGCCCCCGCCTTCGACTGCTGCCCGATTCTCTAAGCACCGGCCCCTTACGGTCCTTCCTGTAGGTGGTGAGCCCACGGGAAGGCGGCCCCACGTCGCTCCTTCGGGCTGAGCCCGGCCGGACCCCGTGGGGGGAGGCCCGGCCACCAGGCGCTCGCATACGAGCCCCAACCCCGGGCCTGGCTCCAGGGTGGGGCCCCGGCTGCGCCATACCGGGCGACGTCACGGTCCTTTGATGTGATCTTTTCATAAGGGGTTTGTGAACCGCTCTTAGTCTGACCCGTCGCCTAGGACCTGTTTGCCTTGGGAGACCCTACCAGGGGCATATAGCCCCGGACAACATAGCTCCTAGGGTCATTCGGGTACTCAAACCCCTCCACCACGTTAAGGTGGCAGTTCAAGGAGGAGGATACATCTTCAATTCTGGCCTATTTTCAGATTTTTATTTTTGTTGATTATCCTAAAAAGCACAGGCACAATGAAAGGTGTTTGGTGTGTTTGAAAACAGTACTAATAGATATGTTTTGTATGTTTAAATCACTATTTAATCATTTTCTTGGCATAATTTGCTGATGAATTGGACTGTGTCATACACTGATGTACATATCTGTGAGAGTGTGCATGTGTGTGTGTGTGTGTGTGTGTCTCTCTGTGTGTGTTCGCCCAGGCCGTGTGCTTCCAGTCTCACGGCTCCTAATGAAATAAATTAGTTGCAGATATTCCAGGTCAATTCAGCTCTGACCCGACACACATGGAGGAGAATTCATTTGATATGCAAACTAGAGCACGACCGGCAGGTCAATGAGTCATTTACTCTCTCTCGCTCTGATGTGGTGGGCTGACATGATACACATGCTTCTGCTCCTGCATCTTGAGAGGCTTTTATTGCCCTTGATTAATGGTGATCATGATTGTAAAATTCCTCTTTTATTTATTTAGTTCTCTCTACCTTCTCAGAAAAAATGCATATATTCAAATTGCTTAGAATCTGCATGAATCTGTTCTTTGTGAAAATGTATGAACATGGTTAAAATATCGATCACTGTGGAATAATTAAAGTGCATGGGATTGAAACAAACTGGATTTAATGAGGATAAATATATTAACCCTGTTATTGTGTATTTAAAAAAATGTAACAGTTTATTATACTCTTATCTGACCTGTTTCATTTAAGTATGACTGACAAATATGCATCACATTAAGTTTGTTAAAACGGTGTTATCTAAATGTATTTAAATTTATATTAAATTTAAGTACATAAATTTAAAACGTAGGCTTAATATTTTTGACTTGTGTACATGTAGCATGTACATTTGAGTATGAAGACAGTACTATTGTAAAAGCTGAGCGTGGCAATTATGTACAAAAAGATTGTTGCCTAAACAAACTTTTAAGGCAGAATAACAAACCTTTTAAATGGAAGAATAACAAACTTGCATTATGATACTTCAGATACTGTTCACCTCACATACTGTTTACTTTTGCATGTAATCATACGTCTATCAAAAATTCATTATTTAATAGTAAACAATCCATACAGCTTTTTGCATGCAATTTTTCAGCACACTATAGTTTAGGATGCATTAATCCTAACCTTGCATTGGATACAATCATTACCATTCAGCTCAGGTCTCTATGTTTGTATCTTTTTTCTTTTCTTTTTTTCCGGTTTCTCATCTTGTATCTTGTTCAGTATCAGGTTGAATTTCTTAGAATTGGAAAGAGTAGATTCATTTTCGGTCTCAATTACTGAGAGATGTTTAAGTCCATCGATCATATTACAACCCTTCCCTCTCTCTGGGATGTTTTAAATGAGGAGATGAATTGAATTCTGGGAATGGCTGACATCGCCCCAGAGCTGTTTGGCTCTGACAGGCCGTCACAGTCCACAGGAGAACAAGGTCTTCCTGTCACACAGAAACACTTTTCTTCTCTTCTCTTAAAGGTTTTGCCCTCTTTTTATTGTCTTTTTCTTTTGCTCTTCTATAATTAGCTGAAAGTTTTGAGTAGTCCATATATATATATATATATATATATATATATATATATATATATATATATATATATATATATATATATATATATATATATATATATATATATATATACACAATAAAAAATCTGAAGCATCAAGAAACCGCAGAGACATAAGATAATATTAAATTATACTATATTATACTATATAATATTATATCATATTCTATTTTATAATTCACGGCTGTGCAGATTATATCTACTGCAGCAAAATTGTTACAATTACATCCGAGCACGCTGTAACAAATAAACTATCCAACAATGCAATTTGCATTTTCACTTAGTATAACTAGCTTTTTTTAATATTTATTTCTTCACTCCCAATACAACTTTAAAAAATAATTACGAAAAAAAATAAATAATAAAATGACAATTTTTTTAATGTAAAAAGGTGCTTAATTGTGTTGAATGTTCACTTGTAAGTATAATTTTAATATAGTCTTAATACTTTTAATAATTCTTAAAAGTAAATTAATATTGAATGATTACTGATAATATAATAAACCACAGTACCCAAGTGTGCACTCATGACTTAACAGACTTAAGCACTCTTTTAAAAATGACAAAAAAAAAATAAAAAATGTTTCACATTTTAAAGTACAATTTGTTTTATGTAATCTTTTGCCATGCTTCAAAAACTAAACCCATTTTAATGTGTTGACTAACATACTAAAGCACATGTACTTGATTATTATTTTAACTGTAGTGTATTTTGGTATTTAATTTAGTTCATATATTTTTAAACTGCAAATTCATTATAAAGGTGTGAAAGTAAATGTGACAACACTCCTAATGTTTCAAACACTTCAGTGATTAATTTCTAATAAATATAATTTGCCATTTTAAAGTTTGAGAAAAATGTTTTAACTTTTCAGTCCGGTTATATTATAATAAATAATAAATGCCTGTTAAATGTGTCAAATGCTGTCTGGAAATGTATTTATACCACACAACTAGACACACACTTCAGCTTTGATTAAAGGATAGAAATCAGTGAAAGAGTATGACCCCGAAGACTGAGGATTACAACATTAATAAGGATGTTTGAAATGGAGATGATCTGTAAATACTCCATTTGGAGAAAGAAAAGAGAAGCTTTAGAAACAGGCCAGTGAATTATAGCAGATAAAATCAAAATTGACATCGCTTGACATTTAATTAAAACTAAATGTGCATTTGTGCATTAAAATGAGAGAGAGTGGCCATCAGCTGTCTGCAAACAAAAATGCATTCATACAGCTGCTGCTATAAATGCTTTCATTCATAAAGCATTCACAACAAAAGTCAAATATAATTGTGATGCATGTACAGCAGGATTTAAAGAACATTTGTGTAAATGCATGAATGTGTGTCAGCATGTTACTCATGCTTTGCTGCAGATGTGTGTGTGTCACTCAAACAATCACACATACACACACACACACACCTGTAGATTGCAGTAATCACTCATCTGGAGTTTATGCATCTCTGACACGTGCAGTAATGAGAAAAGCTACATCTGTGTGCGAGTGTGGCATCTGTGAATAATGCCACGCATGTCCAGACGTCAGGAAATATGAGCATCCCAGAGTCGAATGAAGCTCAGATTTCACCCAAACTAATACTGACAGGCATATCATATCATAGATCATCCACGAGCAAACAAATGTCAGTAACAGACGCTCATGTGCAGGTATGTGATTGAGATCAATAGTGGACAAAGTCATAAACTCCCCTGCTGAAACCTGACAAACTGAACGAGACACACTCAGGCTGAGTGGAGAATAAAACACTAGTGTACTGCATAAAGCACAACACAATGCAACAATAAACATCTTACATGCTGGAGCACATGATATCACTACCTTAAAAGTTTGAGGTCAACATGAAATCAAAACAGACTATTACTTTGAATACGTTCCTCATCTTATAGTGCATGATTCATGAGTTTTGACTAAAGCAATATTGCTATTTTTGCATGGAATGCAGCGTCTAATTTACAACATTATTGTCACTGACGGATGAAGCACACAAATCAAGTATACTTGAGTAAAAGTACTACAATACAGTATTGATCCAGTAAAAGTATAAGTAATCCTTTTCAGTTTTACTGGAGTAAAATAACAAAAGTTACTTTAAAGCATTAAAAGTAAACCATGTTTATTATTTATTTCAGCCATAGTCAGGATAGTTTTTACGGTATTTCACAATTGCTAAAACACATTTTTTGAAACCTTCACCCATATTCTCAAAACTTTAAACACAAAACCCAGTCTTTAAACTACATTCACAAACCCCATGACTCTTCAGGCAAAATCAAACACTTGCCTCAAAACCTTTTGATCTGTGCTCAAAATCAAACAATGCTTTCAAAACATAAACACAGCCAGTCAATATATAAACACTCATCAGCATTCATTAGACACTACATCCAAAAATTGACAACACAGCGTCCAGGGCATGTAGTTACAGATACAATTGTTTTATTGCATATAGAAAATAATTTTGCCGTAAATAATTCACAACTCAGTAAAGCAAATATATTGCATACTGTAAGTACTGCAAGTAATACAGTATAGAATTTCTGAGTGAGTGACGTGACATTCAGCCAAGTATGGTGACCCATACTCAGAATTCGTGCTCTGCATTTAACCCATCTGAAATGCACACACACAGAGCAGTGAACACACACACACACTGTGAACACACACCCGGAGCAGTGGGCAGCCATTTATGCTGCGGCGCCCGAGAGAAGTTGGGGGTTCGATGCCTTGCTCAAGGGCACCTAAGTCGTGGTATTGAGGATGGAGAGAGCACTGTACATGCACTCCCCCCACCCGATGCACTCCCGATGGTGGAGAACCTTTCTGAATTGCACTCAAAGGGTACTCTGTACACTTGCTTCATGCTTTCCCTGTTGCAATGGAGGACAAGGGAAATGGTAGAAAGGCTGACACTGTTGAAATCTTCAAAGTTTACATTGTCTTCTACAAGTCTTTGCTGTATTTCACGCAGTCGGATGACGTTGTTTTGACGAACCATATCAACAATGAGAGCCTCTTGCTGTTGGGAGAACAAAGGAGTCCTTCCACCCTCATTTGGTAGTCTTGCAATTCTACAAAAGGGAAAATGCTCTTACAAATGTATACATACAGAAACAATAGTAATGGACATCACATTCATATGTAAAATGTATTCTAAATCTTTTTTTTATTTTTTCCCCTTTTTATTGACAAACTGATGTACTATATCAAATGTCAAATTAGAAAAACAATACATTTACCTGTTCTCCTCTCTGAGTGTCCTGATTATGGTGGCCACAGTTATCCTTGTACTCTTCCTCCTCGTCCACCACATCATACACAAACTCTTCCTCCTCTGCCTGTCACATTGTTTCCATCCATTGTGGTATCAACACTCAAGCCAACTGTACTGGCTTATATTCTAGACAAATGATTTGGTCATCATTAGAAACAAGTGTGAACAATTTTGAGTTGTTGTGTGTAAATGATGACAACTGTGTTGTAGTTGTGTTTAACTTTTGCCACATGTATTTACCATTTTGCAAGTGAGTAAGAATGTGCTTAGAGTTTTGCAAAAAGAGTGGATGAGATTTGCAAACAGTGTCTTAACTACCTGAACTTGTTTATGATTTTGCCTACAAAGTGACTGATTCGAGAAATGGGTTTAGGCCACTGAACATTGGGTTCAGAGAATGGGGTTTAGTTTTTTAGAAATTGTGAAATACTGTAATAAGACGAAAATCTGAAAATAGGCAGATTTTTCTTAATTTAGCACCAATGTTTACACACTGTCAAAACAAGCAACTTCGGTGTACTAAAATAATAATGATAATTCATCTCTTAAATCATTACAATTATGAAATTACTAAATAATATAAAATACAGATAGTTTAAAAAAATTACATTTCCTTTCACTGCTGTTTAATGGTACTCAGTTAATAAAATAAGTGTTACCATTGATATATTTTATGGAAATTGTCTCACGTGTTTACTGTGAATTAATATATATATATATATATATATATATATATATATATATATATATATATATATATATATATAATTCTGTGTGTGTGTGTGTGTGTGTGTATTCATCAACAGAGAATGGTTGAGTACATTACATAGCTACATATACCTAGACCTACCAGATCTACAATTACAACATGCAATGTTCATGCAATTTAAGTTGTGTGTGTGTTTATGTGTGAGTTTATGAGTGAGACGGATGGAAAGAGATAGAGAGAGAGCTGTGAAAAAATAAAACATTCACCCTATGGGACAGTCATGTGACCAAGAGTATATCCTGATTAAAAAAAGAAAGAGGCAAATCCATGCCACTGGAGTTGAGTCCTGCACCCTCTGGGTTCTGGGGTGTGAAAGAAATGTGGGGGGTTGAAGTGTTACCATGGAAACTCCATGTTCTTTCAATAGTGATTCCTGTTTTTTGCACATTCAGTACTAGATCCTTTCCGTTTGATTCTCTTAGCACACATTCATATCCGTACATACAAAAAAAATCACGTTACGGAAACTGAGTGATAAATTCAGCATGAATTCAAGATCTTCACCTTGAACTTACATGTTCCTGGTCTTATTGTGGAAAAAAATCACCACAGAACGTTATTCCACAGAGGACAATTGCTTATAGTCTAAAGTTTAACTCCAGACCCCTTTCATTTTTCAAACTTCTACTCACTTGACATACTGAAACGCTTTTCAGCATCCAAACAAATCCTGACGGATAAAGTCCAATCCCAGCTTATACATTTTATTGCATATCGTGTCACTCAGGAATACATCACATTATAGAGGTAAGATGGGTTGTGAATGCTGTTTCGTGTTGATTCTTACTATACTGGCTTAGAGTAACAAGGGAAGGGAGAGAGAAAGTTAACTATTATGTAAAGGCAATTATTCAAAAATAGAGACTTCCTTTTCAATGTTGAAAAATTAATACCTTATCAAGCATAACGTTATGGATTTTTAGGTTTTCAGTTCAAATCTCTCAGGTTTTGAATACCGTAGTAAATGCTGAGTCCAGTCCATTATAAGCTCAGCACTGCGCTGCTCCTGGATTTCAGTTGTCCTATAATCAGAGGATATGCTTGAACTCATTATGCTTTAGATCTCAGATTGCTCTATTTAATGAAGAGGTTTCCAGCACCTCATCAGACATTCCCTGGAGAAACTATAAAGCACAGACAAATAACTAAACATCCTAAATCCTTCATAAAATTACAAACATCTATCTATCATGCATTTTTAATGCATGATTTATTTTTTAAACAAAATAAAACGTTATATTACACAAATAATATGATGCAAAACATTTGAAATCAGTCATAACATTACAAAAATGTACCATGTTACCCATAGCAATAAATAAGCAAATAAATTAATAAATAAGAAATCTTGAATTTTTTTTTTTTTACAGGAGAATCACTTATCTATTATGCATGTACAGTATAATGTATTATTTATATTCAAAACAATATAAATTATTAAATTACTTTAAACACCATTTGAATATTAAAGATTCTAATTCTGTCATAAAATCACAAATACTCTGTTAAGCATTGTTTTTACCGTTTAA
This sequence comes from Carassius carassius, assembly GCF_963082965.1. Lineage (NCBI taxonomy): Eukaryota > Metazoa > Chordata > Actinopteri > Cypriniformes > Cyprinidae > Carassius > Carassius carassius. The sequence goes on from NC_081795.1 coordinate 2,042,746, forward strand.
CAAAATAAAGAACTTCCATCATAAAGCATTCATTCATTCATTTTCTAAGTGCATACAGTAAACTCTACAGTATTTTGAAACTGTGCATACCCTGGTAAATGTGTGGAAGGGTCTCCAGTAAATGTCCCAATTAGGCCAAATGATCTAAAAACAAATCTTTAAATCTTCAACTGACTGTCAGTGTAGAACGCACTAGATGAAAACAGAAAACATGCATACATTATTGATGTAAAATACCTGTCTGTCTGTCATTCACAGTCTCTGTTGATATCATGATGGTCAGCTGGTGATGAAGGACAGGTGTGCGGAGTCATCAGCAGCTGTGGGCACATCTGGACCAGCGTCCTCACGAGGGCATCAAACGAGGTGACACCAGGAGGAAACAGGAAGGATGCCAGAGCACTTCCTCTAGAGTCCTTCCATCACGCAGCTGTGCATCTCATAAAGGCCATATGTTGTAGACGTCTCATCCTCCCTCTCTCTCTCTCTTTCTTTATTCTGATTGTAAATCCTCCCGCTCTGTGGACTCCATCTGATAACGAGTCTTTGGTTTTTTTCAGGCTTTATTTTATTAGTGGCAGAGGTCCTCTGAGATGCTCGTTTGATATTTCATCTTTCCTTCATGGCCTGGAAAACACTATTACATGCCCCTGGCTCCATACTGGCGTCTGCACAGCTCTGGCACAGACAGACTTTATGGATTTGAAAAAAGCTTTAATTGACTACATTGCATTAATTTATGTCTCGGTGACATCAGCGATTCCTGCGTGATTTAACTGTTCAGACAAATGGATGAATTCACATAATAGTGCCATGCTGACAATCATAAATACTGTACTACACTTCCAGTATGCTCATAAAAGCAATCAAGCCATTATTTTACCTGTTAGTCACAGGATCAGATGAACTGCACAAACTTATTGAGGATTTTGAGCTTTTTACAGGTTTATATCCTTCACTTAAATGAGTGGAAATATAAATAGAAATGATTTAGAGGGTTTTTTTTTTTTGGTTTTTGCAAGCTGGTCTATGATTATGATAATGCGGGATTCCCAAACTAGGATCATTTCTTATATATATATATATATATATATATATATATATACACTAGAAATGTATTATGATTACTTTACTTTGAAATTGTTTATTAATTGTAATTTTACATTTTTGTGATTTAATTAATTATCAGTTTTTTAGCAACTCAAAACCACTAAGTTCAGGAAAACCTTTCACACCGATAAATGTCTCATAACCATAAAAATGACTGAATTTGGTCTTTTTATGCAGCTGAACTCTTATATGGTTATTTTCAAAAGTTTGGCTATGTGAGACTTGTCCGCCAACACAATTATAAACCACACAAATGTGCATTTTATTTGAATGAACTATAACAAAAAGCGATATAGTGCAGATTGACTGATACGCACATGAATCAGAGATGATAAACAATCATTCGCAGACTGAGGAGAAGTGGACGGAAGGAAAGAGGAGTGTGTAAATGAAGAGTTAATGAACTGGGAGGCAAAGCACTGCAGACAGACGGAGAAATAAAATGGCAAATCCACACTCGAATAATCAGAGGAATCCAGTTTAAACCCTCACTGGATCTACAGGAGCAGAAAGAAAGGATGACAGAAAGACGCACATTTCTTTGACCTTTTGTGTCTTATTTGCTCCTGCGGTCCAGCTGAGGTGATGTTCTGGACCTAGCTGTGTTTCTGTCTTTAGTAATGTCAGGAGAAAACCTCTCTCATAAGTCATCTGTTCAGATCATGCGTGTGTGATTAGATTTAGAAAACAGAAAAGAGAAATCATAACGTTCATTTTTTGAATTTATCAATCTCTTCGGTGAAACAAGACAGCGCAAGTGTAGTACTTGAATGAATACATTTGAGTCAGAACGACCAATAGCTGGCAATTGTGTGTTTGGAGGTATGTACAAATGCAAGTACTTTTATGGACATTAATGCTTTGTGTCTTTATGGATGGCAGTGATTACAGTAATGATTCTCATTATATTTTCTAAATTAATGAGATGACTGGTGGTCTTCATAATCTTGTAGCAGGGTTGGATACAATAGATCAAGACCAAGAACACAACCAGAATATCAATATACACCTGTGTTGGATGAATTTTATATATATATATATATATATATATATATATATATATAAAATATAAAATATATAATTCATCCATCACAGATATATATATATACATATATAATACCGAGCCAAAGATGATCTATTATTGAACATCTCGAATAAATAAAGACTTCAAGTTCATCTGTAAAGCACATAAAGCTATCGTTTGACTTTATAAACTTCTATTCCATGCATGATTCGTATGGATCTGTTAACTGAATGCAAAGTGCGAGTTCTAGGAGAATGTTTGTGTCGTGATGAGATGTAGCTACAGCTGCTGCACGCAGTTTTTTTTTGTTGTTGTTGTTTCAACGGAGGATCAGTTGCCCTATTGGTAAAAAAAAAAAAACTGTTTACTTAAATATTAAATTAATAAATGACATCAAAACAGGGACGGATGCGTTATGATGTGGTGGGCTGCTGTGGGCCAGAAAATCCAGGGCCACTTTTTGGTCCCAGTCCGCCCCTGCCTGTCAGCCAATTCCAACTGAAAAAGAGAAAATGCAGAATTTATTGCATCATTAATTTCAGAGGTAATATAGTAAGTATGAGATCGGTTTAGGTCAGTAACCAAGGTTATAGCAGGTCTGAACTACAGTAGTGGCCTATCATTGTTTCTATGTGTTGAAGACGCTCACATTTGAGACCAATCAGCAAATTAATAAAATCATGTAGCTCGTTTTCACACTGAACCTTCTTGTCTGTGTGTGTGTGTGAGAGAGAGAGAGTGCAGTTCATTTACCTTTTATTGCCTGCTGGTCATGCTCTGGTTTGCATATCAGATGAATCATCTTTCCGAGGTGTTGGGTCACAGTTAAATTGAACATCTTGGAACCAATTTATTCCATTAGGAGCTCCGAGTCCAGGACCGGAATACTGACAGCCAATTTCAGCTCCTCTAAAGCGTTGAGCATGAAGGCTGCGACAAAAGATGATAGATTTAGCCAGACAATAGGTATGTGGGTGCGTTTCTGTATTTGAGCGGGTTTATGGAGTAAGATCTCTCAATGCTGCCACGATTTTATGTCTCTCTCGTCCATTGTACCTCGTTCTTTTCATTCATAATTGACTTTGGATTTTTAAGGACTACTAAAGTCCTCTCACAACACAGCGTGAGGTCTCATAAAGAGGCCGTAATTGAGGACGAGCACCGACACGTGTCAACACATCCATTACTGAGCGGAGAAAGTGTTACGACTCTCGTCTAATCCCTTCTATTGTCCATCACCGGCCTTTGTGTGTCCACTTCATTTCCCTTCGTTTGAACAAAAAAAAACACTTGTCTGTACTAAAGAAAAAGTCAAACGCTGTTCAAACTGCCTTTACAAGAAAATGGTTTAAAATGGAGCTGAATAAAAAGAAGTCAGAACAAAAGGCTGAGGAATTAAAAAAATGAAAAATAAATTTGGAAGTAAGTTCCAATTCATTAGCTGCTAGTGAGCTAGAAGAAGTGCAGTGTAAAATTATTCGAGCTACAAACCAGCGTGTTTATAATTATAATAATACATTGAAACATTATGATAACAAATAACAGTTTGAAATACCGAGCAACATATCGGACTGTTTTTCTACAGGTAAAATAACTGGAAGCTAATGACACCAGAAGTTTCGCACAACTTCCAATTTACAAATGGCAGCACTCGCTCTTGAGTTAAAAATATAGTTCTGACTGTACATAACACATGGTTTAACAACTTTACATAGTTATTTTTTGTTCGTTTTTTGCATACCTTACAATTGTTTTACCTGGTTTGGCAAATCATCCTGTTGAAAAGAAATGGTTTCCACTATTGAAACAACTAGAAACAAACGGATCTGCGCTCATCCAGTGTTAAAGAAACTGAAGATTCCACTAAAATACTATTACAAATCATCAACTGTTAGCCATTAAAACCAATACCTAATGGTTTAGCAATGGGTTCAATTTCGTGTGGAATTGGGCTACTTGTAAATTGTTGCCGGGGGTTGAGTTTTCCCCCTGTGGTTTGTCTCTCTTTCTTTGGTTTTTAAGCATAACAATGACTGTGAAATATGTATTTTAGGTATGGGATATTTTTTCGATTGATGTTTAGGCTGGTTTTGCTATAGACCTGGCAACCCTGTCCAGTAGTGTCTTTTGGGCCAAATTCCATTAGGATTTAATGGATTTAACATGGCACCAATTCAAGCAAACCATTTACCAGTAGAGACCAACAGGGACCATTACAATTTCCATTAAAGCCAATACATTTCCAATTATAAATGTGTTTTTTTTTTCAGCAGGGCAGTGACCAGTTCTTTCTCTAAACTGCAAACTGTTGGGGCCAAGGTCAAGCTGATTAGTTATCAGAGCACATGGGAGCAGAAACACAAAAGTTATTGGTTGCTACTGATTCTAGAAACCAACCTGACCTGGTTTTTCCAACAGGAACAGTGCTGCAAATCACTCTATCACACACTTGATTAAATTTAGTCCTTCAACATGCTTATTATCTTGATTTTAACTGGGAGGCTGAATAAGAAGTCGTTATATGATTTATTAATGTCCAATTTCTCCCCGCTGCACACCTACAGGACGAATCTGATAATGTAGAGGTGATAGAGAGATACAAAGAGATGGATTTTGCTAAATAAAGTAGATGGAAATGAGAGTATAGATGATTCTTTAGATCCGTACAAATACAGGTCCTTCTCAAAAAATTTGCATATTGTGATAAAAGTTAATTATTTTCCATAATGTAATGATAAAAATTAAACTTTCATATATTTTAGATTCATTGCACACCAACTGAAATATTTCAGGTCTTTTATTGTTTTAATACTGATGATTTTGGCATACAGCTCATGAAAATCCAAAATTCCTATCTCAAAAAATTAGCATATCATGAAAAGGTTCTCTAAACGAGCTATTAACCTAATCATCTGAATCAACTAATTAACTCTAAACACCTGCAAAAGATTCCTGAGGCTTTTAAAAACTCCCAGCCTGGTTTATTACTCAAAACCGCAATCATGGTTAAGACTGCCGACCTGACTGCTGTCCAGAAGGCCATCATTGACACCCTCAAGCGAGAGGGTAAGACACAGAAAGAAATTTCTGAACAAATAGGCTGTTCCCAGAGTGCTGTATCAAGGCACCTCAGTGGGAAGTCTGTGGGAAGGAAAAGGTGTGGCAAACGCTACACAACGAGAAGAGGTGACCGGACCCTGAGGAATATTGTGGAGAAGGACTGATTCCAGACCTTGGGGGACCTGCGGAAGCAGTGGACTGCGTCTGGAGTAGAAACATCCAGAGCCACCGTGCACAGGCGTGTGCAGGAAATGGGCTACAGGTGCCGCATTCCCCAGGTCAAACCACTTTGGGCTACAGAGAAGCAGCACTGGACTGTTGCTCAGTGGTCCAAAGTACTTTTTTCGGATGAAAGCTAATTTTGCATGTCATTCGGAAATCAAGGTGCCAGAGTCTGGTGGAAGACTGGGGAGAAGGAAATGCCAGAATGCCTGAAGTCCAGTGTCAAGTACCCACAGTCAGTGATGGTCTGGGGTGCCATGTCAGCTGCTGGTGTTGGTCCACTGTGTTTTATCAAGGGCAGGGTCAATGCAGCTAGCTATCAGCAGATTTGGAGCACTTCCATGCTTCCAAAAGCACGACCTGGCACCTGCTCACAGTGCCAAAACCACTGGTAAATGGTTTACTGACCATGGTATTACTGTGCTCAATTGGCCTGCCAACTCTCCTGACCTGAACCCCATAGAGAATCTGTGGGATATTGTGAAGAGAAAGTTGAGAGACGCAAGACCCAACACTCTGGATGAGCTTAAGGCCGCTATCGAAGCATCCTGGGCCTCCATCCAGTGCCACAGGCTGATTGCCTCCATGCCACGACGCATTGAAGCAGTCATTTCTGCAAAAGGATTCCCGACCAAGTATTGAGCGCATAACTGAACATAATTATTTGAAGGTTGACTTTTTTTGTATTAAAAACACTTTTCTTTTATTGGTCGGATGAAATATGCTAATTTTTTTAGATAGGAATTTTGGGTTTTCATGAGCTGTATGCCAAAATCATCAGTATTAAAACAATAAAAGACCTGAAATATTTCAGTTGGTGTGCAATGAATCTAAAATATATGAAAGTTTAATTTTTATCATTAGATTATGGAAAATAATGAACTTTTATCACAATATGCTAATTTTTTGAGAAGGACCTGTACAGATTATTCAACTCTGTTCACTACTTTAAACATGAACACATCCCAATTAAATTGAACTGAATCTACTGTTTTAGTCTGAGACCTAAAAACACTGATATAGGAAGAAGTAAAAACACCATCTCATGAAGATTCATAATCATGCCAACAGTGAGCTGACAGAATATTTGTACTATTCTCCTGTAACTTATTCTGGCAAAGCACTTTATTGTCAGAAAACGTGACGTTACCAAGAACACGATGTATTTAAGTGACTCGAGAACATGCTCACAACAGAGGAACTGGAAGAGTTTTTTACAGGAACTGAATATTACACAACATCTGAGTTTTGAAACTAAAACAGGGTTTGTGGCGTTTCCTAAAGTCTCTGTAAATCGAGGAGCGAAAACTCTGGAGAGTGTGGACGCCAGACGGAGCCGCAGCAGTTTTAAAGCAGAAACTATGGGGCTCAAGGCAAAATAACCAGCCCAGAAAGTCAGAATCATCTACTGAGAGCAATAATGCTGCCTAAATCTGACATATTCTTTCATGATGCTCTTCAGGCTAGCAATAACAATAATGATAATGATGATGAGATTAGATCGCGCTGCATTCATTTTTACTCTTTCTGCTCCCTTTATGACTTTGTGTTGTTGCAGTTTACAAACTGTAATGTTGACTTGCATTAAATGTTTAGCTTTGCATGTAATGTACACATAGGAACACACTGAGAGTCATTCTGGACAGCAGTGACATGAGCACAAGTTTTCTTCTAAGAGCATCTATATAGTGAATCTGGCCAATGTTCCAGCATTTGCCTTTCCAGAATACCACTGAGAGAAAATCCCATGGAGCATTCTGTGATCGCTTTCCAGATATGAGATACAGAGCAAATCTGGTGCCTGCGACATTGATGCATTGATGCGAGTGTTTAACATACAGAATCATCATGAATCATCTGCTCCTGTGTTTACGGCTCTTCAGATTATATTTCAGAAACAAACGGATCTGCGCTCATCCAGTGTTAAAGAAACTGAAGATTCTCGAAAACCAAACTGGTTTAAATGCAAACAGGAAATGAAGGTGATTGGGAATCTGTTTATAATCCAGGTGGCGGTGATATAGTTTCAATATTTGCTGCCTTTGATGTTTTAAAAGTTATCTTTCTGCTGATAGTACCAGACATTATGTAGGTCATTACAATATACAGTACGTATTCTTTGTTGGCTCTGCTTTTTAAGGATATAAATCTCTTCAGCTTTGGCTGTATGCATAACCTTTAATTTATCTTTTTTGTTGTCCATATCCTCTAGTTTGTAGAAAGTGTGTTCAGCAGTGTTTTGTAGTAATCTGTGAAATGGGTGACTTGTAATATTTCCTAAATATTTCCCATTTAGAAGCAGCATTTTTAAAGCAGAGGCACAACTGCTTTAATCACAGACACCAGAGCTAAAATCTGAAGAAAAAAATAAAATAAAAATTGGTGTTACGATCATTAAACTTCAACATCTGCAATGGTCAGACAAATCTTATAACCCATCCACTGTGGGCAGTTTGGAGAGAAAAGTGTCAGTCTAAATAAATAAAATGGTGATTTATTTACAAACCTTTCTTACATTTATTTGAAGCTTTACTGAAACAATGTTTTCAAAGAACATTCTAGAGTCTTAGTCTTTTGAGATACTATATTAAAGACGGATGGTTGCATGCTAGTCTGTTTTAGCAAGTGATAAAAAGGAAATGCATTGACGTAACCATGCCCTTAGTTGTACTTTGACATAAAACCAGTATCTCGCTTGCTTGCTACCAAGTGTCTCAAGCAAAACCACCTTCAAAACCGTATCATGCATGAAGCAAACTGATAGTCAAAACTAGTCAAAGACAGTCAGAGTCAGTCAGTCAATGCAGAATCACTCAGGTCTGGACTAGAGTTGCACTGCCACCTAGGGCGGTTATTCAGTGTTGCTGGTCAAACCATGTTTAAGATCAGGAGAAACGCATTCAGTCAAGTGTGTGTTATTTATAATAAACTGATAGTATTTATGTAGAGTATGATACAAAACTAAACAAAAGTTTGAACATGGATAGCAAACCTAACCCAACATGTATAAAATGAGTTGGACAAACACACTGGAGTAAACAGAGTGTAATCGGTCACAGCAGTATGATAAACCTTCTTTACACCATTCAGCGATGCTTGGACCACATTATTATGATTCTTCCATTCATGCTCACTCAAAATTAAGGACTTATTGTTGATTTGAGGACCATCTTGAAGGACTGTCAGGTCTGAAGAAACACTTAACTCAAGACAAACACCTTCATTTTGCTTTTATATATATATATATATATATATATATATATATATATATATATATATATATATATATATATATATATATATATATATATATATAAAACACTATGGTACTCTGACGTGTGTGTGTGACCCTGGAGCACAAAACAGTCTTAAGTCGCTGGGGTATATTAGTAGCAATAGCCAAACATTGTATTGGTCAAAATTAGGTTTTTCTTTTATGCCAAAAAGACATTAAGTAAAGATTATGTTCCATGAAGGTATTTTGTAAATTTCCTACCATACATACATCAAAAAATTTTGATAAGTAATATGCATTTCTAATAATTAATTTGAACAACTTTAAAGGTGATTTCCTTAGTATTTAGATTTTTTTGCAAATATTGTCAGATCCCAATAAACCATACATCAATGGAAAGACTAATTATTCAGCTTTCAGATGATTTATAAATCTCAATTTCGAAAAAATCAATGGGTTTTGTGCTCCAGGGTCACACACACACACACACACACACACACACACACACACACACATATATATACATATATCAGATTCAAAAATCGGAGACTTAGCATTATATCGTCAGCATTGCAAATGAAAAACAAATGACCGCTCCAGCGGTCAGAAAGGCTTAACCGTGGTTATTTTTACAGAACCAATAACAAGTCCTTTATTTGAAAGGCAAAGTGTTAGGACTTGCATAAGTGAAAAGGTCAGAGCGGCGGCGAGAGCTGAAACAGATTCAGAAACCCAGAGAGAAGTGATTGAACGCTGCAGTCTGAGACTCAAAAGAGCTGTGGATAGATGAAGGTCAAACTGAAGTCTGAAATGATTTCCAAAGATACTTCATCCTGCACAGTATTTGTGGAGTTTGGCCCTGCATTCTGGGACAAAACACTCTTCTGACCCCTGAATGGCCGCTTCATTGAGCACAGACATCCTCTTGTGTTCACAGATCTTTAAAGAGTCTGCAAGTATTAAACAGCTATATAACTTTTGTATAAAGGCGTTCTGATGTCCAAATTCAAAGCTACATCAGAGATGTAGTTTAGATTTATAATAGCAGGGGCTCCATTATATCCCAAACATATGTGGCAGTGTTTACTGAATCCATGAAAATAAAAGACCAATGATATAAAAGACCAAGAGAGAGCTTGCAAAATGACTTGCACATGTTCAGACGTTTGTGGAAACATCTCCATCTCTGATGAGTGTCTACATGCCATGTTCTAAATACAACACACAAACATTACTGAGAAACCATGAAAACCTTCAATTCTCAGAAAATTATATATATATATATATATATATATATATATATATATATATATATATATATATACATAACGCTGTAAAGCGCAAGTCATGATTTAGATTTAATCAATGTTTCGTCTCATTTTTTTCCCCATAAATCAAGTACATTAATGTCTATAATTTGCCCTATTTATTATTTTCTGTGTATGCCAGACTGCACTTCATGTTTATAAGTACTACAGCTGATGGAAATATGTATTTTTTTTTTTACATATTTATACATATTAACAACGGATCTCAGCTGTAAGAAGATAACATAAATTCTAATATTTCAATGACAGAGGCAAGGTACTAAAGTAACTTAATTTTTTGGACTCTAGGTTACACGTTTCCTTTAAGAGTTACTGATTTGCCAAAATCATCAGGATGGCAACTTTTCAGGTGGTTGAGAGATGTAGTGCCACTTTCCTCACAGGTGTGCATATTCTGAATTTGATGCCAATATTTTTTGTCTTTATAAAATCACCACATTTTTTAAATTTATGTTATATATATATATATATATATATATATATATATATATAGAGAGAGAGAGAGAGAGAGAGAGAGAGAGAGAGAGAGAGAGAGAGAGAGAGAGAGAGATTTATTTCTGTATGATTAAAAACACTTTAATCTGTTCAGATTTATATGCCTTGTGCTCAGGCATTTCACAAGTCCAGGTGGCTTTTCTTTTCTTTTTTTACAGGTTGACAGGTGCATGTTTTGACAGAAATGTATGACACAGAGCAATACTATAATACAAAGAAATTCACAAAACCATTTTTCCTTTGTTATTATGTTAAATATTCAATCTTTGTGACCTTTTAGAGTTACTAATATTTTTATAGTTACTAATAGGCCTACATTAGAGTTACTAATATACAAGTCCTTCATTACACCTTTAGGTAATTTTCTGTAGCAATTAGCATTTATCTGTTAACCTGACTTTTTCAGATTTGTCCTAATCCGCTTTAATCTGTATAAAAAAAATGTAAACTATATTTTACACATGCAAGACTAAATTTATTTTCGACTCCAGTCCTGAGTTCACCTGATTTTAGGAGTACACGATAGGTGAATGTCAATGCCAGCATAATTCCCGCCACAACAGCCCACGCTCTGACGTTCTTCCCGCCTGCGTATGAATTTAAAAACCAGGCGCGCGACTTCACCTCAATAGCTGCCAGGATTCAGAGGTTGAAGACGAGAGGAAAAAGCCCGCGCTAGGTTGTCATAGCAGCCTAACCGTTCGTCCTCTATCCAACGAGTTTTTCGACGACGACAATCAACAGAGGGCGATAAAAACGACCTATTTCGAACAAAATTCTATAATATAACCTTAAACATATTAAAAATGACCTGTCTTCTATAATCATTCTCTCACGTTGTCTGAAGAGCTAAACACAGCCCACTGTACGGACGTAACATTTTTCAACAGGAACTCCTCAGGATGGCCAGGAGGATGGTAAGTTAACTCTACTGGTTGTTGTCATTCTTCACTGGGCTAGACTGTTTTAGAGCTGCTGTTTTTGATGTTTTTAAAAGTTGATATAGCCTAAGTATAACAGCACATAGCAATTTAATAGCAGTTATAGTATCTGGCTAATTTGAGCCTTTTTAAAAAAATGTTTCAGCATTGAGCACCATCCACAGCATGTGAGGTATAGACTAATACAGGTTACCAAAAGGGGATGGAAAAAGCTCTTGAGGAAAACATTAACACTAATACACTAACCCCCGGTTTCACAGACAAGACTTAAGCCTAGTCCTAGACTAAATGTCAAGTCTGAGTTGTTTCAAATGAAAGAAACTTGTACTGATTGATCTTAAAATATATCAATGCCTTTGTTTTGTCTCAAGATGCACACCAGTAATGTTTTTTTCTAAGGCATGTTTATAAAAATTACTTAAATGTCCTAATTGAACTATGGCCTAATCCTGGTTTAGGCTAAGCCGTGTCTATGAAACCAGGCCTAAATGTGTCTGTCACAGGATGGATCATGGTCTAAAAGACAAATTGCTAATCACTATTTTGTCACCAATGTTGTTGACAGAACTTTTATTAAATACATAATGTCATTAATGCATTTATTTATAAACTTTGAATAAAGTCAAAGATTTAAGCTCCAGAGAGACCAAATCAAATGACTGGTTGAAATCCTCAGCAAGCAGGGAACACAGACAAATAATTCAAAGTGGTAATATTTTATAAGGAAACTTTATGTGTGCATGTGAAATTCACTTTTCATCTCGAGACAGAAAGCAGTTTTTGCAAATTTCCAGTACAGCAGATAATGTTTGATATTAAAGAGTACAAAAACAAAACAAAAAAAAAATCAGAATTCCAAATGCTTTTATTCTACTTTGCAGATGTAAGAGCAGGCTTTTGGTCCAAGTCTTCAAATCTTCTGAAGCCCAACCCTTTTCCCTCCCTCTACCCTTAATTTCTTCTCACTTGAATTCAACACTTCCAATTGCAAATCACCCCCGCCGTTCATTACGGAGCATATTGGTATTGGACACACGATTGCATAGATTTGTTAAACAGTAATTTAATGTTAATTAAGACATAATGGAATGTTCATTAAGACTTCAGCTCTTCCAGTCCTTCCCCTCAACCTCCAGAGCTGTACATTGGGTCCCTGCCCCTCCCTACAGAAAGAAAATAAACGAGTGTATAACAAAAGGAAAGGACAAAATGAATGGGAGAGAGAGCAACCTGCAACTACCAGGCACATTTGTACTTATTTCTTACTATATAAAATTCTCTTTTCAACTGTTGATTCAGCAGCTGTGTTGTCATAGGCTCTAGTGGAGGGTCACTACAAGGCTATGCTGCTCACATCGGCACTGAAGCTCTCACACTGACATTCAGTAATATCTGAGAAACAATTAGAGATGGATGGCAGATAGACATTAATTACAGTTAATAAATCCTTAAGGGACATGTCTACTTGAGTCAGGGAGTCAATGAGAGAACGCTGTATGGATGATTGGGGAAGGAAAACAATAAATGGACTAGGTATTTTTGTAGCTTCATTCTTCAACCCCTCAGAAAACAGACCTGTAGCTACCTAAACCTGCCTACAGTACTCCGCAGGGGTGAAACTGCTCATTTTATAATCTTTGCTTATGACCTGAAGCCCAGTGTGACCACTATAGGTAGTCAGACAGTTCTGTGTACTGGAAAATAAGTATGTACAGCGTAGAATCCTGCTAACTCAAAATTGCTGGATAGGAGAGAAATAAAAAGGAAGGAAAAAGCTGAGGTTAGATTTTCAAAGAGTTCCACCGATCCAGCAAAATGGGTTAAGAGGACATGTCACAACTTCCCTATCAAATCACTTGAGTCGTTCTTTCCCTTTTCCTATGATATACAGCCTTGCTATATGCCAAATAACATATTCCAATGCCAAACCAAACCTCCCACCCCACCAACTCTAGCAAGAAAACAATGAAAAAAAGAAAAAAAGAAAAGAAAAGAAAATAGCATGTTAACTGGAAAAGCTTGTGCTCTGCCCGCCGGGGTAGAGGGTGCAGGTTAAGTGTCTAGGCATAGACTGCAGCCAAAGTGGATTCTTTAAGTGCTCTTTAGTTCCATCCCATAACAACCTAGTAGATTTAATTGATAATTAATATTGAACTAATTTAATGAGCCCAATGGCTTAACACTAACTGTCTTTACAGGTAACTGCTGGTGAGAATTCACTAAAAAGCTGAAAAAATATTGAGTTCTTTCATAGTATGCGTGTCATTTTAAGAGGAATCAAAAGAAGATTAAAGAACTTGAGCCGTGGCTACAGTCCAAAGCCACACACCCTCTTCCCTTGACACTGAATCTGCAATATTAAACTTCTCTCTTCTCTTCCATCCTACAACTTTCCTTAAGCTCTCCAAGACTGACATGTTTAACACAGAATTAAAGGGTTATCCCTCAATGCGTGGCAAGCTTCATCAACAGTTATTTGCTCTTCCCAAAATGCCATGATAACCCCCTTCCCCCAAACATCTATCCCCCTCCCCCGCAAGTGTGCTATGAAGTCCTATTTCCAACACTCTTAAATATCTTCCTCTTCCTCAGGAGCACTGATCTCTTTAAGGACTGGATGGTTGAGAGAAAGACAGATGCGGCTCCATCCAAGGCTCTCATCTATCTAGTCTGTGAGAAGATCAGCACTGATGCAGGAGAGAGAATTGCTCTGGAGTTCTGGAGTTAGCCCTTAGAGGTCGCTCTCCCCATAGAGGGCAGTGGAGAAGGACATGTAGTCAAGAGCACCAGGCTTCGCGTCGGGGCCCGTGTATGGTGCCATTCGGGCAATGCAGTACTCTGCCTGGTCAGGAGGAAGCTCACGCCTCAACTCCTCAGCTGTGATAAAGTTCTGAAAAGGAGAATTGATGGGGATAGGTTGAAGTGCCATACAAGAACTCTGAACAATTTAGACAGACATCCTGGCATGAATATTCTTACCTTGTCTCCGGCTAGGATCTTAAATGAGGCGATGACTTGGTCTGCAGTGTCTGTGTCGGTTGTTTCCCTTGACATGTAGTCGATGAAGGCCTGGAAGGTCACTGCTCCACTGTTGTTGGGGTCAACAATGCCCATAATACGAGCAAATTCGGCATCACCCTTAAGAACAGAGGTTATCGGTTAACCCAGATAAACCATGAGGAGAGTCATGAGAATCAAAGTTAAGACACCATATTTGATGCAAATGAAAATGAGGCTGTAAGAAACTGGCATACAGATGGGTCAATGCATTGATTTTAAGACTTGAATGGTCACCTGAATGGTAAACACCAAAGTGCACAGTAGTACAACCCACTGAATGCTAACTAGGGATGGGTCACGATTTTCAAATATTCAATTAGTTGATTTAATAAGTTGTGCGATTTCACAAAAAAAATTCCCCATGTTTTTCGAACACATTCTCACATGCACACTGCAGACATGCTTAGCAAATAACGGTTACAGTAACCTGGGACGATATCAAATAAGAGTTCTGTGTGGACCACAAACAGAGAGAGGCGTGAAAAACAAATAATGCATTCAACGGAGTCACTGAAGGGACATAGTTAGCCGCTTGCTAGCGGTAGCCTGTTACATTAAAGTACATAACATTTCACTTACCACATAAACGGAGTAAAGAGAAATGACTGATAGGACGATGGCGAATTATTTTTTTGTTCCTTAACACCACTGACAAACATGTAATCTTGTAAAATGTGTGCTAAGTAATGCTGCCCTGTAGTATAAACACAGTAAGTGTGATCGCGAATCTCGAAAGTGAATTTCAAAAGCGATTTAAATGCCCCACATATTAACAGCAGCTCCCTAATACCTGTGATTTTTAGGGTGTGATTTTTTTTTTTAAATACCCAGGGGTTTTCAAATTTTATTTTTGCTTGGAATGCCCATCCCTAATGCTAACTTAACATTCTATCCTTCAGCCCCATTGTCATTTGATCCAAATTAATACTGCATCTAAGGTGCTTGACTGTGGTCTTCTACTATCAGGTGGCCAACTGTGGTTCTAGACAGCACAGTCCTGCAGAGATGTGCTTCAACCTTGATAAAAACACTTTCTCTATCCTTCCAGTAACCCTTAGACCTTGATTAGGTGTTTTCATTAGGGATGGAGTGAAACTCTGCAGGACTGTGGCTCTCCAGGACCAAAGTTGGCCACCCCTGGTATATTAAAATTAGGCCTGTCGCAATTATCAATATATGTACATGACCTCAATAATTTTTGGTGACGCAATACATTGCCCATTATATTTACGTAGAAATTAATGTCTTTATGTTTTTGCATTCCACTTTATCGTACGTAACGTGGTAAAGTTGGTGCTAGTTTAAATAAAAAAAAAGCTTCTACCAAAAAAAAAAAGTTTCATCTGCAGATATGGACTTGTTTAGGGATCTGTGCCTTTGTGCATACAAACATCTGACTGTTAAGTGGGCATTGTGTTTTTCATCAATACACTGCACCCTTAAATGTACAGAGAATATAAGGTCCAGGAAAATCTGTGGATGGAAAAATCAAGTTATTTGGATTCTTTCTTTTTTTTACTAGTTACTTTGCACTTTTTGTTAGAAAATGTTTATTTACTATTTATTCAAGTTTAAGGTATCTAATATTTTGATAATTTAAATGATCTAAATATTCTTTAGAATTAAAAGTTTGTTGTCATTTGAAAGTGTGTTGGCCTTTATTATGCAGTATTATGCTTTTATATTATGATTATATTTTCAGTGGCATAAAATGTTCTTAAATCGACAATAATAAATGTTTAAATCGCAACTATTTCTATATATCGCACAACAAAAAGTTATCTTAACAGGCCTAATTAGAATCTTTTCAGTTATAATTTTTTTTTTTTTACTTATAATATAACTAAAAAATATAAAAAGTTACCAATGATATCTGACAAAAATTATTTTTTAGCACCAAGCAAAAGCAGGAGTTCAGGAGAAACTGTGTTGCTGTAGACTAAGAAAGGAGGTAGCAGTACCAGGGTGTTCCCAGTGGAAATGAGTAGTGCTCGGAAATCGTCGCTGTCCATTATCCCCGTGCGCTTCTACAGTTCGCAAAGGGAAGGATGAGAAAAGAAACAGGAAGGATGCATGTAGAAAGCAGAGGATTTGGGGAGATGAAGAGGTTGCACGCAAACAGAAAAGTTTGATAGAGGAATCAGAATGAGTTTGTACAAAAGACAAGTAAGAGAAGGAGGGAAGTTATAGCAAGGACAAGTAAAAAAAGAAAAGAAAAAGGAAGCAGTGAGAAACATAACACATGAAAGCAAAACCTTAGCTGACCTGCAGAGGGCACCTTTTCAAGCAGCAGCACAACAGGTGAGTGAGGGAGTTAGTGAGTGAGTGAGTGATGGAATGAATGAGTGACGCAGGTGCGCACACACACACACGCGCGCGCACACACACACACACACACACACGACAGCCATCTTAACCCTTTCTTCTCTGGGGTCATACCTGCTTGTTGTTTTCTACATCGTAACCCAGACTGATCAAACAAGCCTTGAACTCCTCAGCTTGTAAGACACCACTGTGGTCCTGTGGTAAGCCAATAACGCAAGTGGATGGACCAATCAGAGCATGCAGATTAGGATTGATGATACCGATACACAATGACATAACAGCATGTGTGATATGGAGGCAGTGGCATGACAAAAAAAAAAAGATGAAGACAAAACATTATGGATGTCAGACACATGGGCTGTTGGCTAACAAGTCTAATGAAACATACTTATGACAGTTAGTGACCTGATTTCTTACAAATGTCATACATAACATTCAGCTTATGATATAAGAGAGCCATTATGCAATCACTAGATCAATATCTTTCATTTAAAGTTACTAAATTTCTCCACTTTAACATAAAACCCCCTCATTACTTCACCTCCACTAGACTATATTTACATATTGGCTATAGGTGGCACATTTCAGATCAGAGGTGTTTGAGGTACAGTATATTTAAAGACATTTTTCCTCCCATTCGTGCCAGAGTAAGTGGAGAAAATGGAGCAAATATTAGAGCAAGTCTAACCAAAATGTTAAACTGAGGTCCATATTTATCATGCATTAATCACCCTGAATTTAAACACAGCCATTCACCTTGACATAAGCAACACTGACTACATTTATTATTTATATGGACACATTAATCTTTGCAATGTTGTGTATTTTTAGTGGCTTGCAGCTCAGATCTCTTTACTAACACAGTTACAAACACACAAACCTTATGATTTTTAAAGGACCAGTTCACTCAAAAATTAGCTAAATTTTGTAATTCCAAAATGCAAGACTTTCTTTAAGTGGAAAACAAGATGAACATATTCAATTTTGAAGCACTGTATGCAAAACACCATTGGTTTTTATGGATCTTGTAATCAGTCCTGACATGTCAATGCTTTTTTTGTTAAAAAAAGTTTTTCCATGTTTGAGTGATCTATTCCTCTACAACACGAACCTTGAATGACTTTCATGGTCTTACAAATACTTATTTTTTCAGTTAAATTAAGTGAAGTCCATTTCACACACAGTCAAACATGCAAATGAGTTCCTGACCTTGTCGAAGTGATTGAAGGACGTGCGGTACTCGTGAAGCTGCTCCTGGCTGATGCCCTTGGCATCACGTGTCAGAATCTGGTTCTCAATCTCATTAATGGTGCGGGCAATAGTAGTAAGGAGTTGCTCCCAACCAACACGAAGGTGCTATAGAGGAGTAAAAGGTAATGGAAACACTGTCATGTAACAACACAGCTAAACAAACTTCACACTAGACCTAAACAATACATCTATGGTTCCTGCATAGCTTCAACATGGTTTCAATGTGTGTATTGTCATAGGCATACCTCCATAGTGTAAGCAGTGTATTTGTTGTCAAATATAAGTGCTTCTTGAATGAGCTGATGGTCTCCCTCCAGCTGGTCAATGTTGGGTTTGTATTCAATGATGCTCTGCTCATACTGACGGAGGTGGGTCAGTTGATCTTCCAGCGTTCCATTCATCTCAATTGATATCCGCCCAATTTCCTACAAATATCATGCCGTGGAGACACAGATGAATCATTCTATATTTTTCTTCTTTGGAAAAAGATGCAATCGTCAAGGTACAGACACAAGAGGCAACTATACCTCCATCTTATTTTGGATCCATGGTCCAATCATGTTGGCCTGGTTGGCAAACTGGCGTCTGAGATGGTCATTAGACTGCTGACGTGCGAGTTCTTCCTGAAGAGCCTGATCACGCTGTGGAACCAGTTGCTGCACCTTCAAAAAGACACAAGATAACATCAATACTTGCAAACTCAACTCATTTGTAAACCCACACCCACACACCTAAAGGAAGCAATGTCTCATTCACAATACAAACAGATCTCACCTTCTCCCACTTCTTGTCAATGCTCTGAGGGGTGATGGTGGTGTAAGGATTGTTTCCAGCCAGTTTGATACCATTGTACTGTGCGATTTTCTGAACTTCAGCCTGGATGGCCTGAATAGACTCCCGCTCTTTATTTGCCTCTGGAAGAGTTGATTTGAACTGGTCATGAGCCGTTAGCAGACCCTACAAAAAGAGAAAGAATTGAAAAGTCAGAGAAAGGATTTTTGCATCCAGAATTTTTGTTTTGTTCTGAAATGGAATATCCAGAGATACCAGCAATAAAACAGAGGTCAAACCATTTCAGAGGTCAAGCAAGATGGAAAGATTACGAATACAAAACATTTTGCAGTACCTGGATCTCCTCGATGTTGTGTACAATGAACATGTCCTGAAGGTCCTCCATGGCTCCCTCCATCCAGTTGTTGAACGGTGCTGCTCTCTTGGCGTATTCCAGGTACAACTCATCAATAGACTCCAGCTGTTTCTCTGTTCTCTGTAGTATAGATAAACATGCAGTCAATATGATAAAATGTACAAAAATGCCAGGAAGTGTCTTTCCGAGAAAGAATGTGTACCTCGAGAGATTCTCTCCGATTCTGTGTGAGGGAACCCAGAGCATCCCATTGCTCACAGATCTTTTGACAGCGTGCATTAACACTCGGGGAGTCGTAATAGTCCAGCTCACTATAACACAGACACAAAAGAGTTTGAAGACAGTCTCGACTTCACTTACAGCCAGAATTTTTAATTTCATCAATTAGCCCTCTGTCGTTTGTTGCCTCTATTGTTTTGTAGTTTTCTCACTTGAGCTCCTGTGCAATGGCGGCAATCTGCTCCACTCTATCCTGGTGGGCAGCAAGATCACTTTCGAACGCCTCGTGCTTCTTCAGGAGCGCTTTGATCTCAGACAGAGTTGCAGTCTCATAATCCTTCTGTTTTAGCATTGTCTCCTTACCTACACAATAGATCCAGAATTTGATCTCTGTTTGTTTAAGACTTTAGATCACATGACTATTTCTTAAGATTTCTGCATGGCTGACAAGGCTCTGCATTCGTGAGATTCAAAACACTGATGGAAGAGTCATAAAGGAGCAGTCTGTTAATGTATACCAAGAGCGATTGGTGAATTACTGCAGGTGAATGTGAATAATTGTCAAAAACATCAGTAAGATCAGGTGTAGTTCCTGTATCCATACCATCTGTCCAGCTTTCATGGATGGCTGCTTTCTGACGGAACTTTTCTGCAAGATGGTCAAGTCTCTCTAAACGACGGATCTCATTCAGTAGCCACTCTTCATAGCCTTTCTCTGCCCCTTCCAGTTTATGCCATGCACCATTAATATCCTATAAAGAAAAAAAGAAAGAACTTTTCAGCCAAATATCTTTCAAAATTGAGCCAATGGTTCAATTCAGAGGTTGAGAATGAACAAGTTTCATCATAGTGATAAAGCAAAGACTTAAGTCTTACAAAATTGAATTGTACATGTACTACACGTTTCTTACCGACACCATGCGTCCCTCAGATGGCATAAAGGCTGGTCGGTTGCTCAAACGGAGTTTGGTCTGCAGTGTGTTGAAGTTGATCTCTAGCTGACACTTCTCCTGAACTTTGGGTGGTTTGTGAACACGACGGTAATCGCGGAAATCTTCCAATTTCTGCTGCATTTCTGTCATGGTTTTCTCTGGAGCGCGGTTTTCCAACCACGGGATTGTACGACGAATCCACTCCAGCAGCTATAAAGTGTGCAATAAAGAAATTAATAGAAGATCAACAGAAAACAGTCTCCTTTCAAACATACTGAGACATTTAAACTAAAACACAAGGTAGTTTGTCTAGAAATAGGTCTATTTGAATACCACACAAACTCACATCGCTGGCCAGTTTTTCATAGTCCTCCATCAGGTGCTCATTCTCCTGATTAACTGCCAACACCTTGCAGATACGATTGGCTGCTGTCTCAGCCTATCACAGAAGAGGACAGTTACAATCGTAATATATCACGCATCTTTCTAAATATGACATTTTATCCAATCATTCTAAAAACACTGAACAGCACAATGTTTCCTACACCAATTTATAGTGTATACCATATGTTTAAAGGAACACTCAACTTGTTTTGAAAATAGGCTCATTTTCCAACTCCCCTAGAGTTAAATTTGAGTTTTACCTTTTTCGAATCCATTCAGCCTATCTCTTGGTAGGGCAGTAGCACTTTTAGCTTAGCATAGATAATTGAATCCTATTAGACCATTGGCATCTAAAAATGACCAAAGAGTTTCGATATTTTTCCTATTTAAAACTAGACTCTTCTGTAGTTACATTGTGTAATATTGCAGTGATATTAGAAACTCTTTGGTCATTTTTGAGTGAGATGCTAATCTTCTAATCCGATTCAATGATCTATGTTAAGCTAAGCTAAAAGTGCTACCACCAGACCGGAGATCAGCTGAATGGATTTGAAAATGATAAAGTTCAACTGTTTAACTCTATGGGAGTTGAAAAATGAGCCTATTTTCAAAAAAGTGGAGTGTTCTTTTAAAAGTACAATGACATTGTATACAGAATACACTTCAATTAAGTATGACGACATATCTGTGTTTAGAACTGTAAATGTCAAGATGCTGCTTTAGTTTACACTGGAAAAGAAATTGAACTATCCAGTATTTAGTGGTTTTTGGTGGGTAGAGCAAAAAGAAAAGAAAAGAAAAAAAAACTCACGCAAATGATGTACTGAGCACACAATGAAACAAAACTCCAAGTGTTGTAAGTTAATAATGTGCTATACATACACAATAACATGCGTGAAAACTAGCCAGATGAAATAAAGATTACATTAAACCTCAACATTACATACTTCACTTTTAAGCTCTTTTATACTAATTGACATTTCATGCAAACACCAATTGGTTAGTTTTGAAAACTTGTAGTCTAGCTGCAAAATCCACATGCCATTTGTAAAACCAAATCTGCATTGTCAATTTTTATACCACCATTGGAGGATCTCTTCAGGGTTTCCTACAGCATTAACTACCACTGAAACACAGAAAGTGTTCAAAACGCTTGTGTAAAATGCTAAAGCATATTTAAACAATTCCGATTATAAGCCTGTGGCTTCACTTCAAATGCATAGCACATAGCTAGCATATGCAGCACCAAAACTTCACAGAAAAGTACTGTCCAATGTAAAGCTAAGCTTAACATAAAAAACAAACATAATACATGTGCTTGTGTAGACAGATCACAGAACATCTAAGAATTAAAACAACAACACTAGGGTTTTAAATGTGAGCTATACTGTGAATTGCATTATGATTTTCATATTTACACTCAACACTGTCCTCAACTGTTACAAACTTAATCACTGAGTGCAAATATGAAACATCAAACAATCAAATTCACCTTTTCAGCATTTAAAGAAGATTGTGACAGACCACTACACCCATCGAGGATATTAAATGACTGCAGAACCATTAGAAAATAAGTGCATATATAGAAAAGGGGGAGGGCAATGGTTTGGGTGTAGTGAAGCAGTGGCCATATCTCTCAAGTCACTTTCACACCTGGTTCAGTTGGATTGGTTTTTGGTGCAGGTTACAAATTGGATTACCAAAGTCAGTATCACTTAGCTAAAAATTTTACATTCTCATAATTTTACAATTTATATTTCACCTGGATTCTTTCCTCATTTAAGACTTCGTATTTGACTCAAAGTATAATAGTATTGGAATAAAACAATGGATCATGAAAACAAGGCATCCGTTCATTTGAAATACCCAATCCAGAACAAGTCAGTGCCGTATGGAGTGGGAAAACCCAGACCGAATAAAAAATGATCTGACTTGATGTTTGTGTACGTTATTGGGAGATGAGCAACTACAAGAATTTTGAAATAGCTAACCTAATATGACTATCAATTAAATGTGCTAGAACTGTTGTCTATTATTGTTGTATTAGCATAAACATGCAAAGATTTTGAGTATAAGCTATAGTGCCATTGGGAACATTTACTGTTAGTGCTTTGCTCTTGCAGCACATCTGACTAGAGCAAAGTACAAGAAACCAAAACGAGAGACCAGGTATGAAGGCACATTTAAGAGTTTCAAGACCAACAGTCAGGGGTCAAAGGTTTCTCACCTTCTGAGCACCTGAGAAGGCGTGATAGAAACAGGAGACGTAGGTCATAATAGCCTTCTCATCCGGTCGCAGAGTACCCACGATATCTATAGCAAAGCCAGCAGAAAAAGAGAGAGAGAGAGAGACGGGTGAAGCAAAGCAACCCAAAGCCTGTGTGTGCCCACTGAGAAAGAAGAGGATGGTTATGCATTTTATGGGCTCCCCGTCAAAGGGAAATGGGGTTTGTAGTCCTGTGTTATAACCCTGGCAACCCGCAAAGTGAGAGAAAGAGCCAATCTGCGGTTGAGAAAAGAGTCGTAGGCCAGGGGAGGATGGGTTAAGACACCAGCACCCCTCTTTGGTTATCCCAGTACTGGTGGAAAAAGCCATGCTGAAGAGGAGATGACGAGGTGTCAAAGGTTAGGGGTCATGGGGTACCTTCTGGGCTCCAGAAAAGGCATGGTAGAAACTGGACACATAGGTCATAATGGCTTTCTCATCTGGACGTGCTGTGTTCACAATGTCTGCAGGGAAACAAGAGTTATACATACATGCACATACAGGGAGGCAGACGGGGCTTAAACACACACACACTTGTAACACAGCCATGTGCCAGTTACACACTCATTAACATACACACAAAGACAATGGGCAAACCTCAATTCACTGGGGATGGCCAAGAACATACTTTTCAGGACTACTATGTCACTGACTTGCATCTTGATGCAACAGATCCATTCGCTCTATGCGGTTTACTTATGTATGTGAGCATTAGCATCTACATACATTCATTACTATTAAAACTGGCCCCGTGTCTGAATATGGTCTTCTCTACTATACAGCAGGTCATATGAATAGTACTTATTCTGTACTCAAAACCAAGTACAAATCAGATCTAGAAAATCCATTGGAAACAATATACCATCCAGGCACTTTTAGCATACTATTTTTGACAGTATAATTTGGAACACGCTATTTCTAATGTTACATACTATTTAGGATGTATAGTATGCAAATTGGAATTCACTCCTCTCATTAAAAAGAATCAGTACTACATGCTAAAAGTGCATGGATGGAATACTAAGATTTGGAGCGCACTAATTGTAATGTCACATTATTTAGGTTTGGAAAAATGCAAACTAGGATTAAATTATCCTGTCATCAGAATCAGAATACCATACACTTAGTTATTTTTGATGTACTAAGATTTGGGATGCACTAATTATGACGTCACAAATTATTTAGAATGCATAGTATGCAACTCCTCCTCTCATCAGAGATAATACGGAGGAGATGGAAGGATATAAAACAGGAGCTACGACAGTGAAGGACGAGAGAGGACCAGGCCTGGGTTTTAGTTTGTGTTTGCTTTTTATTTGTGCGCGACAGTCGTCTGTGAGGGGCTGTTGCGCTGTTTTGTATTTCTTTTGTCATTATTAAATATCAGTTGATTGTCCGCCGGTTCCCGCCTCCTCCTTCCCATAGTTATTGAGTTTTTATCATTACAATGTACTATGATTTTGGATGCACCACTGATATCACAAACTACAGAGGTTGCCCATTATGCAAATTAGGGTTACAGAACAGTACACACAGCACTCCGGTGCAGCAGGTTGAACAGAGATCCTGGAGAAGTTACGCTTGAGGGAGAAATAACATAATGCCCAGGGATGTTCCCATGATGACACAATGTTTGTGCAAGACATTAAGGGTGGGTGTTTGCACGGTCTCTGTCAGAGAGCAGGAACAACTCCTGGAAATACAGGGCATGTGCTGACATGCACAAAACACACACACTTTAATAGAGCAACTTATTCACTCTCTCTCCCACACACTCACATCATCACACAGCCAAAAGCAGACAAACTTCATATGCCGACTAGTGTTGCTTTCGTCAATGATAATTATGACTAAATATCGTCGTCAACGAACCTTTATCTCGTGACGAATACGAGACGCAATGTAAATGCTAGTCATGCGATGATGACTATAATTAAATGTATAATGCAATATTGTTGGTGAATAAAAACAAGACTAAATGTGGTTTACAAAATACAAAACAATGCTAAAATGTCTAAGGTAACAATAATGTAACAAGATAACGTTAACCTTGTTAGAAATGGGTTTGGCTAAATAAACATTTTGGTTTCGTCTATACTACTAGGTACTTATACTGTATTGACTGGGTTAAATAGAATTGCATTACTAAAAAGAGACTAAAATACAATTTGCATTGACTAAAACTAGACTAAAATGTCATCAGTTTTCGTCGACTAAAACTAGTTGAAGATAGTCATGGATAATTCTAAATAAAAGGACTAAAATGATCAGATTTTTAGTCTACTAAAACTTGACTAGACTAAAAAAAAAAAGTAAAAAAAGGGACCCAAACTAATAAAAACTAAAATGACAGCTTTACACAAAGACTAGACTAAAACTAAAATGAAAACAGGCTGCCAAAAACAACACTAATGCAGACACAGATAGCGATGGATGCAGAAAACAAGAGAAGACTTCATACCCTCTGCATCCAACATCTTGGGGATGTCAAGGTATCGTTCAGCCACTTCGAAAGCATTATTCAGATTGGTCACTGGGTCGTCCTGTTAACACACAATGAAACCAACAGTCATTTCAGCATCTGAGAGCACCTGCAGAACATCCACAGATTTCCACAAGAATCAAAATATCCAAAGTTCGACAACATCCATCACCCCCTTGCATGTTTGTTTATTAAATTAGTTTGCTAATTTCACTATGCTATTTTGGATGGATAGTATGCAAATTCTTCTCATCCAGGCAGTTTTTGCATTCTATTTTTAACTGTACTAAGATTTGAGATGCACCGTCATGTCACATACAGTTTAATATAGATAGTGAGATTTGGAACTCAATTCTCCTCTCAATAGAAATAGTGCACCAAAAATAGTATGCTAAAAAGCCTGGATGGCATACTAAGATTTGGGGCGCACTTAGTGTAATGTCACATACTATATAGGTTGGATAGTATGCAAATTGGGATTACATTTTTCTTCTCATCAGAAATGGTATACCGTCCAGGCACTTTTAGCATACTATTTTTGATGTACTCGGATTTGGGACGCACCTTTTTTTTTAAATGAGAGACTAACCTTTCTCAGCTTGTCATAATCGATGAGTTCTGGCCTGTGTCTATGGATCAGAGCATTGAAGGCGAGACCATCCTTCCAGCTGTGAGAAAGAGAAGAAGAGATGCTCAGAGGAAACAGGTATTTTATATTTCTCTCCTTTGACCAGCAGAGAGTGCCACTCAAACCACAGCTTATAAATCTTCTCCTATTTCTGCATTCATGTCAGATTTGGACTTGTTAAACTGTAACAGTAAAGGAACTTTGCTTGCAAAGTGATTGTGTAATTGAGATATTTCTGATTCAAGAGCAATTTTTACATCTGTCATCTTTAGCTATCATTGATCATTTGTTTATTCAAACACATCCATAACACCGCTCTATGCAAAACACAGCTATGGGTGAATCAACAAATCAAAACCACAGAAAACACCCAGCCAAATAAAGGTCGTAGGTCAAAGATCAACATTTCAAACCTGATATGGAAGTTCTGAACGTTGACGTTCTTGTAAGGAGCCGTCTTTCTCTGACACCAGAGCAACAGTCCTTCTTTAGCGGAGGTTTCTACAGAGACACACAGCAGAAACAGACATTACTGAACAGCCATTCAGTCTCTTCGGGGTTGTTCTTTAAAGTACGTTTGATTATACTGTGCAGAGCTGTTCCTAAAACAATATGGACGTTAAATTATACCCTCCACTGAGATGTCCTGGATGGCGAAGCGGAGGATGATGGTCCAAATCATTCCCAGAGTCATCTTGGCGTTTCCATCCACGATTTCTACAAAGGCAGGCACACAACACTGTTAGATGTTGAAAGTGAAATGTTTTATCAATTAAAATATAACATAGAATTTGGAAAAATGTTTTATAAGTCAAAATATCTACATATATAAACTAAACTATAACCTATATAATATTTATTAGCATGCATCAGTGTTATTTTAGTATCACAGATATACTACTATAGTTTTTGTATTTTTTTTTTTGTTTTTAATGTAATTTTGTTTTTTTTTGTTTTTTTTACACAAAGCCGGTTTTAGTTTTAATATTTTATTTCAGGATATAAATTTTTTTTTTTGTTAATAAAACGATAATAATAATCCTCTCTCTCTCTCTCTATATATATATATATATATATAAATCAAACACAGGAAAGTGTTTGTACCTTCTGCACCGATGGACACCAGCTTGACTCCTTTGCTGGCGATGAAGTCCAGTGCTTTGTTGACGTTGTTGATCTTGTGGACTCTCATCTTGCCTCTTTCAGGTTTAGGTAACCTCTCCCCTGCACGGAAATATGATGACTTCTCACATGTTTTCCATCGTATCAGCACAAACACCAACTCCACTACATTGTCCTCGGTTGAACATTAGCTCAGCGTCTCTGCAGTGTCTCGCACAGCTTTGGGAAGTTGCAAATTAACTAGAGACTCCTGGATGAATGAATGAGGTTGAAAGCTTACTGACCTGAGATGACCTCTAGGAGCAGCATGAGTTTGAGTCCATCTCTGAAATCCTCCTCAATGTTTTCGATCTGCGTTCCCGCCTTCCGCAGGTGAGAGTTGCACCAGGCCGTGAAAGTCTAGAACAAACAGGAAATGATGTAAAAAAAAAAGTGGAAGCAAAGTCAGGAAAACAGGAAAGGCTGTGTTCTGCTGCATGCAGGAATGCTCAAGATGTTTGCTTAGGAAACACAAGGGCGTGAAAATCAACATCTGATGTGTTTAGAACATAAATTCAAGACCACTCTTGTACAAAACAGTCTGACAAACACTGAAATGTTATATACTTTGCTGATGAAACATGACAAGGTGAGCAGAAAACTAATTCTAGCTAATTTTCCAAATAAAAAAAATAATATATACACAGACACAAAGTAAAATATTAAATAAAGCAAAAAAAAGAAAACATAAAAAAAATCTAAAAATATTAAAATTATAAATTATATTCAAAATGAAAACAAAAAAAGAAATGTAAAATATTAATAAATATTTTAACAGTATATAAATTCTAATAAAATAAGTGCTCTACATTTATTTCCTTTATAACTCTATATTATGAAAAAAGTCCAAAAACAAATAAACAAGTGATTTAGTCATTAGTTAGCCTCTCTAACTGACTAGTCTCAATACCTATGTGATCCTCTGCAGCTCAACATGAACAGACAGAGACAGGCATCAGATCACACTGGGAAAGGGGTTTCTAGGCCTGCAGCCTGAAACACAAAGAGGCCTTTGAGTTTAGTGGATAATGAGCCCCTTCAGCACCCCTGCCCTCGTACGACAGGCACCTACCCGGGACAGGCCCGCCACAAAAACAATTCAGCCTTCACACACAAACAGTACACACAAACCGGACACATCCACACGCTTTAATGAGACCCGAAATACCTCCGCTCACACAGGGGCTCTGTGTGTGTGTGTGTGTGTTTAGGGAAAGCCCTGCCCTGATTAGTTGGGTGTGGGTGACATCATTCCATCCAAATCTGAAGAATTACAGAGGAAGAGCCGCTACACCACACATGCATGCATTTATGAGCCACTTTTGACCAGAGCTATAATGAAACAACACTGATGCAAGCACTTCACAAACACACCACCACATCGCACTTGCATTGCATTTACTTATATATATATTTTTTATAGATAGTAAATGATAGTATAGTAGAAAAATACAATATTAAAAATACATCAGACCTAAAAAGTACACTAGGTTGATGCAAATACTTGGCAAACACATAGCCACGTCACACTTGCATTGCATTTCGCTCATTTCTCCTCTAGTAATGTAATCCGAATAATTTGTAATGAGATTCAGAAATGTAAAAGATAAAACTCTCTCGGATGCCACTCGCTGCTCAAGAACGCATGTGAGATAGAAGCACACGGTTTCTTTCGCGGGCCGGACAGGTCAGACAATCAGCACATTGGAAACCAAGTATTTCTCAAACTAAATTTTACATATTTTCATTGAGAACCGATTCTTTATGCATGCCTTTTAACCAGATGATACAGTCACTGGTGTTTGCATGAGATCAGGATGATCTATACACACAGATGAGCTGATATACCTGTAATTAATGCTTTCTCTGCACTGAAGTGTCACGTCTGTAATACTAGAACTGCTCAAGCAGGGTTCATATCCTAGAGGAAACTTCTGCAGGGATATTGGAAATGGTAATAAGCGGTTTCCTCATTCTCTGCGAGCTCTAATGTGTTTCCGTCTGGGAGATCTCCATCAGATCAGCATCATCTCCCACTCAACGACTGCGGAGCCAACGAACCTTTACACAAACTCAACAAAACCAAACTTTAGCACAAGATCCATTACACTAAAGGAAGTGAACCATGGCTGAATTTGTGACATTTATAAACTGGAAACTGTCGGCTTTAAAACAGACCCAGTATTGTTTCCATCTGGGGTTTTTTTAGCTGTAAAACAGGCCCATCCTGTAGGTGGTGCTATGAAAAAAACGGATCATATAAAACCAAGCGTGAATGACTGAGCACAACAGAGTTATTAAAATCACAGCACACTTCAAAGTTCTCAAGATGACTTTAAATAATTCTAAAACTCATAATCAAGATGTCATCATATTTTAAAATATTTTTAAATCATGCCCTTAACATCGGTCACTTATTTAATAAACAAAACCTGCATTTATGAGGAAAGTGTATTTTCTAGACCTGGGATGGAAATTTAGCGTTAGCTAAATATAAAACTTAAACCATAAAACAAAAAAAGTCAACTTCAGCCTTTTAATCTTGTACAACAAGCACTACAAACTACACAGACATTTAAAAAAAAATGTGAAAGAAAAATTATTATAAATATTTAACAAACTCTAATAGTATAGCAAGGAAAAAAATCATCAACCAAAACTGTGCAATGAGCTTCACATTTGCTCAAAGAAACTTCCCAATCTGAGCTCTGGACCCGGGGCAGAGAGGGACGTCCAGGAGTCGCCCTGGTGGATGATGCCATGTTTATTTGTTGATTTATTTATAGCACTTCCTGTCTTTGTGAGACTCCGAGCAGCGTCTGAAGGGCTCGGGTTTCTAAGTCAGACTGCAGGAGCGTTAACCCTCGCAGCGGCCCGGGACGGATCGATTTCAAACCACAAACGCCAAACAACCAGATCTGCAAATCTGGAATGACTTGAGAAAAGCCGATTTAGTCACTAGACACCTGCACAAATCATTTTTCTATTCACATCTGACACGGATCAAATATCGTCGCACACGTGTGAATCCATTTTTCCACATCTGTTCTCTGGCCCTTCCAAATGTGGTTTTAAATCAGACACATATCCGAAATTTGGACATCAGATCCATGTCTAAACATGTATCCAATTCCCTCTGGAATTCAAAGCCACAGAGAAACATTTACCTACAAAGATAACTTTTAATGTTTTATTATAAAGTAGATAAAGTCTCACAAACTGTCTGTAATTTTTAACTGTCTGGAGTTTTCTACTGTAAAATACAATGTTTTTTTATATTCATAGTAATTTTTATTTTGTTCAAATTTATTTAGCTGTAGTGATAATAATAAAAAGTTATTATTGTTAATAATAACAATAATAGAAACAATTGTTATTCATTATAATACTGTATAACAAAGATACTCATCTTTTCTTTTCAAATATGATTAATATTTTTCGTAAATATTTTGAATAATTTGTACATTTGGTAAATGTAGTAGTAGCAGTAGTAATTAAAATATAATAATAATATTCAATGGAAAAGTGTCTGTATCTGTGAAATAGAAGCGGATTAAAGAACGCTGGAAAAGAGTGTCTGACTCGAATTGAAATCATCGTAATATGGCATGAGAGGGATTTTAAGAGAGAGAGAGAGAGACAGAGAGAGAGACAGAGAGTGAGTGAGTGAGTGAGAGAGTGAGTGAGAGAGTGAGTGTGAGAGTGAGACAGAGAGAGAGAGAGAGAGAGAGAGAGAGAGAGAGACAGAGAGAGAGAGACAGAGAGTGAGTGAGTGAGTGAGTGAGAGAGAGTGAGAGAGTGAGTGAGAGAGAGAGACAGAGACAGAGACAGAGAGAGAGAGACAGAGTGAGTGAGTGAGAGAGAGAGTGAGTGAGTGAGAGAGTGAGTGAGAGAGTGAGTGAGTGAGAGAGTGAGACAGAGAGAGAGAGAGAGAGAGAGACAGAGAGAGAGAGACAGAGAGTGAGTGAGTGAGAGAGAGAGTGAGAGAGTGAGAGAGTGAGTGAGTGTGAGAGTGAGACAGAGAGAGAGAGAGAGAGAGAGAGAGAGACAGAGAGAGAGAGAGAGAGAGAGAGACACAGAGAGAGAGAGAGAGAGACAGAGAGAGAGAGAGAGAGACAGAGAGTGAGTGAGTGAGAGAGAGAGTGAGAGAGTGAGTGAGTGAGAGAGTGAGACAGAGACAGAGAGAGAGAGAGACAGAGACAGAGACAGAGACAGAGAGAGAGAGAGAGAGTTTGTGTTTTTTGAAGGGCGAGAGTGAGAACACAGCTGAAAGTGAAGAAATGTGAGAAAATACAAAGACTTCACCTGAGCAGTGCATCAGTGGAGGATCTAGTTTAGTGTGTCAGGTGTGTGTAAAAGGTAAAACAACAAAAAGGTAAAAACATTGTTTTAATACAAGCTAAACAGACAATATTAAACAAAAATAACTACTAAAACAAAATTACTATACCTTAAATTTTAATTGAAAAACAAACAAACATTAAAACTAATAAAAAATCTTGTTACAAATATTTTTACAGTGGAATTACAATAGTTATTTCATATTTAGTTTTTAATTTTATTTAGCAGGTGAAAAAACTAAATTTTTACATATGAATAAAAAAAATAATCAAACAAAAAAGAAAATTGAATAAATTACTAAAACTAACAAATTACAATGAAACCAGAAAATATCTTAAACTTAAAAATATCAATAAACACTGACATATTACAGTAATGATACTAAATTAATACTGGCTTGAAATTTGTTTGAGGAAATAGAACAATATAAATTCACTAGTAGACTACTAGCTACATTCCATCCATAATCAAAACTAGTTAGTTAACAACTTGATGAATTCACACCTCCATACACATACACACACACACACACACACACGTGTTGCAATCAAAGATGTGCTGCGCTTTATGGTTACAGGATGTGACACAGGAAATATTTCTTCAGCCCATATATGTTCAATAAATGACTCTAAAAATCTGATTAGAACGAGATTAACAACCTTTGAACTAGAAAACGGAAAGAAACTGAACAAGACAAACAAATTCCACAAGTGATCAAAAAGTAATGCCAAAATAGTTTCAGTGATTATGTGCGAGTCATTGAGAGGTAAGCACTCCAGGTGGAATAAAAAGTCCAAACAGCTGATAAAAACATCACAATAATCCACACTACTCCAGTCCATCAGTTAACATCTGGAGAAGACAAAATATGGCTTTTTCTAAGGGTGAGGATGTTTTCTGCGAATTCTCCTTGAGATTTGGCTTATTTTTAGTGCACTACTTGTTCTGCGTGTTTCAGCTTTGGTGGCGTGACTCACATGCATGAATCGGTCTCTTTCTCAAGGCTGCTTTCACTAAGGAAAGTGAGTCGGGTCGGATTAAACGGAGGCCTCACAGGGACACTGGAAATCCAGTCTGCCAACACAGTCATCTGACGCAGAGCCAAAAACACCTGGTGCTACTAGCTAGCATCAGATCAAGATAGCAACAAGTGTCGGCGCTGATAGCCTCCTGGGCAGCACACATATGGATCGCTTTTGCTTTGGGCCTCTTAAGTTTGAGTCCCGGCTCGCAGGCCTTTCCCAATCCCACCCACCCTTTCTCTCTCGCTCTCCCACTTGCTTCCTGTCAAAATCTACACTGTCCTATAGAGAAAAGATAGAAAATAGAAAAAGATTGCAAGAGGTAATTCTGTCACAAAGTACTGAAGGCGCCTATTTCTACCAGCATTACCTCTATAATAGGCTTTCTTAGTGCCCGGAAACATGCTAAAGTAAATGAAGTGGTTTCTCATCAACTACACGCTGATCAGAAACAAAGAAAGACCAGAACCACACCAGGCCATGGCTGAGAATAAAACAGAGTTTGGTAACAGAAGCCCTTGCAGAGACCGCAGCTCTAGTCTGACAGACTTTAGCGATTTTTATAATATGCATTTAGCACAACATATACAAATGTACTGACCAATTGGCAACCTAGACCAAAATTATTTACTGTAGAGTGAAATGCACTGTAACAAACTACAGCAATGAAAAGTCCAGCATGATATGGGGGTTGGGTTCAATGGCAATTTTTAACTTTATACTGGAAGATGTAGACATGGTGTCAAGACGCACCATCACAAGAACACACATTAATGTTTAAGTTGAGATTTTCAATAATTATTTTAACTGCTACTATGTAAAGGGAATACTGCTGTAAAAAAGCACCTTATTTGTTTAAAGTGTTTGCAAATCAAATATTATTGCACTTTTGTTCATACAGCAGTACTTCTAAAATAAAAGTGCGCAATACATTCCTTTTTTTAATCAGGAGGTGAATTTTGAGCATAAGAACGTAAAAAAAAAAAACCGCAGAAAAATCATGCAATTAATTGCGATAATTTTTTTCATCATTGCCCAGCACTAATTAAAAGATGTGTAATCAAAGCTGTACAACTGTAAAATTTCAATACTAATATTAATGGATACAATTAATTAATTCTTATTTTTTGCTCATGTTAAACCATCAAAATAAAAAATAAAAAAAATAAAGTCTGGGAAGATTGTTGGCGCAAGTTGTGTTTTCAAAATTGTGTGATTATCTAATAATATATCTATATAATAATAATAATTCTACTAAAACATTTAAAAATGTCATTTTACAGGACAACTGTAAAAACTACAATACTAACATTCATGGGTAATATTTAATCTTGATTTGTAAGCATTAAACCACCAAACTTTTATTTTGGCTGAAACCGCAGGGATGGAGCACGTCTCAAGCCGGAGAAGATGGTTGTGTTTTCAAATGCATGTTATGTGTGACCTTATCTCAGAGAAGCATTTACCTTGAACCAAGCCGCTTTGAGACACTGAAAACACCAGATCATGAGCTGCTCACGTGTAAATGAAACACTCTGAAACACTCAGTGCTCATGTTTATTTAAATAAATCATAGCCTTTGCAAATTAATAACTGCTCTAAGCCACAGATATGCAGGGACGACTAGGACCTTCGTTGAGTGCAGTAATTCGCTAAAAAGCGGATATCCCAAAGCAAGCGTCCCATCACCGAGGAACATGGAACATTTGAAGCTCTGTGGATCTTCATTCCTCACATTCCCCAGCGGAGAGCGAGCGACAGAAGCCTTCTGAACACCCACTACAGAGAGAGAGAGAGAGAGAGAGAGAGCGAGAGAGACCGTCCAGCTCCTCACAGCCCACACCAGGATGGAATGTGTCTCTTCAGCACTTATATAAACACTCTCTCTCTCTCTCGCTCTCTCTGTCCCTCTCTGGACTAATATTTACTGTGGAATGCACTAAACCAGTTCTGGAGGTCAAAGCACAGAGTCAACGGGTGCAGGTCAAGGTCTGTGGGCATCTAACAACAACTCATCTCACTGGATCAATCATGATTGGATTTTGACTAAAGTTGATAGGGTGTTGTCACTGAATTATGAGTGATTATTAACCAAACTGCTATGTGGTTGCTTAATGACATACAAAAATAAAAATAAAATAATAATTAAAAAAAAAAAGTCCAAGTCTCCATGAGTATGAATAATCCAATAGCTGTGTTTGTAAATTAATAAACGGAAATTGCTTAAAAAAAAAAAAAAAAAAAACTAAACAAAAACCACTAATCAGGCTACTTATTAATTTAAGCATGACTCCTAATGTGTTGTGTCAAAGAACAGCTCAAGCTGAGAAAGTGAGAGAGAGAGAGAGAGAGAGAGAGAGAGAGAGAGAGAGAGAGAGAGAGAGAGAGAGAGAGAGAGAGAGAGAGAGAGAATGAAGTCAGACAGGTGGGTCCAGTCAGACCGGTCTTCTGGTATTGTCACTCTGAACTGCCTCTTCCTGTGCCTTCTGTAAATGTTCTCATGTCCTTATAAGGCAACACACACTCAGTTCTGTGATGCAATAGGCTGTCTGAAGCCCCGCCCCCTCCTCAACACATACACTAAAGCCACACTCACACCTGATCAAAGTCAGCACACCTTTTCCCGTTTAACTTCATAGAAAGGAAAGTGTGCTTTCTAAAGTTGATGTTCAGTCTAATTTATGTTTGTTTGTCCTTCGGCTGCAGGAATGTGAACCCCCCCCCACTCCCTCAGCAGGACGCTTACAATGGGACAGAGAAAAGCAGACGGAAAACAGGCATCAGAGAAACTGCTGTTCACAAACTTCCTGTTCCTGTGTGAGCACATCATCCTGTACAGGACAAGACAGACAAGTATGTGCTATATGGAAAGAGACGGTTGGAGCATTAAGTCATTTCAGTAGAAATGTGCACGCACACACACACACACCATTGAACCATTAACATATTTCCTGTCAGCGAAGTGTTATCGTTAAAACTTAAAAGTATGTAAAAATAATTGTTAATCAAAATAAACATTAACTGAAATATAAAAATAAAAAACTTTATTTAGATTAGTTGCTAAGATAAGACTTTTCCATTTAGTTTAAGTTGTCCTCAAGTCCTAAAATATTTAAAAAATATTACATTTTATTTAAGATTTATTGAAAAAAAAAAAAAAAAAAAAAAATCACTTAAACGGAGTAAAATCAAAGAAAGAAAAAGGAAAAGACAGTTGGACCATTCACATCTTTGCTGTCAGTGAAGTGTTGCTATCATTAATTTAAAATTAATAAAAAAGAAAATAAAATTGGAAGTAATAAAAAAGTTGAATAAAATTATTTAAACTGAAATAAAAACTGATAAAAACTAAAATGTAACCATGCATCTGAGCCATTCATTAACTCAGACACTCAGAACATGCAGGATTCAGATTTAAATCGACTTTTGCCACTTAACAGATACTAGTCAATGTCGCCATTTGATTTAAGTGTAATACTTTTGATTAATTCAAAATTCGACAAATTCCATGACATTCAACTGTGAGTTCCGTTTTTATGAATGATTCCGGGATTCCGTCCGCATTTTCCGCATCACGGAAATCATAGAGCCCTAGAATTATACCAGAACAATGTATACTCTCACACTTTAACTTCTATTCTTGAACACTTAACGATTATCTAATCAAAATAAAAGAGCAGCGCTGAGTCTAGGAGAACTCACCGCTATCACACACACTCCAGAGCAGCGGTCTAAAACGGATTATTTATTCACCAAACAGACACAAGAGTGAACAATGAGGCAAAGATAAGTTTGAAGTTCAGGGTTTAAAAAAAACCGGAGCAAACGGAAAGAGCGATCTATATTAGCTCTATAAATGAAGCATGCAGAGTTTAATAGAGCCACAGAAAGACAAACGTTCAATAGAATTGCTCAATATACAATTCATTATGTACATTAACAACGGTTCGGGGTTAATATAATGTAAAATTATGTAAATGGTGCATTGAGGTGTGCCAGGGTTTTCTGTCAGCTGCATTTAAATCCAGGTCTAAAGTTTCTCGCTCTGTTCAGCGTGCTACAAATCATGTTTCTGAACAAACAGCACATGCTATTAGTGATTTCAACTGCTAGAAGCTGCTCTCGCACTGTATAATGAAAACAGACCCCTCTCAGTCGCTCCAGCTACAGACGCAATCCGGAAAACTATCAGCATGGATTTTTGCAGATAACCGATTGTTCCAGAAATTAACAATCAGTGCCGATTAATCGGCAAAACCGATACATCGGTCGACCTCTAATGGATACATTAAAAAAATAATATACTAAACTAACTAATTGCAAAACAAGAACAGAAAATATCAAAATTCTAAATATTAATAATTGCAAAAAAAAAAAGTTAATTAAATATTTAAATAACACTGGGCAGACATAGAAAGCTAGGCAGAACTGCAGTAATTTCAATAGGAATGTGCACGCACACACACACACACACACACACACACACACACCCCAGACATTCCAGTGCAAACTGAGTCATTGTCCCACTCCTAAATCGGTTTGAAACGCACACATACTGCTGACAACTATTCACGGCCCATTCACCTACACTGACCATGTTTACCCAAAAGACACACACACACACACACACACAATCATCTTTCACAATAGGTGTACCAAGGCTTTTCTGTGCTATAAATTACTCAACAGTGTGCACTTATCTACTCATGGTCTCTCTCAGACACACACACACACACACACACACACACACAGTAAAAGAAGACATGCCTTTGTGCAGCAGTTAGCCGGAGTGAGTCCATATTTCCCGTCAGTGAAGTGGCTTTGCCCACATCTGTTTTTACACACTTCAAAAGTTGTGTAAGAGAGTGTGTGTGTGTGTGTGTGTGTGTGTGTGTGTGTGTGAGAGAGAGAGAGAGAGAGAGCGCATCACAAAAAAACTAGGGATGCCATAATACAACTGTCAACAGTCACTACAAACAGCATATAGTTTCATATGCTAATATAAATACTAATTTTCAAAAATAAATAAACAAAAAGTTTAAATAACGAGCATTAAATAAAAAAAAATGGCATGCAAGTATTTTAGGACAAGACCACATTGAAAAAACAAAAGAGATTATTTAAATTGCATTACAAAATGTGACAAATTAATTTATATTCATATATATATATATATATATATATATTCATATATATATATATATATTCATATATATATATATATATATATATATATATATATTCATATATATTCATATATATATATATTCATATATATTCATATATATATATATTCATATATATTCATATATATATATATTCATATATATTCATATATATATATATATATATTCATATATATTCATATATATATATATATTCATATATATTCATATATATATATATTCATATATATTCATATATATATATATTCATATATTCATATATATATATCAAAAGTTTGGGGATGGGACCATTATTTCATGTTTTTGAAATGCGTCTTTTCTGCTCACCAAGGCTGTATTTATTTGCAGCAAAAACAGTAATAGTGTAATATGTTTTATATGCAGAAATCTTGTCAAATGTAATGTATTCCTGTGATGCTCCGCTGTATTTTCAGCATCATTCCTCCAGTCTTCAGTGTCACATGATCTTCAGAAATAGGAATAATATGATGATTTACTGCTCAAGATACATTTCTGATTATTATCAATGTTGAAAACATTTATGCTGCGTCATATTTTTGAGGAAACTGTGATGCACTTTATTTTTCAGGATTCTTTGATGCATGGCAAGTACAAAACAACAGCATTTATTTGAAATTGGAATCCTCTGTAACATTATTAATGTCTTTCCTGTCACACTGATTAGTTTAATGCATCCTTGCTGATTTTGGGGTCAGTAAGAGCTTTATTTTAGTTTAACTTGGTACGGATTCTGAATAACAGAGGTTTCACAATTAAATGACAGGAAGTAACACATAGTTGAGCGGCTCACTCATCCCGACATCATCAACCTGAGACTGAGGTGTCATTTGTGTCATGACGATGAGAAGATCTGCTCAGATCTGGTCTCATGACATCACAGGCTCTTGTAGGCTCTTGCGGTCTGTCGAGAAACCACACACTCAAATGCCTGGGAACATCAGACCACGACCGCTCCAGAACCGCACACTTCCATGAAACCCAAATCCCAAGCAGAAGACACGAAGCTTGTGCGTCAACAATCATGAAACCCACGTCTTTTCAACCACTGAGAATCCCAGGCGACCGAACGTCCGAAGCCAGAGCACAATGTAAGGCCTTTTTTTCACACATCCAGATCACACACACTTTGGCTTCGCTAACTGTTTCTGCTGTGTTTCGCTGTAAGACAAAAATGACTCAAAACCCCCACAGAGCAGACAATGCTATCAGAAGATGGAAACTGTGCTGTGGCTTCTCACGGTCATGGTTTGTCTAGCATCTTGGTGAGCTGTACGACCTAAAAGACTGCAGAATCTAGTTAGCATTCACATCATGTTACAGAAAATATGATAAAAAAATTTATGAATAAATAAATAGATAAATATATATAAATAAAAATTTGCGAACTATAAAAATGCTATATTTTAGATAAAAAAATTTTATCTATATTTTAAGTAAGTTTTATACTTGTATCTTTTTTTTTTTTTTTTTAATGAATTATTATTATTAGTTGTGGTTTTATTTTATAGAGAATATAAATATATATATATATATATATATATATATATATATATATATATATATATCATGTTTTTCCCATTACAATTTTTCTGGTTTCAGTTTGAACTGTTCAACACATTTATAATAATTACAAAGGATGTCAAATAAATTAAATTAATAAAACATTGACATTATATAATTTATGAAGAATTTAATAATAGTGAATATGTTTTTTTGTTTGTTTGTTTTTTTACACAAATTCTTTGTTGTCTGTTTGAATTTTTCTGGATTCTGTGTTTTAAGGTTTAATACACATTTATTGTGCAAAAAATGGTGGCGATCAAATAAATGCATAATTAATCTTTTAAAAATCTAATCAAAAATAATTTTGCAAACAAAGTGCTGGATAACAAAGGTTTACTTTTGAAATTAAAATGTGGAGGAAAATTGTGTGATATAACATGCAGATATTGTATTTAATCCATATCGCAAATTCATTTAAGTGCATGACCTACTTTTATGATTTATTAATCAGAATTTAGCCAAATTCCATGACATTCTACATTTTACAGTCAATTCCATTTTTTGTGTATTCCGTGGTTCTCTTCCATTTTTCTTAGGAAACAATCATTCAAATGTAAAAGTATAACTACAAATATTCCATTATTATAATCTGTAGTATAATAAATTTTTTTTAAATCCATTACTTTTTCAGACCTAAGATTTCCTGACACTCCTCGCCTCGTTGAAACCCATT
Organism: Carassius carassius; assembly: GCF_963082965.1. Classification (NCBI taxonomy): domain Eukaryota; kingdom Metazoa; phylum Chordata; class Actinopteri; order Cypriniformes; family Cyprinidae; genus Carassius; species Carassius carassius. Next base: position 2,082,822 of record NC_081795.1, read on the forward strand.
TTTGACTCATTTTAAACATGACGATTCCTCCTCTTACTGACTCTGAAGGAAAAATAACATCACGTATGTTTGTTCCTCGTGTGTTTCTCTACAAAAAGAATTGAACAACATCATAATCCGTTCTGCTTTTGAGCAAGCATGTCACGCTCGCTGATCTGAAGCAGACCATAGCGAGAACAACTGACCAGCTAAACTAGTACGTTCAGTCAAGAATGAAAGCTCTGAAGAAACCTAAAATAACTTCAGAGTTATATAAAGCTGGTGTTTTCATCTACAGAAACTCCTGCAATAACCCAGTGATGAAGAGTCATTGATTCCACATTAATAGGATTACGAACAACATTTCCCACGAGACAGTTGATCACATGTTCCCTTCACACACACACACACACACACACACACGAAGTCAGAGTTCAAAGAATTAAAGGAAACAAAGCAGAAACCACAACTTCCTCCTGCTCTCAAGAGGCTGACAGAGACACGCTCGCTGAGCCCTGAAAGCATGTGGGGCTCCGGGGTTCAGTGTATCAGGTCAGTACAGGTCCATCTGCTTCTCAAATGCATGCAAAAAATTCTTCCCTCCTATTCGGCAACTCCTGGCTCAAAGATCTCAATGGGAAAAGAATGCACATCTGCAGCAAAAACGCGAGCCATATATGTGGGTTTCACATCTGTTTTGCTCCAGCGTTGAGGAAAAAGGGAAAGTTTTCAGGTTTTCAGGTTTTTAACTGTGGGCTGCAGAGAGGATGACAACATCCTGCCTCAAACCAATCCATATGCCACGTCGCAGGAGTAGAAGGTCAAGGTTTTATAGACTTCCTGAACTAAACGGCCATATTTGTGTACAACAAAAAATCAAATATCACAATTTTCTCTAGTAACTGTATAGAAAAAATAAATCAGTGATTGCACAAAGAAAAGACAGCATTGGAATTCCCATTATATAAAAAAAATATTTATATTTTATATTTAATGATATACATAATACATTTTTATACAGAATAAATATTAAAAAATTAAAATCTATATTAACTAAAAGAAAACATTGTATTTCAGTTAGTTTCCACTGCAACATTTTAAATTTAATAAAATGGTAATGAAAATAATATATTTACTAAAACTGAAATAAAACATTAATAAAATTGTGTGTGTGTGTGTGTGTGTGTGTATATACAAAAGAATAGAAAAAAAAAAACACCACTATTTTTAAGTTTCCTACTATTATCATCACATTAGCATGAGAACGGTGTCCTGATACAGCAGTTATCTGTTCAACTGTTACAGAAGAAAAGACCATCATGGCTTTATTGCTTCTTGATCTATTCCTGAAGCATCATCCTCTTCAGTTTCACCTGCTCACATAAAAACTAAATGAATTCTGCTTGCCCGCTGTTTTACATGTCAGGTCTCTTCCTGTCGTAAGCGGACAGGCCTCAACAAGAACAATCTGCAAAGTATACCACAAACTACGCCGAAATTACAAGTCTGGTTTCACGATACTAGCAAGACACAATCACAATACATTATGAGACCCTCAGGACAACAGCCCACCCGTTAAACAGGCTTTATTGCTGGTGTATTGATCCAAGTGTGTCCTTTATGACAGGTAACTGCACTATAAAACGTACCCCTCATCCCACATCATTTAAAAGAACAGGAATGTCTGATGAAGACTTTCTAAACATCTCTTCAGGATCCACACGGCCAAACAAAGCATGGACTCAAAGAATCAAAACGCTATTTTGAGAGTGTAGTTTGGATGGGAAACCGAAGCCCGGCTCTAATCCTGTCAGAGGTCATTCTTTTGTCTGAGCCGCTGCACTTGAGAGCTTTCAGAGCTGCAGAGAGTCTCATCACAGTGTGCCAACAACAAGAAGATGAGCAGGACGGGGCAAGGAACGCAGAAGTACAGCAATTTCCTACAAAACGTGACAATTTTATATCTAAAAGTGAGCAAATCACATGAAAAAAAACATTCAGGTCATATTTCAACCTCCCCCAAAAAATGCATAAAGTAAATTAAGCCTATTCTATTCAATGGCCATTGCTATTTTTATCCTCACATGGGTATTTATGAGAAGTCACTTCAAGCATTTTGTAATAATCAAATAGCTAAGTGTAAGAATAAAAATGTATATATGAGAACTGATGAACCATCAATTCATGCATTTTTAATGATGACTGAATACTACAATGCATGTAAGAATATATATATATGCATCTTATTTGCTTTGAATTACAGTGAAGAGGATATGGGATTAAATATGCATATACAGTATAAAAACCAAGAACAACCCAAAATATATTGTACATCTCTAAAATGCATTAAAGAAAAGATGTGTTCAAGAAAAGATTCAAATGCATCTTTTTAGCATTACAATAAAGAGTGTTTGGGGTTTAAATGTCCTTTACAGTCATGAAACGATGTCTCAATGGTCTTAAAAAATAGGTTCATTTTCTTTAAGTAATTTTTAACTTCTGGAGTGAAATTTGACTTGGACATGTTTTCCACAGTGTGCACATTTGGAGAACAACAATCCAAAAGAGAATTTGGGGTTAAATGTGATCAATATGAGGGGTAATTAAAATCACTAGTGAATGATCACTTACAGTTCACGATCACGTTCACTCTGTAAAGGGAGCACGTTAGGCTTCAGTGTTTGGGTTTTTTGTTTTTTTTACAGAACGTAGTAGAGAAAAAAATAAAACCAGGAATCTCTCAACAAACCGTCAAATCAAAGGTCAGAGTTAATCATAGATTACTGGACTCCACACTGACCGAGTGCCATCTGAATGCCTGCAGCATGAGTGTGAGACTCATGACGACCCGCCCAGAGACACAGACACGGCAAGAATGCCTCTGATTTCTGGCAGGACGAGTGGCATCAGGAGATTTGGGTTGGATCATCTCCTGACACTTCCTCTTCAACACACACGAGCGGGAACACAGACTCAAGCCTGAACAACAGCCCTTTACAGATACTTTACATCACAGATGTGGAACTGCCAGTCCACTGGCAACAACAGAATGCATTTATTTGTGCGCATGTATGCGTGTATAATATTATATAGCCTATATATAAAAATAATATTATATACACACACAAACACAATTAAGATTAATAAATTACTTCATATTACTTTAATAATAATCTAAAAATGTTATATAAATGCATATATAATATATATTATACATTATAGTTCTACATTTACAATTATATATTTTGAGCTGTAATGTTTAATTATTAGAATTAAAAATGTCAAATTTCAAAATATAAATAAAATAAATGAATAATAAAAAAAATTACAGCTCACTTAAAAAAAGATCATAAATATGATAAGTCTACTATAAATTAACCTTTTTATAATATAAATAAACAAATAATTTTAATAATAATTACATATAAATTCACTTTAAAATTATTTTTTAAAGCTCACTTTAAAAAATGTTAAATAATCAATTATATATAAATATTTTTAAACCATTATAAATTCCAGGTAAGTTCAAATAACAACAACAATTATAATTAAAAATCACAATGTTAAAATTTCCTGATAATACAGAGCTTCAAGAGATGTTCTTGGAAAATGATGTTTAATATCACAACATCAATTTTACACTCAATATTAGACATAACATCAGTAGGGGTGTAACGTTACTCAAAAATCACGGTTCGGTACGTACCTCGGTTTTAAAGTCACGGTTCGGTTCATTTTCGGTACAGTAAGGGAAAGAAATGCAAACATTAAACTGCAGGTTGTTCATTACTATAAACTTTTTTTAACAATTTGTTTACATTTACGTTTACATTTGTTTACAATTTGTTTTTAAATACTTTTTAATAAAATATATATAAAATAAAAAAAGAATAAGAAATAAAATACTGCTGCAAAGTTCTCCACTAAATAAAAGACTCTCAGTCTCAAACCAATATCATATAATAAAATATAATGAAAAATATAAATAAATAACTATGACTACATTGCAGCATTACCAATCCCAGCTTGTAGGCCTGCTCATATTTAAAAATATATATAACTTTTACAAAGTGTAAAATGCAGCATCAACAGTTTCAGTTTTGAGACCTGCTCAGATTTCGTTATAGCGTTGGACTGATCTGAATTAAGAGCAAAGGTCTGTTTAAATGCCGACGGGAGCTGCGTTTGAATTACAATCGTTTTTTCCTAGTTGTAGTGATGTTCACACTCGCATGATGCCTTTTGAAAACCTTAGGCCAGTGACACACTGGCATATTGCACCTGTCAAACATAGTCTATTTTGCCGTCAATACTGTTGACGGTGTCCTTCAGTAGGCTTTATATTTATGCTCAACATGAAGTATAGATATTGTTGTCGTGAAGACAACATCCTGGTCTGTCGGCGGTCTCCCTCTATGCCACCAACAGCAGCATCAGCGCCGCGTCAGGCATGATTCTGGTGTGTAAAGACACAGAAAACTCGAAGCAGCCGTCACGCAACTGACACGCAGCAGAAACGCCACGCTCACGCTACGCAGCCAGTGTGTCACCGGCCTTAGAATCAGCTGCAGGGCGGGATTTGCGCTGAACGCAGAGACTTCCACCACTTAATATGTTCGTTTGGAAACACGAAAATGTACCCATGTTCCGCGTACAAAATATTGCATTCGGTACACACGTGCACCGTACCGAAAGCCCTGTACCGAAACGGTCCGGTACGAATACACGTCCCGTTACATCCCTAAACATCAGTGATAAAATATGAAGACAATCAACAATTCGACAGCTATAATTGATTCTGGCCTGTTTAAGGCTCCGGTATGATTTATAAAAATATATACATTTTACACTTGTATTACTGGAAGTATGCAGAGGCATTTCTCTGGTAGAGTTTCTGCGGCTGGGTGTGACTGAAGTAGGTCAGGTGATGCTACACCCTCTGTGACCTCATAATGCCTTTAAACAGTCCACTCCCACTCACTGATTTCACTGGACACACCTGACCCAGGTCCACACATCACTAGAACAATTAGTGCACCGTAACCACAGCTTCAGTTCACGCTTCGGTTTGCCCAGCATGCCATGACTCACGGTCAGCCTTTCGTTTGCTGATTTAGTGCTTTCCCATTCTGGGAAAAGATGCATTCAGGTCTGTGTTCGACCATCATCATAAGATACTTAATGCCCAATATCAATAACTGCATCTGCCATCTATTAGTTCTAACATCAAGTCCAGACCTTCTCCCATGCAATCGACTCATTTGCAAACTAACTCTTCCATGTAGCAGAAAAACAGTTTAGTGCACGGAAAACAGTGCACGGCTGTGGGATTTAGATTACGCCACTTTTTTTATTTTGAACATGCATACTCGCAAGCAGAAATTATGAAGTATTATTCGAACTAATGAGCACAAACACATGCACTCAGGCCTAATTTAACAGGAACTCTCACATGCAAACTCATTCGCACTTCTGCACAGCACATCTCGTTAGCTGAGAAACAACATGGTGTCGTGTGAAACGCTTAGAAGGACAAAAATAAGTTAACTGTCTGTTCGGGTGATGCTCGAGACTCAACCACAACAGAGAAACTGTCAAACGCAATACATACAAAATATCAGCGAAATAGTGAGTGTTAAACTGTACAGAACTGACCAGCAGAGTAACAATTGAGACAAAGTCACAATTTCTGCATTTCCCTCATTCAATTCCAGCTTCTTGCACAAATAACTGACGGCTGAAGTTTAGCTGTCAGTTCCACTGATGCAACATTTGCATATGTAGTTAAAAGTATTTTTTTCTACACAGTTGCAGAAAAACCTCAGTGACCACAAACCCACTTTAATCTACATAACTCCTTCACTAAAAACACACCTGATGTTAGTTATTTTAGCACATCCGGTTCCAGCATCCTGAAGTCAATGTGTTTTTGGTGAAATGCCTGAAACATAAGCTGTATTTGTGACCCTGGACCACTCTTAAGTGTCAATTTTTCGAAATTGAGATTTAAACATCGTCTGAAAGCTGAATAAATAATCTTTCCATTGATGTATGGTTTATTAGGATCGGACAATATTTGGCCGAGATACAACTATTTGAAAATCTGGAACCTGAGAGTGCAACAAAAAAAAAAAAAAATCTAAATACTGAGAAAATCGTCTTTAAAGACATTTTTTTGGCTATTGCTACAAATATACCCCAGAGACTTAAGACTGCTTTTGTGCTCCAGGGTCAAGTTTATCAGTGAAACTTGTGATTTTTTTTTTTTTTTAAAGCTTGTCATTTGATAAAGGTTGTTTAAATCATCTACACGTTGCTTTTACAGTTAATAATTGTTCTCTTGCAAACTATTCAAACTTTCAGATAAAATGCTTTTAAATAAGGACTGAACGAGCTGTCGCATAAAGCTGGAAGTCATGCAACCGTGGTGTAGCTTGTTTATAGCCTACATTAGGGCTGCACGTTCTTCTTCATTAGCTTCTGCACATCTTATCAGAAAAGCTGCTTCTGTAATTAGTAGTAAATCACCATCACGTGCTTTCAGATGGAGCAGCATTTACTACACAGAGTCCTAGTTCATTGACAAGCTATGCAAAATTGAGTTCATAGATGATATAATTTTTGTTGAAGTAACCAAAGGTATGCACACATAAGGGTTGGCCTACAGAAATGCATCACTGCAGCACTCAATGTTGGGTCAGGTGGTTCATTTCCAATTAGACTGATGCATTTCTGTTTTGACTGTAATTGCAATCATCATTTCTCAACCCAAATTCTATCCTTGATTCATTTTTCAATGCATACTGGGATTCCCTTCAGAGCAGGTGGACGGCTGCCCATCAGGACACATGCTGCAATCACAGAGTCCAGATGAAATCTGCACTCTCACTAATCACAATCAATGAGTCCAATCACATGGTCTCACAGTCACTGACCCGAGACGACAGCGGCACGACCCTGAGGCAAGGCTACTGCGATACCACAATATGAAGAGGTGAAACCAACCACCAATAATCACACATAAAAGATGTGGTGTCTTCCTTGGACCCTGCAGATACAGTCATATTCATCTATCTAACAAACCTACCATTAAACAGATTTATTATCTTAGAAACTTCACATGAAATGCATGATGAAAATGTGCAATATAATCACTACAAAATTAAACAACTTCAATTGTTAAACTCTCTTTCAATCTAGTTTTAAAATTAACTGTGAGGACTAGGTCCCACTAGGAAACCATAATGCACTGCAATGAGCACAGTAAAAAATATCAAAGATGGCAGGAAACAAAACATAAATGTTGATTATTATTAGTATTTCATGCAATACTGAAATATAGCAACAGTAAAAGTTGAGTCTAACTACAAATGGACTATTTTAACAAATATTTGGGCGTTTTACACATTTTTATACTTATTAGACTAAAATGATAATGACAAACACTAAATAAATTTTCAGTCAAGAAAATGTACAATAACACACTGAATTAATCAGAAAATCATTTTTTTTTTAAATACTCTCAATCTTTATTTATGATTTCAGAAAACATTTTTCACACTATTTGTATGAGACTTATATGTTTCAACATTTGTAGAGAGCTCTATAATTATTAGGTTACCTTTTTGTAGAGCACTACAGTATGAGTGACTTATGAGCTTACCTCTCAGTTCAAGTGTTGCCTGAGAAGACAACTGCCTATTTAGACAGTAGACAGCAAAACTCACTAGGTTTTGGAACGGAGCCAATGTGTTGAACTTTTGAGAATGAATCCCACTGTTTTATTGAGGAACAAGAGCTCTGGATCAGTAGCTCAAGTCTAGTTTAGTCTGAAGCCTAGTTGATGTACATTCTAGAAGCATGATTTGATTACACTTGCTGCTGCTCATTTCAGTCCTGTAACAATTTAAACCGACATGACGAAATACAAAGACAGACCTTTATACAGAGCCAAACTCGCTACCAAACACCATGACTCAGGGGGTTTTATTTGGCTTATGTTATTGGTTCTCTGAAATTCTTATTTTGTTGTCCCTAACGGTCCTATAAAGCAATAATCCACTCGAACGAAGCCATGCGTTACAGTGAATTTATTACATGTAAGGGGTCTAAATACTATACCCTTAAGTCTTCAACTATGAGAAAATCACTAAAACACACAGCCTTGAGTGGTTTATTATTTTGATGCCAATATCAGTGTAATAAAAAGACACTTTATATCTGCAGTTACATTTATTTATTTATAATAATGACAAACACTTCTTGTACAAAGTATTACAGTCCGTTACTGTATTTTGAAAACATTTTCTTTATCTTTTAATTTTTAAGTTTTTGTCATTATTGCATGCTTGTTATTTTAGTTTTTGATGTCTATAGCTTTTTTTGTCCATCTGAACCAAATAAAAATAAGACGAAAGTTGTAATTGTAATTTATTTTAGTTAACGTTTAAGTAACAAATGTTTTTTTTTTTATGGTTTTCTTTTTAGTTGACTATATTATCCCTGTCAGAATTTAGAGTCAAAGCATCGGTTTATAATACACAACTGACATCTATGCTCATCACAAACATCTGGAAGTGTTTGATGGCGATACAGGTATAGAAAAGCCTACTGGAAATTGTTTAAAACTATACAAAAGTCACGATAAATTTAAGAAAAGATCCCCGTGATATAAACTGCTATGGAAAGACACAAGAAACGACAACCGAAAACATCCTTAAAAAGTCCTCTACCGATTGCGTATGTTTGTATATGAACTCAACGTGATCTTCTGATCTAGAAAACATTCACAAAAAACCTATCGGTCCTTTAGTGCATGAGGTTGTGTTTTTGCTTTCCAGACATCTTTCTTATCAAGCGCTACTGGATCTTATCTACACAACAAGAACAAAGACGGTTAAATCACCGTGCCTTATTTCAATTCATATTCGCCCCGCTTTGCAACACCCAAACAGGCTATTCAATAGAGAATGAAACACTTCAATGACCTTACAGACATTTTGGGTGGACCGGAGAGGCAAGTCTTAGCTGGTCACAGGGCGTTTGGCATTTGTTGGGGAGTAATTTCATGTCTGTCACGGATAAGGGGATCACTTTGGTTTAATTCAACACGCCTTGTTTCAGTCAAGCAGAAATAGGCAACAGTGCTTGGAGACTGTAATGAAGCTCAGTGTGGGGTTTTAACAAGGATGCGTTGGTTTGGTAATCACAAGTGAACTTTGGTCTCTGTGTAATATTCATCCTAACAAACATGCAATAGAAATTCCAGAGCTGAAACATCACTTTACGACCAATGCTGAGTCGAGATTTGAGGGACATTCACTATAAACTTTTTTTAGACTCAGAAACATGCAGACTTGTGAAGACTCATTGTTCGTATAGGCAAAGTCTGCAACTAGTGGCAGCAAATGGAAATGCAATGGACCCTTTTACAAATGATGTACATTTATAACACTATACTTGCATATACAGAAAATAAATTAAGTCTAATACAATGGCTGAGGGAGTGACAGCAAATTTAACAGCTCTCTTCTCTCTTCTGACCAATGTCTCAATCTGTCAATATTTTTGTCCTCCTTTGCAAAGTTGAAAAAATATTATACCACTACACTACAGATTTGCCAACTGTGATGACATCCGCTACTGAAAAGCACAGAAATGAGAAAAGTCTCAATAACAGTTAATCAGAGTGTAAAACCTGTTTGATAACAGTATTTTTTTCTGCAATTCTGTTTAGTGCCACTAGTGGTGTGGAAATAACACACATCGAGACAGATTTACTAACAGCTTGCACGATCACAAACCCTTTTTTGGCGTAAAAAAATCTACTGTCAGGAACTAAAGACACAGTAATAAATACTGTGGAAACTTATTTTTCTGGCAGAGATTAATGATTATACATTTGTAGGAGTTTCACTTACTTTGGATGCAACATTTACGGGAGGAGAGAATTTAAATAAATCATGAAACATGATTACTAAGGTTTGTGGCAGTCAATTTATTGTTATTTGTGCTGTTATTTATCACAAAAACATTTTGCGCTTGACATGGTTACGATAGTTGCTACTTTGTTCTGCTCTTGGTAGATTGCATTAGTCCTGGCCCTTACTATAACTAAGCCACTTATAACAATTAAGCCTTAAACTTAACAATACCTTTTGGAATCACATATTAAAACATTATGAAATTTATGACACTGGAAATGGAAGGTCGTGTCAACATGTAAAGCGAACTGCATTGAGGGACATTTTTCCACACACATTGTGGCAATAGGAACAAGTTAACTATGCATACTCTGCATAGTATACATACTACAGTACTTGTGAAAGCAAAATGCTAGAATGCAATACGAAACAGCTAATTAGACCGATCCCAACCACAAACCTGCTCTCTAGAACCCCGCCCTCCAAAAATATGTCGGGCATTTCTGATTGGCTAAAAAACACTACTGTCTAGTCTAGTAAAGTCAAAGACACAGATGTGACAACTGTTCACTGATACCTGTCAGGTTGTAGGTGTATTTTACACATGATATATAGTATTTTATTTTTAATTCATCTTAGTTCCTGAAATAGATATTGTATGTATTGGACGGCTACCCTGCTTTCTAGATTTCTAGATATTTGACTTCACAAATGTTAACAAACAAGTATAGAAAGGGGGAGGAGTGCTCGTGAGTTCGGTTGATCTCTTTCTCCACTTGACTTTCTCAAATAAATGCCTTGTTTATGGGCCGGTCACACCTCTGAGGTCTGAAGGCCAGTGTGACTGTGACTATATATATATGTGATTCATTAGTGTGTGAGTGTGTTTGCTGAAGGGGCTCTGGTGGGTTAATAATTTATTATTTTCCCAATCAAACCTTGACGTTCTTTTCTCAAACTCTCTAAAAACCTTCTGTCACATCAAACAATGCAAATCAGTCAAGCTTGTCTTTGCCCCAAAATACACACACCCAAAAACGTCATTCAACCCCAGAGCATTCCTCAATATTCATTATTATAATTAATGTGAATGAAACCCTGAACACTCACTATCAATCAGGTTTTATATAGAAACACCACAGAGTGAATTCAAAACGAGAACGCGCCTCGCTCGTTCCTTTTTTATTCTTTTTAGCTTATCTTTCCTCTCCAGAACAGCAGATAAACACTTTGGAAACAGTATTTTCACAGCTATTTGGAGCTCTCGTGCTCTGATATCTAGCTACTGCCATTTTAAATCCGGATGTCTGGCTGTAACTAGGAGTCTAAATGTCGCTTTGAGAAAGAACAGAAGAAAAAAAGGCAGCAGTAGCGAATGAAACTCGCTCTAGTAAAACAGGTTCAGCCGTTACAATGCATCACTCACGCACACGCGCGCGAGACTGAAACATTGTAACACTGTAACATTCGAATCCCGCGAAACATGGTAACATTCGAAGCGTGCCGCCGTTCTAAGCGCGTAGAAGAGCAGACTAGCGATAATAAGACGACAAAAGCGTGTTTGTTATACTCGCAACTATATCATCTGGCAGGCCCCTGCGGAGGCCCCCGAGCTTTCAGAAGCTCTTACCTTTCGCTGCTGTTTCTCCCAGGCCGGGTCCAGCAGAAGGTCCCGGTCCCAGTCGTTTTCTTGCTCCATGTATATCTGCTGTTCGCCCGTTGAATATAAAGATTGATTATTAGAGGCGTGATAATCTACCATCTCAGGAAAACCGAGGGCACTGGACAGACTCTTCCTCAACTTAAAGCAAAGGAAAACAGCCTGCAATAATTGCTCTCGAAGTCTTTGTTGCTCGGTATGAAGTATCCGCTGTGTAGACTGACAGAACCCCTGCCGAGTGTGCGTTTCTCCACCCGTCTGACAAAAATGGAGTAGGAGACGCGCCGCTCCCACTGAGGAGGAGGTAGTAGGCCCGGGAAACTCATGAATATTTAATAGCCGGATCTACTTATTCAGAAGATATCTGATCTTGGCTCCTCCCACGAAGCGGATGGGCTTCTGCCAATGGCTAAATATGAATTTGTCAGTGGGTTTCAGTCTACTAATCACGTATTTTTTTTTTTTTTTTAATTTTGAAAATATTATAATAAAACACACACACACACACACTGACACACAATTAACTTATTTGCATATATATATATTAACAAAATTCTATCTATATATCTATCGTTCTATCTATCGTTCTATCTATCATTCTATGTCTTACATGTATAAAGTGTAATTATATTTATTCTATATGAAAATATAATCAAAAACAAAGGGAATAGAAGTGTTAAATGTAAAGACATTTCTTTTATGCTTGTTGTGTATCAGTGGAACCTGTATCTTCTAAGTTTACACACTCACACAAACAGAAAGAGTTGATGTATTATTAATACACTTTCCACGAAACACTCACCAGCCGGTTGCGTTGTTTTTCTAACCTTCACCTGAATTCAACTCTATACAGTTTTAATAACACACATTGTTGGGTGAAGTCCACATGAATGTTTATGACTTGAATTTATTGTAGTTACACTAGCCTGAATCTCCAGCAGCTATAAGCTGCTCAAACCTGACATTTATTTCATGGCGTTTGTCAAAGGGGACGTGAAGTGGGTCAACATCAGACAGAGGAGCGCATCAGCCATACGCTGCTGTTTATATTGTTCATAACACCCAAATCCAGAGAATTAAAGCACATCAAACTCAAACACACCCCAATGACTGATATTGACCTTTATCTATAATATCATATCTTCCATTAGCTAAGATTCAAATACAGATCAGTCACTTATTTGAATCATTTAATGTTTTGCAATTCAAAGCAGCAGCAGCCGCATGTTAAAAATTATAGCTGGGACATTTTACAGACCCGAGGCATATGTAAGATTCCTGAACTGATCCGGTCCACGCATTTCTCATTATCTGGCATATTTCGTCATGCATGTTCTCAAAAGTTCCCACTGTAATAAATATTAACAGAACATGCCCCCAGAGACAAGAGGAACAACACATTTGAAAATTGCAAGTATTCATATAACTCAAATGAGGAACAAGATCGAAAAAAAGATTTTTTTGCATTATTTTATAATATAATTTATAATACTAAATTGTTATAATTGTAAAGCTAAATAATAAATGATAATATTTTTATAAAATAAATATGATCAAAATACAGTTACAAAATTAATTTATTTTATTTTATTATGGTTATTAATAAAAATACTGCACAAATTTCCATTAAAATATTTTTGTTAGAATATATATTATTAATTATTTGTATCAGTATTATTATAATATTTATTTATAATTTATAATACTAAATTGTTGTAAAATAATTACCTAAAATTATAAGATTTTTATAAAATAAAAATACCAACATAAAATAATCAATTATTTCATCTTTTATTATGGTTACTAATTGAAAGGAATCATCATCCAGTCCTGGAAGGATCCATTTGCAGAGAATAATTAAAGTAGATGTAGAGTTTTTTCCATACAGCTGGTCTGGAATCAGTTGTACATGGTCATGTGCAGGAACTACAATTCAAGAGAAAAATGCATAAATATTCACAAGATTTTTCACAAGATAATAAATTCAGCTCTGACTCACATAATAACTGTCAATCATGTTGCATAAAGGTGGTTAAGAAGAACTAAAGAAGGCTGGATCAGGCAGATTGAACATCAAAGAGCTTCAGAGGAAGAAATATTGAGTGTGTGTGTGTGTGTGTGTGTGTGTGTGTGTGTGTGTGTGTGTGTGTGCGTGTGTGCGTGTGTGTGTGTGTGTGTGTGTGTGCGTTTGTGTGTGTGTGTGTGAGAACAGGACTCATTGCTCTCATGTATTTCATGTTTTTACCTGTCTGCTGTTTACTGAAATCACTCCCATCCCTGTCATATCAAATGATTGAAACTTGCCTGAACACAAAAACAACCACTTCATTATCATTTTTAATCATGTGTATCTGTGTATATATATATATATATATATATATATATATATATATATATATATATATATATATATATATATATAATTATAATAAATATATTACATATATTTTCTTTCTTATGCAATGTCATTCATAAACTAAAAAATGTTGTGAAGAAACTATTTTCAGTCAGAAATTATGAAGTAGAAAGACTGAAACCGATTTATTCCAATAATCTTTATTTATTTAAAAAATATAATTTTTTTTACAGTATGTTTTTAAATTGTACAGGTTGTGTTTGCATATCTTAGATAAATAGATTTTTTTATTCATTTTTATTACTTTCCGTATAGTGTTTTTTTTTCAAACTTTTATTAGTTTTAATTCTATTATTTTAAATGGAAATTTGAAAATGTAGAAGATGAAATAATATATATTTTAAAAAAGTTGTTTCATAGCTTTAGTTTAAATTAACTGTAATTATCCTGCACTTTATCCTCGTGATCCCCAAACCCATAAGACTTTCTTTCTTTTACATTTTAAGGAATATCCTACTGTTGTTTTTTTATTTATTTATTTTTATTTAAAGACTAGAAAAATACTAGAAAGACTGTTCAAAAATTCTCCTTTTGTGTTCCAATTTGACAATAATTTTTTAATATGCATTAAAAACAAGGCGAAATTGTAAAGTGATTTATTATTATTTATTTATTTTACATCATGTGTGGGTTTTGTGTTTACATACTATTTGTTTATAGTATTATTAATTTTAAACGAGCTGAAAAGACTACACGTAACACCTCTGTTTATCAGTTTGCACTGGCTACCAATAGCTGCTCGCATAAAATTCAAGGCATTGATGTTTGCCTACAAAACCAGCACTGGCTCTGCACCTCTCTACCTAAATGTATTACTTCAGACTTGTATGCCTCTAGAAGCTTGTGTTCTCCAAATGAACAGCACGTTATTGATCATCCCAAAGAAACACAAAATCACTCTCTCACTTTTTCACACATCTTCAAGAATCGCCTAAAAACACATCTCTTCCATCTTTACTCTAGCACTCTCTATTCTTATTCTATTCTTTAAAAAATGCCCTTTGACTTGCATGCTATGTATTTACTAACAGCTTGGTTTCTTAAAAAAAAAAAAAAAAAAAAGGAAACTAACACTAGTTTCTCTAATCTTCATATTCTGTTTTTTTTTGTTCATTTATAATACAATTAACAAAAGCAAATAGATACCTCTAACACTAGCTTGCTTTATTCTTTTCCTATTCTATCTTTTTATTTATTATATGATTTAAAAACCCTTACTATGTGTACTGAGACTTGTTACAGTACTTGCATTTCATTGCTCTTTTGCTGATTGTGATTGCTTCCATCGTCCTCATTTGTAAGTCGCTTTGGATAAAAGCTTTGGACTAAATAAATACATTTGCGCTGCTTTGCAGTAACCGGTTAATTTGACTTTGATTTGTGTGCTCTTACGCATCATGCAGTCCAGTTTCATGAGCAGGAAGAGGAATCCTGGGAAGCTGACGGTCATATCTGGCTCCGTGTAACGCAGGCCTATCAGCTGCAGTATGAATTCATCCACCTGTATGCCTAGACCAGAGCACACGAGCTCAGATCAACCGATCGTCAACATTCAGAGCAATGACAGCTTTCTCTCCTGATGGATGGGTGTGTGTGTGTGTGTGTGTGTGAGAGAGTACATTCTCAATAAGTGTTGTTTCAGTGAATGCATTGCGTGTTCAGGGAGTGTGTTCATGCTCATTCTTGCATGTGTGTGTGTGTGTGTGTGTGTGAGGAAGTGTGTGTCAGGTTTCACCTGCTGCTGTCAGAGCTGCTGGGAGTTCTTGATAATCCAGTGCCTGGTTCTTGTTTTTGTCAAATGTCATAAAAATACCCTATAAGACACAGACAGATGGGTGAATAATCATAGACTCAAGTCTTAATTTGATCCAAGATGTAGTCATGAATATTAATACACGCTTTGAACTGAAGCAATAATTACACAATATTTTTTTAACTCTACTTCTACAAACTGACAAGAAGGCGTGTTTTAGCTTTTTAGTTATTCGTTTTATAAAGGCACTGTAAATTAAATCATTATACACACATTTATATATATTTTATATATGCAGTACATATAAATATAATTTAATTATATTTACTATAAACAATAATAAATGAAAACACAAATAAATCACTTGAATGTATTATATAATTAAATCATATATTTATATTTCAATATTTTTAATTACTAATTTTTTTAATTTACTATAATAAAAATAATAATGAAAAATAAAAAAGATATATTTAATATATTCAATCACATTTGGACATACAGTCATATTTTGTACATGCATTATATATATATATATATATATATATATATATATGCATGATCAACCGATATAAAGTTTATATTTACTATATTACTAATTACAATATAAATACAAATATAAATACATTATGTGAATTTTTTTATACATTTGTAAAAATTTCATTTTCAACAAATTTACTGTCACGCACACAACTTGGAAACTTTGGGCTTAAAGAAAAGTTTTAAAATCCTTTGGTTGCATTCATGTGCATTCAGCTTGTAAATGATCTTTGTGACATCGCTTGAACACACCACATGATGCAATCAGTCATGTGACATGAAATCACACGGTCTTCACCTTCTGCAGACTCATCCTCATTGTGATCGAACACACCCTACATATTAATACTGCAAACTACTAAATGTACTCACCGTCCACTTCCGGAGTTTTTCCCACAATGCCTGGAACTCTGTCAAGTCGAGTCGTCCCATTCCTTTACTCTGATTGGAGGAGCTGTTAAGGTGACATTCCAAGCTCCACCCAATCTGATACATTCTTGTGAAATGCGCCATAAAATAGCACACCCACCCACATCCACCTGCGGCTACTGAGACATCCGCTATGAATTACTAGCATATGTACCATATTACACACAACATACAGTACTATACTTTAAAATAGAATGTGAAACGATCTGTGTTGCATGATTCACTACCAGTCAAAAGTTTGTCATTTTTTTAATGTTTCTGGAAGAAGTCTCTTCTGCTCAGTATGCAAAGTATTCTGCTGCATGCAGGAGAAACTCTAAGAGTAATATGTAAGCATGCTATTAAAGCATAGCCATGCATTCCTAATGATTTACTCATTTAAATTCAATCTTTGAACAATATTTAGGGCATTCTCTTGTTCTATTCTGTGTCCATGCACACTAACCAGCGTGTTTGTTAGGACATAGATATCAGAAGTGCACTTTAGCCATGCAGGATACATCCATGAGCACCACAAAGCTCTTGCAGTGCTCCAAACTCAGCTTCTTCTCGCTACCAGCAAAGACTGACCGGACAGAAAACAGAAAACAGGAAATAGAAACAATATCATCCAACTCACTTCCTCACTGTTTACCACATCACTTCCTGTATGGTTTTCTACTCTGCAGCAGAACTAATGAAAATAATGCATTATAACGGCACAGTGAACACGACTTCTCCTGCAAACCGCATTTTGTATTGAAATGCAAATGTAGAAGAAAAAAGAAGAAGAAGAAGTGAACAGATGAAAAACTGATTGTGAATAATCAAGTCCTCACTTCCTTTTGCAATGGCTTCAGTCAGCAGGTTATAGAGATCCAATGGACTGCAATAAGGCCCCTATAGACAACACATATACAGACACTATGAGCATACACACACATCTGACATTAGAGCTACATATTAGATATAAAAATGCATGCACAAACTCAATAGCACTGTATTGGGCAGCACAGCACACAAGTAATGTGTTTACCTTCACACAGTGTTTCACAAAGAGATCTTTTGCTTCATTTGCAGACAGCAGACCTGCGAGACGTGGAGACATCGGCTACACACACACACACACACACAGAAACAATTCAACAACAACTATTACAGTAAATGGACCCAGTGATAATAAATGATCTAAGCAGTGAAACTAGATCAACTTCTCCATTATTACCGGAGTAACTGAGCTTGAGTCTACTCCTCGTGCATCAACAGCTCTGCAAACACACAAACATATGACACATATAGTGATTTATTATGTTAAGACAAAGAAAAAAAGTATTTCGATTCATCCCAGCTACCAAAAATATGTTCTAAGAACGTTCTGCTAATGTTCCCATCATGTTATTTCTGAATATGCCCTGAACATTCAAATAGACCAGGTTTTAAAATGATTTTTAAACATTTTGCAAACGTTGGGGAAACATTCTATTTGATATATTTCTTTTTAAATGATGAGAATGTTTCTTTTGAATGTTCTCTGAACATTCCAAAACAAGTAGTTACATTTCAGTGATGTACACATGTTTTTGTGATAACATTTTAAGAGCATTATTAAACACCAATTAACTTTAAACATATGTTCTATTAAGGTTCAGGGATGCAAAACTCATGGGTGAAAAAGGTGACAAAGACGATCATATCACCTGTACCCGCAAAAAAAAAAAAAAAAAGCCCTATGTTATAATCATAATTATAATAATGTAAAGCCTTAATTATTATTTTCTAACTCTGCCAATCTTCACTTAAAATGTTCCCTTTCATTCAAGAAAGAGAGACAAGGAAAAAACTTGTCTCTTGGTGGAAAACAAAGACTTAAGATAAAAAAGACATGAAATTAGCATTATATCCAGTAGATGGAAGCAGAGGATCACGCATTAGCTCAGTTACCATTTCCACTCCCTAGGTGTTCTCACGTCTTAATTTTGGCTTTATTATAAAATGACTATGAAGTTTAGCAAGTGCAGGAATTCACAAAGTCTTATTTCTCTCATTTAAAATATATATAAATAAGCCCAAACACCGACAGCCTAGCACGGTTAATTATTTAAATACTTTACTAGTTAACTATAAATTTATTTAATTATTAATGGTATAATAATTCAATGTTTTGCTGTTTTTTTTAGATTTAATTTCAAAACTATATTTTTTAAACATTGCCTAAAAAGGTCACTTATCTTTTCCTGCAGAAGTTGCTGAGGCAACACAGACTTGTTGCTGCTGTAGTTTTGTTACTCTGATTTTACTCTGCATCACTTAAAGCACAGTTTTATTTTGATATCAGCTTGTCAGATAGTTTGTTCCATCCATTGCTACAGTTATCACAGTCAATCGCGGATCAATTTTGTGGATTTACTCGCATCACTTTTTACACTCGCGTGTGTCATCCCTGAAACAGTATACAGTAATTGGCCACTGCATTCAACAGAGATGCCTGTGATTGGCTATAATACTCAACGATGAAAGACACATTGTAAATACAAAATTTTGGCTTTGTAATTCGAAACCAGAGCATGCAAAAACCAAAGACAAAAAAGTGGGTGACTTCAAGCAGGTACAGAACCATGTTTGTACTACTGGAACTGTAAAAATATCTAAAAATAAATAAATAAATAAACTTTTTTTTTTCATCTGATCTACGCGAAACTGGTAGGTGACATTTTCTGATCTCAAAAAGGTGAATTTTCACCAAAAGGTGAGCAGTTTGCATCTTTGAAGGTTACTGGAAGAATAATTGTTCATAACTTTAAAAGAACCTTGCCAAAATGTAAAGAGAAATTTTCTCAGTTTTGTTTCATTCAAGTTGTTACTTTGTCTCACATATTTCTCCAAAATCTCATTATGGGAAATGAAAACAGACACAAAAAAGAAAGAATGTATGGTGAAACATTAATGTGCTGAAATAAAATAACAATTAAACACTAGACAAAAAATGTTTTAAAAAAAGAGAAATCCCGCATTGGAGACTAACTGAAATATAATAGGTTTAAGTTGGAAAATAAATAAAAATAAATAGTAATTTTAAGAAAAGAACTAATACAAAATACAGTAAATACATTACGCGTTTCTGGATCTGTTTCTCAGAATAAACACCCGAGATTTGCTCTATATTGAATCCCAATGCTGTCAAATGAGATTTTAAACAGATTTTGCATTCATGTGGGTGAGCATCACTTACATGGTTTTGTTTACTTTCTCAGTCAGGACTCTCAGGAGGAATTCTCCCGCCTGATTGGCCTCTGAAGTGCTGGGAATGATGATGTAATGACCGGGCGCCAGGCGACCGCGAAACACCAGCTCTCGCCGCTGGACATAACCGAGGTCTTTAGTGGTGCTGAGCACCAGACTCAACTGAGACGTGTCCCGCTCGGATCGGGTCTGATCACACACACAAACACCAGACAGAGACACACAGTCAATCTTAACACCAGGAACTCTCGATTTTCTTGTGATTCTCTTTTCTTTTCTTTTTTTATAATATGCATTACATAATAAAAAATTATATGTGTTTTATATAATACAATCAATTTAATACAATGATACATATTATATTGCTTTCTGTAAGCAGTACAAACATATAAAATATAATATATAATACAGATTTTTTTAATAGAAGTAAAATAATAACAAACAATAAATGATATATAATAAAAAGACTAGTTCTTCCTTCAAAAGGGGTACTTATATTTAACTAAAATTAAAAATATAAATTTTTTTTGTTACTTTGTTAAATGAAATAAAATAACATAAAATGTATACATTAAATATCTAAAAATATGAGTATATTATATAATACTATGTATAGTTATTTCTTTGAAGCAGGGTAAATATTATAGTTGACAAAAAATGAAACCATAAAAAATGTATTACTTTAAATAACAAAAAGAAAACATGTCAATATAAATAAAATGTAATATTGAAAAAAATATAGATTATCAGTAATATAATAAATAGCATGTATAATACAGTTGCTAGTTGTTTTGAAGCAGTAAAATTTACAATATATAATAAATAATATTTAATGACTAGTTCTTCGTTCAAAGCAAGGTAATCATAGTTCCCTAAAATTAAAACCGTAAAATATTCCTTTACTTATTTTTTTTTAACTGAAATAAAATATAATATAAAAATTAACTTTTTTTTAGCTAGTTGCCGAGGCATACTTTCTCGTTTTCATTTAATTTAACTTTATGCACTATAATAAATAAATCTGAAATTTTACAAATTTAAATAAAAATGAATTGAAAAAAATGACAAGACCACATAATGACTTTTAATAGAATTCAAATGAAAGCTGAAAATATTAAAACAAAATTAATTTAAAATATTAATAAAAAGTTGTGCACGGAAATCGTGTAAAGGCAACCAATCAGACTGCAGCTTTCATGTCCGACAATACACACTTGAAACACTTGTGTGAAAGAAACCTTGTATATGTGCAGCGCGACGGGGAACAGCATTCCTCTCTGACGAGCACATTTCTGCATGAGCGCCAGCAGGAAGGAGCAGGTCAGTTCAGGGTCACTGGGGTCGTCGTCCTCTTCCAGCAGGGTCAGACTGTACTGAGGAGGCCCTGCAAACACAAACATGTGAATACAACACCTTGAGTAGTTCTTCTTCTGAAGCAGTATAATATATGTGTGTGTGTGTGTGTGTGTGTGTGAACAGTGTTGCTCGTGTACCTTGCTGAGGAACCCATTGTCCATGATGCGATGTACATATCCAGGGCTTTATGATTCTGCTCTCACTCAGCGTGTCTTGGCTCAGATGACAAATCTCCATTGTCTCAAAGTTCTGGCAGAAATCTGCCAGAGACATCCTGATGAGAAGACGGAGAAGATGATGGAGCTGCGTCAGCCATTTAAACCAATCAGAGCAGAGCCTGAACAAGAATCAGCCAATCAGTGAAGAGAGAAACAGACTCACCAGAATTCCCCGTCTTCTTGCTGGATTCTCTGCACACGCCGCTGCTCTTCAGCACTCACCATATTCCACTCGACTCTAAACACACACATTAGACTAATAAACACACTCAGATACGCACTTGGACAAAAGAAGAAATATCACGGACTAGGGTTAGGGTTTGGGTCATGGACAGACTAGCCTAAAACCTAAAGAAGACTTTTTAATAATAACAATAATAATAATAATAATAATAATAAACACGGTTTACCTCATTTAAGTATTATTAAGAGGTTTTGTCATATTTAGCTCAATTCTAATGATAGCTCTGTCAAACTACAGATAAATAAACATATACAAATCAAATACAGTATATATATATATATATATATATATATATATATATATATATATATATATATATATATATATATATATATATATATATTTATATTTATTAAGCAAGGATGCATTAAATCAATTAAAAGTTACAGTAAAGGCATTTATAATGTAAAAAAAAGATTTATCTAAAAAAAAATCATCATGGCAGCACAACGGTTTCCAACACTGATAATAATCAGAAATGTTTCTTGAGCATCAAATCAGAATATTAGACTGATTTCTGAAGATCATGCAATGATGCTGAAAATACAGCTGCACATCACAGAAATAAATTTCACTTGATTATTTATTACAATAGAAACCATTAACTGAATATTAAATTACTCTTTTACTGTATTTTTGTAAGCGTTTCATACCCTTTTTTGTCACTCCAAGGCCCCTCCCACTCAGCTTTGCCCCACGGGTTCCTGATCCGCACCAGCTCAACTGATTCGACCTTAGTCTTGATCTGAAACACACATAAATCAAACTCAGTCTTAAGAGCAGTGATGTTTACAGGACCTGCTTGTGTTTCTCTTCCAGCTGTTTGAAGTGTAGTCTGACCTCGTGAACTCAAAAACATGTCAGCTACTGCCTGCTAACATCTATACTACATACTGCTAAATATTGTCTATATAATATATAGACCTACCTTAAAAGCATGACAAATTTTGTAATATTTAAACATTTCTGATTCAGTAAAAAAAAAGACATGCTTCTTATATTTTCTTGTAAAAAGTATGTGAAACCAAATGCAATAGTTTTCTAATTAAGTCACTTTGTTGCATGCTAAATTCAAGCAACTTCTACATGTGTGTCTATTCTGGTTCTCTCAAATCTATGTCACAAACCAGAGAACATGGGGGGGAATGGTCTTTATCTTTAAGTGTGTATTCTATGCCCATGCATACATACAGTTTTCTCTCAAAAATACTAGCAGTGTGCCATTCTGATTTTATTTGAGCTGATGGCGCCCTCTGGTGGAACCCTGAGTGTTAAAGACACTCATGAAACATAAATCAAGAGCTGGTTTGACAGACAGACTATGAGAGAGACATAGAGAGAGAGAGAGAGAGATAGAGAGAGAGAGAGAGAGAGAGAGAGAGAAACACCCAAGGTAACATTTCCCCCTCACCGTCTCCAAACCTGTCACAGAATAGGCATGTCTGAACAAAATCCCAAACTCATTGCTCTTCTCAACGGAACCCTGCAGGAAGACAAAAGAGACAAGACAAGGCAACAGATTACCTTCACAAAACAACATCTGTCAAAAGAAAATCATGCTTTCCTGGAACTCAAGAAAGATCCTCTTACCGAGAAGAACACAAACAAAGAGGGAAGAACACAAGTACACATGCAAACCCTCACATCTAATGATTTAGAACATTGTGGAACGTCATATTCTGGTGGTTCAAGATCTGGGCTGCTGAATAAAAGGTTGCAGATTCGAACCTGCAAGTTTCGATCAGTGCACTGTAACTGATGTTCTCTGGAGCAGGAAGCTGATCTTACTTAACCTGTAACTGAATTATATTATTGTTCACATATTTTGGTGCACTACTTTTCAAAAGTTTGGGGTCAGTATAATTATTATTCTTTTTTAAGAAATTAATACTTTTATCCAGCAAGGGTGCATTAAATGTATCAAAAGTGAGAGTTAAGAAATTTGTCATGTTACAAAAGTTTCCCATTTCAAATAAATGCTGTTCTTTTGAGCTTTCTATTCATCAAAGAATCCTGAAAAAAATAGATGATCACAGTTTACACAAGAAATGCATTGATAATAATCAGAAATGTTTCTTGAGCAGCAAATCATCATATTAGAATGATTTCTGAAGAGCAGCATGAACATTCCACTAAACATCTGCATTTGTGTTCCACGGACGTCATCATACACGTTTGGAATGACACGAGGGTGAATAAATGATGAGAGAATTGTAATTTTGGGGTAAGCTATCCCTTTAAATAAGCCATGTATAGAGAGTGTACCCTTGAGTTAGCACAGTTGATCAAAGCTCCCTTCTCCAGCAGCGGGCGCAGGAAAGAGCCCAGTTTTCGGTGGTCAGGCGGCACCATGAACTCCTCTGTAACCCCACCTGTCATGTCTGCCATGGCCTCATGAGGGAAACCCATGTTCAGAGCATTATAACCACCCTTCAGCCTGAGAAAGAGATGGGAAAGACAATCTGAACAACAGAAAATAAGCTAAAGCACTTTATGTGCATGCAGACCCTCAGGTCATCCAAGATGTAATGGGTTTTGAGATTTGGAGAAATGTAGCATTACATCACTTGCTCAGCAATGGATGCTCTGCAGTGAATGGGTGCCGTCAGAATGAGAGTACAAACAGCTGATAAAAACATCACAATAATCAACAAGTAATCCTCATGAATCCAGTCCATCAATTAACATTTTTTTAACATCAACATCATTAACATTAACATCATTCTGACGGCACCCATTCACTGCAGAGCATCCATTGATGAGACACTGATGCAATGCTACATTTCTCCAAATCTGATGAAGAAACAAACTCATCCTAAACTTGGATGGTATACATTTTCAGTGAATTTTCATTTTTGTGTAAACTATTCCTTTCAAATGTATCTAATGTAATAATACTGAGGCATTTTTAAGCATTCAAATATTCCACTAACTTGGCATAAGCTTTCTCCAGGAGAGCGCTCCAGAATTCATCTTTGTTTGAGGAGCGCAGATAAATCAGCTGACCGTTACGTGTCGGCAAGCGGTCATCGACTCGCACCTCAATCCACTCACCATACTGCCAAAACTACAGGCAGAGAGACACCATTAAAACCATCACAACCACTTCAATCTGTATGGTAACACACGCTACTAACCTGGAAATTGAAGCAGCCGTTGTAGCCCTGCTGAAAACCCTGGCCTGAGGGAACCACATGATTCAGAAGAGAAGGGTTGAGAGAGAGAGACGCCACCGCAGACAAGAACCAGCAGTCACCTGTGAGAGAGAGAGAGAGAGAGAGAGAGAGAGAGAGAGAGAGAGAAAGAGAAAGAGAAAGAGAGAGAGAGAGAGAGAGAGAGACAGAGAGAGAGAGAGACAGAAAGAGAGAGAGAGAGAGACAGAGAGAGAGAAGAGAGAGAGAGAGACACCCGTTAAAACATGGGTCTAATTCGGTCTAATGGTTGTAAGAGATGATCCTAATGTTATGTGGAGAAATACGTGTATTCTGCTACACTGGTTCTTATTTGGCTTTATTTCAGGGCTTTCAGCATTTCATATAAAATGGAGACCCAACAGAAAACAAAAGTAAACAAAAATATTCATGAAAATGAAATTAAATTAAATGTATTCATAAAAAATGAAAATCAAAAGTTTGGAATAATTATGATTATTATTTTTTTTATGTTTTTGTACATTAAAGTCTCTTCTGCTCACCAAGGCAGTACAAAAATATAAAAACCAGTAATATTGTGAAATATTATCAGTTTCTATTTTAATGTTTCTTTTTTTTTTTTTTTTTTACTGTCACTTTTGGTCAATTTAATGCACCCCTGCTGAATAAATGTATTTCTTTCTTTCTGTCTTTTTAAATCTTACCCCAAACTCTTGAATTGTGTTGTATCACGGTTCACACAAAAATATTAGCCACTGAACCGTGTTCAGCATTGATAATATTCAGAAAAGTATTTTGCAAAGCAAGTCAGCATATAAGAATGATTTCTGAAGATCATGTGACACTGAAGACTGGAGGAATGATGCTGAAAATACAGCTGCACATCACAGAAATAAATTACATTTTACAATATTTCCACATAGAAAAAAATCATTTTAAATTGCAATAATACTCAAACTTTTTACTGCATTTGTCTAATCTGATGAGCTAATCTGAATGACAGATTAATTTGCACCAAAATACTATAGAGTTTGATTAGTTGCATGACCTTTGACCTTAAAAATAAGGGCTATACGGGAAGTGTTCCTCAGAACAGACCTGTGACACACCAGATGAGAACCACTGTGTTGCACCCAACACCAAAGTTATTTGACGCCAGTTCATACTTCTTTATGAAGCATAAACAGTGTTATATTATTCTCAGTGTGAATTCTTATTGTGTAAATGGTTCAACATTAAATTCTCACTTAGTTCTCCCTGGCAGACGTCCATACGTGTGGCTCCATCCGCAATAAACTGAGGAAACGGACAGATCTCCTGGAAAAGAGTGGCAAAAACACAAAAGGTCATTTTAGCATTAGAGCATATGAGACTTCTTTAAAAAATATGAAAGAACTGAATTATTCCAAACCACTGTAGTGTATATGCACAAGTGTAAAGATTTTAAATATTTCAAAACCATGCTCAGAGAAGTAGCTCCAGGGCGAGTGATTGTAAAGTGTCTGCTAAATGACTGAATCCTATAAAAATCTTACAACAATAAAAAAACTCAACAAAACAAATGCTAGTGAACATTGCATTATAAAGTAGTTGGACACTTAAGTCACAGTTGCATTAGACCTGTCTTTATTTTAAACAATCAGAATATTTTCTTATTTTTTGACCACATAAATATCAGAATCTGCACCAAATTGCATATTTTGCTTGGTTTAGGTCTCTGAATTAAATTCAGATGTTTTTCCACTACTGTATATAAGCTAAGTCTCAAATATGACAGTCAACAACAAAATAAAAACATTTAAAAAATGTCTTAAGGTTCCATAAATTGTTTCATTTTAAATATATATATATATATATATATATATATATATATATATATATATATATATATATATATATATATATATATATATATATATATATTAGGACTATTGAATATATCAGTTGTTAAAATAAATGACACTATTTAACAGTTTAACTATGACATAAGTTATTATTTGAATATTATTTTGGATTTCTTAGTGCATAACTTTAAAATCAGTGCTGGGTAGATCACTTAAAAAATTTAGTCTGTTACTGATTCCAAATTAAATTAGAAATATTGTAGTTAGTTACATAAGCATTTCACATTTCAGGTATAATAATCAGACTCATTCTTGATTACTTTCGACATAACTTATATATCACATTGATTTAAATAGGATAATCTTGTACGATATTGATAAATGAACACAAAGAGAAAGAAAATATATTCTATTCATTGTTATTTCGGGTTCGTGAAGGAACTGCAGGGGTTTGTGAGTATACTGAAACTAATAATTGTGTGAATATGTAGCTAATAATCACTAAAAAAAGTAACTGTAGTCTGATTAGGAGTATGCAATATAGTCTAATGACAAGTACTTAATTTTTGGAACCTGATTACTAATCCATCAGATAAGTAACTCCCCAGAACTGTTTGTTTATAACACAAAGCACTGTATGCAAATACAGTAGATATTATAATACTGGACACAGCTGGCAACAAAGACAAGTTCCTGATGCTCTTTTTTTTAAACATACACCAGTATTATTTTTGTAGATTTTATATTATCACAAGGCTCTCTGGAGATGTGTGTTGTCTCTTTGGCTCACCTTTGGTCGTTTCCAAACCACGTCGGTCTGAATCGGCATGTTCTGCACCGGGAACCTCGCGTCCGTGTAGAGCCCATCCTGCAGAGGAAGCCCGGAGGTGGGAGACCACAGGAGCGTCGGGCTGCCCACACTCTTCCACGGGTTCGAGTCGGACGAGTCTTTGCGCGATTGTTTCTTCGTTTCGGACATACTTGTGTGCGTCAAAAACTCAGCCTCGGGGCTCGACTTTTATCCGTCTGAATCTGTCTATGTGTTAAAGAATGAGTGTTTCTGAATGCACAAAACACACCATCCAAGTGATCCCAGATGCCAAAAATGTTAACTGATTGCGGTCTGTGGTATAGTGGGCGTAAGGTAAACAGGTCTTCCTCAAAGTAGTACCTCCAACCAGCTCCTCCCTCCCTCACCTGCGCGCTCACAAACACTGGCTCCGTTTACATGCACACAAATAATCCGTTTGTATTCGGATTGACGCTCAATCAGATTGAAGAACGTTCATATAAACACCTTCATCAATCCGACTGAGCTCGATTCGAATGAAATTTCGATCGATTGAAGGGGTGGTTTATTCCTCTTCCGATACGATTGAGGGTGCATGTAAACACTCAATTATGAAACTGAAAGGAGTGTGCATGTGCAATGACGCAGAAATAACGTAATGACGCTCATCCTTTTGAATAAAGTGTTGTATGAATGTGTGTCCTGTCATTATAAAACTCTCCTTTCATTCGGCAACTGTGAAGTGAAGCAGGACAACCTTTTTTTATACTCATCCACAGGCAACCTGCGTTGGGCGCAGAGGGGGGGCTTAATTATTATTATTATTTATTTTTTGCATGGTGAATATGAGCAGCACAGCGGATTATATTTAATTTAATTCTGCTGTTAAAAACAAACAAAGAAAACGTGTAGGAGAGTGTTTTTATGTGCAAACAGTGAGAAATCGATATTATCTATATGTCACTTTCACTTTTCACTTTCACTATTTGAGCAGTGTGCGCATGTCTAAACAAATCTATTCCGATTTGAAGCATGACATATAAACGCGCACATCGTCAAAAATAAAACATCTCTTATCATAAACGACAATTTTTACTACAGTGGAGCATGTAGCATACTATATTCATCTAGCAAAAAGGACATTTGTGTCAACGTTTTAAAACAAAAGCAAACAATAGCGACTAAAGAACAAAAGCACTTCTAGAGATTTAAGAGATGCGGAAGATGCCAAACAGAGAACGTTCTGCTAATGTTCCCATTAAGTTAATAAACGTTTCCCTTTCATAGGTCACTTCGATGCTGCGGTGACGTCACCACGTATGGGAACACCTTCGGTGTGACGAATGTCTGAAGCCCTATACCATCCCGCCAATCCTATTGGCCAAATAGCGTGTGGCACCGCCCAGCATGCGTAGGCATATATATACCTGGTGCCGCGCGCCATTTACCTCAGATTTCATTCCTTCAGTACGAAGCGAATCTTCTGTGCCCTATTATCTCGCGTTCTCAGCGATCATCTACGAGCAGTATACTCCTCTCCGCGGACGCGATGAGTCAACGAAAGGTAGGAGCCGTATGATGGGTTGTCACGAGGAGGCACTTATGAGAGGTTCGTTGCAGCCTCTCTACAGGTTCTCTCCTTGATAGCCTATGGCTACAGTAAAATATGCATACACTTCCCCTGTGCACTAACGCCATTAGGAAGTATCCGCGCTCTGGAGTGTATTTCTTAAGTCGCCTCGCGTCTAACCCCCACCGTTTCGCTTCTGCGGTCGCCGAGGCCCCGCACGAGGTGTTGGTTAGGGGCGATATGTGCGGCTTGACTATGAATACAGTGATGCACTGGAGTTCCATGTGCTCGCTCTCCCCCACTCGAGCGCGTTAATCAACAGTTTTTGCTCTTCAAATGGTGGATTACGGCTCACACAGCCGCCGCGTTTTCGCTAGCGGCTTGGCCCGATGTTATCTTGTTGGATTGAATCCTGCCGTGGATACGCTTCAGGATTATATACAACGAAACGCAGCGAGTTTGACGCACACGCTTTTCTTCATGTTAATATGCCAGGGACTATGCCCTTCACTGAGAGTGCTGTTAGACTGCTAATGCACATCTACCCTCTCACTGCAGTCCCCATACTCTAACTTTGACTGTCTCGCAGCAAGGGCACCTCGAGCGTCATTGAACTGAGCTATCATTCGCGCGCCCCCTCAGACACTCTGCACAATCCAGTCTTCAGAGTTTGAGGGACGGCGCGGAGGCTGGCAAAGATGGCCAGCGTATGACGGTTCACACAGCCACCGCGTTCTTGCTAGCGGCGTGGCCCGATGTTTATCTTGTTGGATTAAATCCTGCCGTGGATACGCTTCAGGATTATACACAACGAAACGCAGCGAATGTGACGCATGCGTTTTTCCTTCATGTTTGCTTAGGACTGTGCCCGCCTCCAGAGAGCGCTGTTGGACTGCTAATGCACATCTAAGCCTCTCACTGCAGTTTCCACACTCTAACATTTGACTGTCTCGCAGCAAAGGCTTCTCGAGCGTCATTTAACTGAGCTATCATTCGCGCGCCCCCTCAGACACTCTGCACAATCCAGTCTTTAGAGTTTGAGGGACGGCGCGGAGGCTGGCAAAGATGGCCAGTGTATACGGTTCACACAGCCGCCGCGTTCTCGCTAGCGGCGTGGCCCGATGTTCATCTTGTTGGATTAAATCCTGCCGTGGATACGCTTCAGGATTATACACAACGAAACGCAGCGAGTTTGATGCATGCGTTTCCTTCATGTTCTCTAACATTGACTGTCTCGCAGCAAAGGCACCTCGAGCGTCATTGAACGGAGCTATCATTCGCGCGCCCCCTCAGACACTCTGCACAATCCAGTCTTTAGAGTTTGAGGGACGGCGCGGAGGCTGGCAAAGATGGCCAGTGTATACGGTTCACACAGCCGCCGCGTTCTCGCTAGCGGCGTGGCCCGATGTTCATCTTGTTGGATTAAATCCTGCCGTGGATACGCTTCAGGATTATACACAACGAAACGCAGCGAGTTTGATGCATGCGTTTCCTTCATGTTCTCTAACATTGACTGTCTCGCAGCAAAGGCACCTCGAGCGTCATTGAACGGAGCTATCATTCGCGCGCCCCCTCAGACACTCTGCACAATCCAGCCTTCAGAGTTTGAGGGACGGCGCGGAGGCTGGCAAAGATGGCCAGTGTATGACGGCTCGCACAGCTGCCGCGTTCTCGCTAGCAGCGTGGCCCAATGTTTATCTTGTTGGATTACATCCTGCCGTGGATACGCTTCAGGATTATACACAACGAAACGCAGCGAGTTTGATGCATGCGTTTTCCTTCATGTTCTCTAACATTGACTGTCTCGCAGCAAAGGCACCTCGAGCTTCATTGAACTGAGCTCTCATTCGCGCGCCCCCTCAGACACTCTGCACAATCCAGCCTTCAGAGTTTGAGGGACGGCGCGGAGGCTGGCAAAGATGGCCAGTGTATGACGGCTCACACAGCTGCCGCGTTCTCGCTAGCAGCGTGGCCCAATGTTTATCTTGTTGGATTAAATCCTGCCGTGGATACGCTTCAGGATTATACACAACAAAAAAAAAAAAAAAAAACCGCTAATATTGTTTCGGGCCGCGTGGGAACGCTTGCCCGGCATTTCTCAATGGGTGTTACGCACAATTTGTCACGGATACACCATTCAGTTTCGGAAAGGCCCGCCCCCTTTCCGTGGAATTCTCTCCACGGTGATGAAACCGATGGACATGGCGGTGCTGAGACAGGAAATGTTAGCTCTACTGAGCAAAGGGGCTATAGAAGAAGTACACCCCTCTCAGATGGAGTCAGGGTTTTACAGCCGTTATTTTGTGGTACCAAAAAAGGACGGCGGATTACGACCCATTCTGGATTTACGCCGTCTAAATCTTGCACTCAGGTCGAGCAAATTCAAGATGTTGACGGTAAAATCTATTTTGTCTCAGATTCAACCAAACGACTGGTTTGTCACGATCGATCTGAAGGATGCTTATTTTCATATTCAGATCATCGAGAGACACCGGAAGTTCCTCAGATTCGCTTTGGAGGGCAAAGCGTATCAGTACCGCGTTCTTCCCTTTGGCTTAGCGCTAGCTCCCCGTACATTCTCAAAATGCATGGACGCAGCTCTGGCCCCGTTGCGGCTCCGGGGCGTCCGTGTGTTAAACTATCTGGACGACTGGCTGGTGTTAGCGCAATCTCAGACTCAAGCACACTCTCATCGAGATATTGTGCTAAATCATTTACACAGCCTGGGTTTACGCACAAACTTCCAGAAAAGTGTATTAATCCCCTCTCAACGGATTACCTTTCTGGGAGTAGATTTGGACTCTCGCGCGATGACAGCAAAGCTTTCTGTCCCGCGCGCTCAGTCGATTACGTCATGCGTTCAGCACTTCAGGGCGGGTCACACAGTGACAGTGAGACTGTGCCTCAGACTACTAGGTCTAATGGCGGCGGCGCTTCCCGTGATTCATCTGGGTTTGCTTTACATGCGCCTGTTTCAGTGGTGGACGAAACGACAGAATATTTCACCCCGTTGTTCTCCGCATCGAACGATCTCGGTGACGCGGAGGTGTGTGATGTCGTTAAAACAATGGACATCAGCCGAATTTCTCCTCACCGGGGTTCGGCTGGGAATTTGCGCTTCCCGAGAGACTGTCACGACAGACGCGTCTTTGACCGGGTGGGGAGCTGTTTGTCAGGGGCGCCCAGCCCACGGAGTGTGGACAGCGGCACAACGCAGCTGGCACATAAACAAATTGGAATTACTGGCGGTTTTTCTGGCTCTCCAGTATTTTTCGAGTCTACTGACCGGCCGTCATGTGCTTCTCAGAACGGACAACACTGCGGTCGTGGCTTATCTGAACCATCAGGGAGGATTACGTTCTCGCCCTCTGTGCAGACTGGAGAGGCGGATTCTTCTTTGGTCTCACGACAAATTTCTGTCGATCCGGGCTGTTCACATCCCCGGACGACTGAACTTCGGAGCGGATTTATTATCCAGGCAGACTCTGGAACAAGGGGAATGGAGATTACACCCCCAAACGGTGAATCACCTATGGCATATTTTCGGGGAAGCGGAAGTGGATTTATTCGCGTCGAGCGCGACTACGCATTGCCCGCTATGGTTCTCCCTAAGCCCTCCATCACCCCTGGGTCTGGATGCGCTAGCTCACAGCTGGCCCAGGACCAGCTTGTATGCGTTTCCTCCGATTCGGCTGGTCCCAGCGGTATTATGCAGAATACGGCGGGACAGAGTGGGACAGCTGTTGCTGGTGGCTCCGCGATGGCACACACAGCCGTGGTTTGCGGATCTCATCAATCTGTTAGCGGGCTCTCCGGTGGAGATTCCCCTCAGATGGGATTTATTATCGCAAGCACAGGGACGGATCTGGCATCCCAGGCCAGATCTGTGGAACCTGTGGGCGTGGCCTCTGAGCGGAGTGAGTTGATATGTCCCGGTCTTTCTGCTGAAACTACCGAGACTATACTGAACTCTAGAGCAGTTTCTACGAGACGCTTATATGCTTTCAAGTGGAAACTGTTTATGACATGGTGTGAAACTCATGATGTGGATCCAGTTTACTGCCCTGTGGCTTCAGTACTGGAGTTTCTTCAAGACCGTTTTTCGGAGGGATTGACACCAGCCACCCTGAAGGTTTATGTGGCAGCTATCTCAGCTCACCATGAGCATATAGGTGGTGTTTCAGTGGGTCGTCATCCACTGGTTTCTCGCTTTATACAGGGTGCGCGACGGTTGAGGCCTTTCCGCCCTGTGCGAGTTCCTTCATGGGATTTATCCATTGTGTTACTGGGTTTGTCAGGGCATCCGTTTGAGCCCCTGGAAACTGTATCGGATAAGCTCCTGTCTCTGAAGACACTTCTTCTCATGGCTTTATCCTCCCTTAAAAGAGTTGGGGATTTACAGGCTCTCTCTGTCTCACCCTCGTGCATGGAGTTTGCACCAGGCTCTGTGAAAGTGTTGTTGCGACCTAGGCCTAATTATGTTCCTAGGGTCGCGTCTAATCCTTTTCATTTTCAGCAGGTGGTCCTGGAGGCCTTTTCTCCTGCTGCGACAGAGTCTGGAGATCTAAGTCTTTGCCCTGTGAGGGCGTTGAAGACTTATGTGGATCGCACTGCCCCATGGCGTGAGTCTGACCAGCTGTTTGTCTGTTTTGGACATAAGAATAAGGGCCATGCAGTTACGAAACAGCGCATGTCCCATTGGCTGGTGGAGGCTATTTCCTTGGCCTATGAGGCGCGCGGGCTCGCTTCGCCCTTAGGAGTAAAAGGTCATTCCACGAGAACAGTGGCTTCTTCTCAAGCCTTTCTCAGTGGATCTTCTATGGATGATATCTGTGCTGCGGCAGGCTGGTCCTCACCGAGCACTTTTATCAGGTCTTACAGTCTGGATGTGAGGATGGCTCCTGGCTCCCGGGTTCTCTCCGCTTGAGCAGATGCTTCCTTGGATCCAAGCTATCAGGTACGTCAGGCGTGATGGTATAGCGTTCCCATACGTGGTGACGTCACCGCAGCATCGAAGTGACCTATGAAAGGGAACATCTCGGTTACGTATGTAACCTTGGTTCCCTGAATAGGGAACGAGATGCTGCGGTTCTGGCCGTGCCGTACCTTGATAGCTTTCTTCTCTTCTCGTCATGAAATCTGAGGTAAATGGCGCGCGGCACCAGGTATATATATGCCTACGCATGCTGGGCGGTGCCACGCGCTATTTGGCCAATAGGATTGGCGGGATGGTATAGGGCTTCAGACATTCGTCACACCGAAGGTGTTCCCATACGTGGTGACGTCACCGCAGCATCTCGTTCCCTATTCAGGGAACCAAGGTTACATACGTAACCGAGATGTTTTTCTCCGTTTTTTTAAGGTTTAAAAATATTTATATTACTTATATGAACGTTCGCACAAAAAGTAGGGAACATTCCATTTTTTGCAATCATGGGAATGTTACATTTGAATGTTCTCTGAACGTTCTAAAATTAATAAGCATCAGACAAATGTGCATCTGAAATCAGAATAACTTTTTATGTATATAATTGGCGGCAGCCATATCACCCTGGAGCCCAAGACCGGTTTCCCACTGAAGTTAAGCAGGGCTGAGTCTGGTCAGTACCTGGATGGGAGACCTCCTGGGAAAACTAGGTTGCTGCTGGAAGAGGTGCTAGTGAGGCCAGTAGGGGGTGCTCACCCTGTTGTCTGTGTGGGTCCTAGCGCCCCAGTGTAGTGATGGGGACACGATACTGTCAACAAGCACCGTCCTTCGAATGAGACGTTAAACCGAGGTCCTGACTCTCTGTGGTCAGTAAAAATCCCAGGATGTGTTTCGAAAAGAGCAGAGGTGTGACCTCGGCATCCTGGCTAAATTCGCCCATTGGCCTCGGACCATCATGGCCTCCTAACAATCCCCATATCCACTGATTGGCTTCATCACTCTGTCTCCTCTCCACCAGTAAGCTGGTGTGTGGTGTGTGGTGGGCGTTCTGGTGCACTATGGCTGCCGTCGCATCATCCAGGTGGATGCTGCACACTGGTGGTGGATGAGGAGATACCCCCTGACTATGTAAGGCGATTTGAGTGCCTAGAAAAGCGCTATATAAATGTAATGAATTATTATTATTATTAATTTTAATGTTTTTATGCTGTTTTGTAAAATTTGACTAAATGCTGAGAAAAGTCATACCCAAAGTAAACTGCTGTTTTTGAATCATTTGGAGTATATGCATGGATTTGGTCTCTTTTGAAAGGGGAATTTGTAATCAGATGCCTGCAGCTGACTATAGCCGGGAGCTATTAGCTGGAAAGTACATGTTTTTCTATTTATCTTTTTTTTTTTTTTTTTTGTCACAAAGTAAACGCTCAAAAAGGCAGTGTAACAGGTTAAAGACCAGATATCTTTGAAGGAACGTTCTGTTAATGTTACTAGAAGAATGTTTGTTTAGTCCTATTTGTTTAAGGAACCTTGGCAGAATGTTGGCCGAAGGTCATTGACAGTCATTAAAGTTCTGAATTTCAGCTAACATTAATTCAGGTGTGGCACAAAGTTATTTTGACCCCACATACAGCCCATCCTTCAGCAAACACACACTGCTCTGCATGAAAGCTGACTGATAGTCAAAAGGTCAGAGCTGTGACTGATGCAAATAACTAGATCTGCCAGTAGAACAGAGAACAGAGCTGAAGGATCAATCCCACAAAGCTCATGACTCTTATTCTTTTCAGTCTGTCAGTGTCTTTCTTTATTTGAATGCACAAAATCATTTACCATTCAAGTTATTCCTGATGTCAAAAATGTCAATTTATCTTCATTCTGTGGTAAAGCAGGTGTGAAGTTACAGTTTTTTTTATTTGTCTGATGAATTCAGATTTAATTTTTGATGCAATAAGTATCAAAAACAAAGACTATGCTGTAGTTTAATTAAAAAAGAAAAAATGTTATTGTCAGGTAAAATTTAGGCCTACCTTTATTCATGTTTCTAGATATTTTTCTTCGAAACAACTTACAATGAGGAAGAAAAAGCAGTTCACCCTCAGGCAACAGTAACATGAGAAGAGCTGTAATACAGAAGTATGAGTCACAGTCAAACACAGAGGCAGGTTTAGTGCAGATTTAATTAGATTGCTCAGTGCAGGAAGGTTTTTTGATTGTATGGATTTATGTATTGCTGTCTTTGTTTTGTAAGACTTATATGATGTATCGTTCGTCATTCTAGTTGTTCAGTGGTGGGGATTGTTCATTTCTGAGAGATCAGACAAGATTATATTAAGTGTGATAATGGCATCTGGAATGATATAAACAAAGCATGAGTAAAATCCATACATACACAGTGGTTAGCTGACAAATTAGTTATCTAAGGTTACCAAACGAATTGATTTGAAATAAAAACATCAACATCTGTTGTCCTGTAGCCATTTTTTTCCCCCTTTTCTCTCTTTGTTGAATTCTATACAATGTATTTAATGGTCTTATAGGAATACATTTGTTTATATTTATTTACCATATTTTCTATGCTTTAATTGTGCTATGCGTGTGCATCTTTGATGTGCAACAGTTTAGAAAAGCACCTGGAAGATCAGAATGGTAAACAGGAATCTGAGGAAATATTCCAGCGTCTCCTGGACTGATATCATCACGTCAAATCTAAACAGAAGCATGTTCTCACACACACTGCTTGCTGTTTTGCAAATAAACCATTCCAGTGAATGCAGCAAACTTCCGTGAGATGAGTGAGACCTGCTGATCAGGCAATGTCATTTGTTAAATATGCAAATTGATGCAACAGGTTTATGGACAGATATATGCAATGAAGATCCAATAAGATATTTGTTGACCTTCTCTTTTGATGGCTATAGCTGTACAGCTTTATGTTTGACACACATCGGCTGTTGTCTCTGATCACTGAACAATGAGACAGCAAAAGACACTTGGGAGACTTAATGACTTTGAGGGTCTTAATAATGTCATCTTATCCTTTAGTGACTGTTGATGTGTAACTTTTAGTGCAAAATCCCATCGGTCCTGTGTAGAAGGAAATAAATGGTACATTTTCTGGAGAAAATGAGAGTGGTGCATGTAAAATGCAAGTCCCACAATGCTGGAATCAGTTGAAGTGGTACATGCAGTTAAAGGGCAACATTTTGCACGTACATGTTGACGTCTGACAAGTCAAACTTTGTCTTTAATAGATTAGAGTTACAACTCACTGAACACTGATTTAGCATTAAATATATTAAATACCCATGCAGTTCATAGTCTTTTCCATAAATATCATAGGGCCTGAGACTTTCAAAAAAATTAAAAATTTAAATTAAAAATTTAAATTACTTAGCCTTTAGATGAATTGCTTCTTATTTTATATGATAAAAATAATAAGTGGATCCTGTTGCAAAACACAAACACACACAACACATCCAGACGCTCACATAGTAAGCAAAGTAAAAAGTCTTTATTTTAAGACAGGGCTATATATTAAAAATACACCAACACCCAAGCAGGCCTTCCTCAGGGTGACTATACATTTTCAGGATTTAACCCATAGATGTCTCTTGAGAGTTCAATAACTTCTCAAGCATTAAAAAAAAAAAAAAAAAAAAAAACTTTCACATACAACCCAAGATTAATAATAAATTGAAAAATCCAATATACTCCCAAACAATGACCCAAAAATAATGCAGTAATATATATATATATATACAGAAGTACATTTTTATAAACCTATATACAGATAAATATATCACAATATCACAAATTTTACCAAAAAATGACCTTTATTTGGGACATGCAAAAGCAGTTTATGTGATTTTGTTCTGAGAATAAACATTAAAAATCAGGATTAAAAAGACTTAAATTGAAATCAATAAGGAACATGTTAGGTTAATTTGATGTTAGATAATAATAGATTATCTAACATATCAGAATCTCAAAAACAAGAAAATTAGTTTCTCTGATGCTTCATCATAATAGGTACTATATTTTTGGAAAGAGCTAATATTTAAACACATATATAATTAAAAAAAAAATTATATATATATTTTTGAAAAAAATATTAGTCCTAGTGCAAATTACAACAGAATAATTGCAAAATACAAACTTTTTTTCACATCTCAAGCTTCAGCTTCTCTAGCACTGTTGCCTGCTTGAAAAGACAATTAAATATAATATTGACTTGAAGAAACACAATTTTACAGTATTTACGGTAATTTGACATTTTAAATTAAATTAAATTAAATTCATTTGATGGGTGTTAAAATATTAAAATACATTGATGGGTGTTGGGGTACTATGACGAAGGTCTCTTTCAAACCTTCGCCTTTAAAAGGCAAGCATTTATCGTCCGCATTTTTAAAATGGATATTCATGACCAAAGCTCGGGCTACTCAATATTCATAAGCTCCGCCTTTACCGTGGTAGGGAAGAGATGAGCTATCACATGATTATAAACACATGATCACATGACAGAGAATCAGTTCCACTTCAAAATGGCTTTAGGATGTACTAGGCTTCAGATAGACTCTGCAGTACTTGTGATAGTTTTGGCGTGTGTTTTATGCGCGCCGTGCGCTGCTCGCTACAGGAGCGCGCGCAGATATGAAGCTCCGCTGGAGTCTGCGGCGGAGGAGCAGTGGTTCATCCAGAGACTCGACCACTTCAACGGGGCCGAGACTCGAGTCTGGAAACAGGTACTTCACTGCACTGAAACATACTGCTGGAGATGCAATAAGACATTTAAATGATGCATAAATAAAATAAACCTAAACTAAATCAAATGTTAATATAATGTGTTTGTTTTAGGATTGATATATTGTCAAAAACAGAGAATAAAATTGCAGTGGATTAAATTTATTGTTGGACAAGCCAGACTTGCAATTTACATCACAAGGAGAAATGTAGTGGAGAACAGATATGGTGCTGAATATAAGTATTTACCAACAATTTTATAATAATTAATATTATTATATTTACTATAATATTTTTGTTTACAATATTTTAGTATTTATAATACAAGTATTTACTAATGAATGATATGGAGTCTTTTAAATTACAGTGATGTTATAGTAATATTATCTCTACTGTAATTGAAGGAGAACAACTTTTTGATATGTTATTAATTTGAAGCTGTTTGTACATGTGATTCAGTGATTTTGTTAGGTAAAAATTTATTTCTAAAATCTCAAACCTTTCAGTCTTTAACTAAAAACTGTTGAAATAAAATAAAATGTAAAATAAAATAAAAAACGGCTAGATGCCAACGTTTCTCAGTTGTATTTAATTTTTCTTGATGTTCTAAAATAACAACAACTGAAAGTTCAAAACATACAAATATGAAAACTGTGTAGATATATTGACATAGAGAAAAATGACAAAAGCACACTACAAAGTTACTAAAACTTGATAAAATAAAAATATTTATAAATAAAAAAAACAGAAAATAAAAAATGTATTCAAAATATGAATAAAAGCTAAAAACATACAACAAAATCACTAAAACTCAAACGTGTAAAATAAAAAAACAAACAAACAGAAAATATAAAAATAATTCAAAATCTTAATAAAAATTATTATATTATCTCAATGCATGCTTTATACATAGATGTCTATTATGCTCAGTTATGCATCAATGCTGCATTTTTTTTTATTAACAATAAACTAAACAGTAATATTGGATATTTTTTTATTACAGTTTGTTTTGTTTTTTAATATGTTTTCAAATGTAATTCATGTGATGGCAAAGCTAAATTCTCTCTCTCTCTCTCTCTCTCTCTCTCTCTCTCTCTCTCTCTCACACACACACACACACACACACACACACACACACATACATAGTAGTATCACCATATAGTACAAATCCAAAACATGTGTGTATATATATGTACGTATATATTCACAGTCCATATGTTTGTTCTTCAGAGATATTTCGTGAATGACACCTTCTATAGACCCGGTGGTCCGGTCTTCCTGATGATCGGAGGGGAAGGTCCTGCGAACCCTGCCTGGATGCAGTATGGTACCTGGCTGCTTTACGCACAGAAACTGGGCGCCTTGTGCTTGTTACTGGAGCACCGATTCTACGGGAAGAGTCATCCAACAGAGTGAGTGAGTGAAAGAAAGGAGAGAATGAAAGAGTGTGCACTTAACAACGCCACTCAGGGTTATGAACACTAGATGGTGCTACAAGCCGTTAACTACACAGCTGTTCTTTTCACATGAGTCTGTCCATCCATCCATCCATCTCTCATTCTGTCACTGATTATTGATTGTTCTGCTCTGTGTTTCAGGGACCTGAGCACTGAGAGTCTGCGTTTCCTCAGCAGTCGTCAGGCTTTGGCTGATCTCGCTCACTTCCGCTCGGTTACAGCAGAGACCCGAAGCCTGACCAATAACAAGTGGGTTGCGTTTGGGGGCTCCTACCCAGGATCCCTTGCGGCCTGGTTCCGTCTGAAGTACCCACAGCTGGTGCACGCGTCTGTAGCGACCAGCGCACCTGTTCACGCCACAGTCAACTTCCCAGGTGCGTTACGAGGAATTTAAGTCAACATCAGAATTCACTTTCTGAATACCTGCTTCTGCATGATTCAGTTTTTCCTTTGCATAAATGCAAAATTAAGCTGGTTTTATATCTTTTTTTCTTACTTGACTATCAAACCAGCCGTCATCTAAAGATGCTTTTCAGCATTCAGTCAGCTCTTGGATAAAACTGAGAAAACAACTTCTAAATTCCAACTCTACAGTTTAGGTTTTTATGAAATGTTCTGATTTTGCACAGAAATACACTGAATTCTGCAATTAAGTGGATCTCACACACTTTTGTTATCTTGACTTTTCTACTGTTTTTGGATTTTAACCATGAAAAATCACTGTAACATACTGCCTTTATTTATATAATTTATATTTAAACTAGTGTTCAATAAGATTTTTTTTATGTTTCTGAAATAAGTTTCTTCTGCTCACCAAGGCTGCATTATTTGATCAAAAATACAATAAAAACAGTAATACTGAGAAATATTATTACAATTTCAAATAACTGTTTTCTGCGTGAATATATATTAAAAATGTAATTTATTTCTGTGATCAAAGCTGAATTTTCAGCATTATTCCTCCAGGCTTCAGTGTCACATGATCTTCAGAAATCATTTTAATATACTGATTTCCTGCTCCAAAAACATTTCTGATTATTATCAGTATCGAAAAAACAGTTGTGCTTCTCCATATTTTCGTGGAAACTGTGATGCATTTTATTTTTCAGAATTCTTTGATGAATAGAAAGTTCAAAAGAACAGCGTTTATTTGAAATAGAAATCTTTTGTAACATTATAATTGTCTTTACTGTCACTTTTGATCAATTTAATGCAAAAATCATCTAGTTAAAAAATAATAATTAATCTAAACCCAGTTACAACTTACTGCTTTTTACAAATGAACACAAAAGGAATGTTTAAAATCATATTTACTTAAAGGTACCAATATAAAAACATAAAATATGAATATAATCAGCATTATACAAAAAGCTGCTGTGTTGCAACAACAAAGAAACATATTAGAATTAGAAGAAGTGGCAAAAGAACAGAATAGATTTGAAATCTCAAACAGTCACTTTTAATCAATTTAGTGCATCCTTGATGAATAAAAGTATTAGTTTCTTTAGAAAATCTCACTGACCCCAGACTTTTGAATGGAACAAACATAAACTAGTATAAATGTAGTATTTTCTCGTCTCAGTCGCTCCTTATTTCTTGTTTCCAGGCTTTTTTTTCTTGTCTTGTTTGATTTTTCCCGCTGTTCCTCAACCCCCCGTCTCTTTCCTCCGTGTTTCCGAACAGCTGGATGTCACCATGACATCCGAACCACTTTAAAGCAGGACCTTTCACTGACCTACAGCCACACACACACACACACATTAATCACCAGTCATCATGACTGTGGACTGTCGAGGGTGTTCATTATGTCTGTTGGGTCATATTTAAAACAACGCCCCCGTACAGACATCAAAATTAAAAATAAATCGAGGGTTAATTATGGCGATGAGCAACTGTCTCTGCAGTGGAGACATGAGATGCATGTCAGAAGAACCCCAGAGCTCTCCGTCTGTGTGGTTAGATGTCGGCTCCATGTCTGTCCCGCTCCTCAGGATAGTGATGTCGCTCTGACCGCTTTCACAGAGCTTTTCATTGTGAGCTTCTCTTAGATCATTGCAGCACTAGAACAATAGCTTCTCGTATTGTGTCCTCTCATCTCATCGTGTTGTTTAACGTGTGCTTTATGTCCAGTCTGTTGCCTGAAACGCTGCTGGATCTTCTCAGTTAGCACTGGTCATTTCTGTGGGACATGCGCGATTATGTCCACAGCTGTTTCTGCTCTCATCCAGTCATCTGAGGCTTTGATAATAAGGCGTTTGGTTTGCAACTTTACTTTTAGACCATGTCTAACACTAAACTTCAGCTTATTCATGTGCTATGATGGATGATTCCTTAAAGGAATAGTTCAACCAAAAAATTTCAATTTGCTGAAAGTTTACTCACCCTCAGGCCATCCAAGATAAATATGAGTTTGTTTCTTCATCAGATTTGGAGGAATGTAGCATTGCATCAGTGTCTCATCAATGGATGCTCTGCAGTGAATGGGTGCCGTCAGAATGAGAGTACAAACAGCTGATAAAAACATCACAATAATCCACAGCAAAGTGTAATTTTTGTTGTGTAATTTTCTTCTGTGGTTGCAGAATATTTAGAGGTTGTGTGGCGATCGCTGGCGGCGGAACACCCAGAGTGCCCTCTAGTGGTGAAGAAAGCATCGGACACATTGTTAGAACGACTCCATGACCCGAAAACTTATGACAACATCACAAAAGACTTCAGGTAACTCATGCACTAACAGTAAAACATTTAGAATGTTACAAAAGATTTATGTTTAAAATAAACGCTGTTCTTTTGAACTTTCTATTAATCAAAGAATCCTGAAAAATAAAATGCATCACGGTTTCCACAAAGATAGTTGTTTTAAACATCAATAATAATCAGAAATGTTTCTTAAGCAGCAAATCACTGAAGACACTGAAGAATAGAGCAATGATGCTGAAAATTCAGCTTTGATCACATAAATAAATTAAATTTTACAATATATTCAGTTAGAAATCAGTTATTTTTTTTTACTATTTTTACTGTATTTTCATCAAATAAATGTAGTCTGCTCAAGAGACTTATTACAAAAACAGAAAAAAAATGTTTGTACCGAAGTGAATAGTGTGCAAACTTAATTGCATTTGTTTTTAGATTTATTTCACTTAATAAATTGAAATATTTCTAAGTTAAACAGAATATTCAGCTCTTTGTCAGGGTTTGGCTTGATCCAACTGGATTTAATGGGAAATGGTCCATGATATTACTGTGTATTATTTATTTCTCCCAAAATTTCCTTGATTACATCAGAAGGAGCAAGGTAGTCATTTTTGAGGAGGAGAAAGTTATTCTTTATTCACATGATTCACAAAGTTACATTTTATGTCATTTTTACTTTATAAGGGCAATAAATAGGATGTATTTTTTATTCATGTTGACTTAAATCA
The DNA here is from genome assembly GCF_963082965.1 of Carassius carassius. NCBI lineage: Eukaryota > Metazoa > Chordata > Actinopteri > Cypriniformes > Cyprinidae > Carassius > Carassius carassius. The sequence goes on from NC_081795.1 coordinate 2,126,467, forward strand.
CTTTTACAAGGATGTTGTATTGTATTGTATAGGTATGTAATGGCATAGGAACATGAGACGCTGTATAAGACATGAGTTTTGGAAGGACTGAAAAGGTCTTTCTGTTGCAGTTCTAACCGCTGGACTGTGACTATCCTGGTGTCAGTGTCCTTCTTAGTTCCGTTCGACTTGGGATGTGTGTGTGTGTGTGTGTGTGATTCCGAGATCCTGGAATGCCGTCTGTGCTCCGTAGCTCATGATGTGGAGCAGGGTCAGTCGTCTCAGCACGACCCACAGAAAGAAAACACTCAATCTAAAACATCCTTCATCTTTCTCTTCCTTCCGGACCACAGAGTTTCTGCTGTGATGCCTCTGGCTGTGTTAGAAATAGAGTACAAGTGAACTGCATACTATTGCATGCATTAAATATGAATTTTTATTGTGCAGATTCTGTTTTACAGGTGCATTTCAATAGATGAGAAAGTCGTGGAAAAGTTCATTTCAGTAATTCAACTCAAATTGTCAAACTCGTGTATTAAATAAATTCAAGTAGTTTAAGTCTTTGGTTCTTTTAATTGTGCTGATTTTGGCTCACGTTTAACAAAAACCCACCAATTCACTATTTCAACAAATCAAAATACTTCATAAGACCAATAAAAAAAACATCTAGTGAATTGTTGGCCTTCTGGAAAGTATGTTCATCTACTGTACATGTACTCAATACTTGGTAGTGGCTCCTTTTTGGAGGTGATCAGTTTGTGGCACTGCTGAGGTGGTTTCTTAGACAGCGGCCTTCAGCTCACTTGACGGCTTCAGCTTTGGTTTCTTGTTTCTCAATTTCCCTCTTGACAATATCCCATAGATTCTCTCTGGGGTTCAGGTCTGGTGAGTTTGCTGGCCAGTCAAGCACACCAACACCATGGTCATTTAACCAACTTTTGGCTCTTTTGGCAGTGTGTGCAGGTGTGAAATCCTGCTGGAAAATAAAATCAGCATCTTCAAAAAGCTGGTCAGCAGAAGGAAGCATGAAGTGCGCCGAAATTTCTTGGTAAACCGGTGCAGTGACTTTGGTTTCCAAAAAAACACATTGGACCAACACCAGCAGATGACATTGCACCCCAAATCATCACAGACTGTGGAAACTTAACACTGGACTTCAAGCAACTTGGGCTATGAGCTTCTCCAGCCTTCGTCCAGACTCTAGGACCTTGGTTTCCAAATGAAATACAAAACAGCAGTCCAGTTCTTCTTCTCCTTAGCCCGTGTAAGACGCCTCTGATGTTGTCTGTGGTACAGGAGTGGCTTAACAAGAGGAATACAACAACTGTAGCCAGTTGTGTGGTGGCTCTTGATGCCTTGACCCCAGTCTCAGTCCATTCCTTGTGAAGTTCACTCAAATTCTTGAATCGATTTCGCTTGACAATCCTCATAAGGCTGCGGTTCTCTCGGTTGGTTGTGCATCTTTTTGCTTCCACTCAACTTTCTGTTAACATGCTTGGATACAGCACTCTGTGAACAGCCAGCTTCTTTGGCAATGAATGTTTGTGGCTTACCCTCCTTGTGAAGGGTGTCAATGATTGTCAACTGTCAGATCAGCAGTCTTCCCCATGATTGTGTTTCCTAGTGAACCAAACTGAGAGAGCATTTTGAAGGCTCAGGAAACCTTTGCAGGTGTTTTGAGTTGATTAGCTGATTGCCATGTCACCATAATCTAATTTGTTGAGATTGTTTTTGTCAAGTGTACGAGCCCAGTGTAAAAGCCCTCTTAAACTACTTCAGTCTGTGTGCACTGCATTTCTTTAATACAAGAGTTTCACAGTTTGAGTTGAATTACTAAAATAAATGAACTTTTCCACGACATTCTCATTTATTCAGATGCACCTGTAAGAGCAAGGAGCATGTTTAATTTTAATTGTAATTAAGCAATTTTCTCCCCAAAATTTTAATTTATTGTTCTAAGATAAAAAAAAATAAAAAACAGAAAGAAACAAAATTTATTTCTCTCTCTCTCTCTCTCTCTCTCTCTCTCTCTATATATATATATATATATATATATATATATAATCCGAAATGTTATAGTGCAAATTCTTTTAGGAGCATTAACGTTTTAGACCAATATTTTATGATAGATTTTTCTGAAGTTTTTCATTATAATTAAGCATATTCTTCCCCAAAATTCACATTTTCATCACTTGAGCTGAACATGTTTTCCTGTGACTCACCCACACAATGACCTAATGCTTTCCCAAACTGTTCCTTGTTCTGCTCGCTCGCGCGGGATGCCAGGTTTGATGATGTCATCGAGAGTGTGGGCAGAGTCTTGTGGTCGAGTGTTTAAACTAGACAAGAGTTTGTGTTCCTCTGCAAATTAAATGGCGTCCAAATGACGCGTTTGTGTTTGAGTAGTCCTCATAAACTGTGAAATCACTTCTCTGTCTCTCAGGTTGTGCTCTAAGCTCCAGATCCAGTCCAAGATGGATTCTGCATATCTTTTGGAGTCCTTGGCTGGGAATTTCATGGATGTAGTGCAATACAATGAGGACAACCGGGAGTTTGAGGTGTGTGAGGTCATTGTGTGTGTGTTTAGTAAATTTTTGAGTGTGTGTGTGAGAGACAGATAAGAGGCTGGATATCTTCAGGTTACCAATAAACCACTGCGCTGCAGAGCAGCAAGATTGAGTTACAGAAAGAGAGGAACTGACAGAATGAGAGGAAGAAAGATGGGAAAACGCTTCTGGAGACAACAGACATTTATAGTGGGAAATTTTTGCAATGTTGGAACCATCTATGAAAATAAATCTTAAAGGAATAGTTCAATCAAATATGAAAATTTGCTCAAAATTGACTCCCCTTCAGATCATCCAAGATATAGATGAGTTTGTTTCTTCATCAGAACAGATTTGTAGAAATGTAGCATTACATCACTTGCTCCGCAATGGATGCTCTGCATTGAATGGGTGCCGTCAGAATGAGAGTCCAAACACCTGATAATGTAATCACAATAATCCACAATCATTCATAATCTGCAGTGAATGGGTACCGTCAGTGAATTCTAATAAGTGATGTAATGCTACATTTCTCCAAAACTGTTCTGATGAAGAACCAAACTCATCTACATCTTGGATGACCTGAGAGTGAGTACATTTTCAGAAAAATTCAATTTTTAGGTAAACTATTGCTTTAAAGCAGATGTGGTTAACACAACCAAGGAGCAAACACACACTCACACACACAGATTCCATGGTGTGATCCAAGCAGTGAATGAGTGTGTAAGTGGAATTTGCATTAAGAGGTGTGTGTTTGTAATCAGAGTCCAATCTCGGAATGTTCTTGGAATTTTGGTTCTGGTTCCGATAGATTCCGTCTCACATCCTGATTACGAGAGGCTCTGAGACTTTTGTCCTGAGATGCCTTTTCTCAATTAGTTTTTTTAATACAATCCCGAATTTTTTTTTTATAAGAATTCAGACATACTATTTCCTTCATGGACATCTTGTGAGATATAAATTATTGAACGTTTTTTTTTACGAAAATGCAACAATTTTTCTTTTTTTAAAATGGTTTATTAGAGCGTAACAATAAGAAAATAAACATCAACAGCAAAACCCAAAACAACGAAACACACGCATACAAAGCATTCCATCATTAACAAAAAAATTTACAGAATAAATACAAAACATATTTACAAAATATATTTACAATTTTCCAAAAATTAAACCGATAAATACATTTAAATTAATTAAAGATTAAATAAATAAAAATTTAGAGTAGAAGCACATTTATAATTATGCATTTAGGGTTGCAAATAAAAGTAATTAATGTAATTTTTAAATCATTATTTAGTAAATGTACTTATTTCAGTAAAAATCTATTTAAAAATAAAAAAATTCAGTTCCAGCCACTTCTTTTGAAACACTTGCTTTGAAACCAGGTTTAGGTAAGTCGTTATATATATATGTATGTATGTGTATATATGTAAATGTGTGTGTTTTTAGGGCGTTGTGGGCACTAACATCACCATAAAGGTGTTGTGCAGCGTGATGCTGGACTCTTCGTTAGGTGAGCCGTACGATCGATACGCTGCTGTGGCTCGACTGATGCAGAGCACATTCTCTCAGACCTGCATAAACACACAGTACAAGAGCTACATCCAGGACATGAGCAACACCAGCTGGAGCGGCCCTGAGGCCGGAGGAGGTGTGTGACTGTGTGTGTGTGTGTGTGTCACACTAATGAGTGTGTTGACATCATGGGCGTTTCCTCCGTGGAGGCGAGGGTGGCAGTGTCTCCTCAAAATACTGGATGAGAAAAAAATTCTTAGTACAAAAATAAAACAACTGTGATTGGTTCATGCGATAAATCGTGTGTTTGTGCTCGTTTGCGGATCAGTCTGAATGAACTATATAATGATGTTAATGAGAAGACTGGTTTAAAGAAGTAAACAACTCACACACTTAGACATGACCACTTTGCTATGTCAAAATAAGACTTAAAATGACATGAAAACATGATCTGTGGGAGCATGGGCGTAGAATATGTGGGGGACGTGCAAGTGTGTTCATGTAGAGATTTCTAAGGGCCAGTGTGAAGAAATCTACATTTAAATGCATAGAGCATGACCAGATGTTTTATTCATATCCAAAACTAGACGATGTGAACATTATAGAGTGCTAAACACTCTCATGCAGTGTATATTTCGCTTAATTTAAACAGGTGAATCTCATGAAAACAATATTAGATTTAGCAGAAGAAAATGAAGCCTAATTAATTGATTTATTTGTTTTGTATTTGGTACGATTGCAATGCAAAGCAGGGTTTTCATGTTTTATAAATGTAATCTGGCACTTTTTATTTAAAAAAATCTTGAATTCAAAATCAGTTTGGTTTCTAGTATGTTTATGGCAGTATGAATGAAGGTTTTCTTTCTTGATGTCAAAAATATTGTATGTAGCATAAACAAAGCCTAATATGATTTAATTTTTATTTAGTTAGTTGTTGTTTGATATTTTCATTTTTATTTCATTTTAAATTCAATTTAGATAATTTATTTATTATACATATTTTATTGTATTTTTTTATTTAATTTATTTTGTAATCTTATTTAATTTATTTGTTTCGTATTTATTTAGAAAATTCGGTTTTATTTACTGATTTGTATTCTATTTAGTTATTTTTCTATTTAGTTTTTTTTTTTTTTGAGATGCAATAACCCATTTCATTTGTTTCATGTTTATTTAGTATTTGCTTATTTTATTCTATTTTAATTGTATTTACAAAACAATTGTATTTATTGATTTTGTACTTAATTAGTTATTGTTTAGTTTTATTTAGTTTTTGCTTTGTACTTATTTTATTTTATTCATTTTGTTTTTTTGAATGAAATATCACCCTGGCATGAGAGACTTTGCAAGATTTATCCTACATCATCTTCATTTGATTCATCAAATATGCCATTATTCCATTATGAAGCTGAAAATGAAGCTGAATTTAGTTTGTGTGTTTAGGCCGGCAGTGGGTGTATCAGACCTGCACTGAATTCGGTTTTTATCAGAGCACAGATTCACCGAACCAGCCCTTCAGTGGATTTCCCTTACCGTAAGTGTGTGTTCTAGAGTCTTCTTGTGTCTGTCGTCCTGAGCTTTGTTTGTTTGCAGTTGCATTAAGGGTTAAGGGTTTTTTTGCATTGAACTTTCTTCTTCTCTTCCCTCTCTTTCTTCAGCTATCACTTGCAGCAGTGCGCTGAAATCTATAACCTCAGCACCTCGTTGGACGATGCTATTCAGCAGACCAATGAGGAATACGGAGGATATGACATCAGAACCACTCGCATCGTCTTCCCCAATGGTTCCACTGACCCTTGGCACGCCCTTGGAGTGACCCAGGACATCACTAGCGACCTTCCAGCTGTCTTCATCAAAGGTCTGTGCCGTCGTCTTTATTGTCATTGATCTGTTTTCTGTTTAATCTCACTGGCTCTGCTCTCGCTCAGGTACGGCTCACTGCGCTGACATGTACCCGGCCCGAGCGGGAGACCTTCCTCAGCTGAGTTTAGGACGGGACCACATCTTCATCCTGCTCCAGAAGTGGCTGGCCGAGTGATGGACAGCAGCAGCAGCCAGTCAGGCGCACAGACGTGTGTAACAGCCAATCATGATGTTTAATGCTACTATGGCGATGCAAAGAAGGAATTTTCTTGCTTTAGAAATCCATTTTGGTGGTTTTTATAACAATCTTGATTTCCAAATCACTATTGATATGCAATTTGTTCCTGAAAGTATGAATGAATGTCTTTTTTTTTCTTGATGTAAATCACTTGTGTGTATTGTGCAGCAGAGGTTTCTCAATAAAATAAAATTTCATAATGTTGAAAACTTTTATAATTGATTTCATGTTGTGTTTAGGAGTGTGTTTAAGGAGCAATTCTGAGTTTATATCTCGCAGTTCTACGTTTTTCTCGCAACTTTTGAGTTTATAACTCACAATTCTGACTTTTCTTCCCAGAATTCTTAATTTATGTCTTGCAATTCTAATTTATTTTTTTAATCAGAATTGTTTATATCTTGCAACAGAGATTTTATCACAATTCTGAATTTATATCTTGCAATTCTAACTTCTTTTTTCAGAATTGCTGAAAAAAAAAAACTCAGAATTGCGACTCAATTCTGACTTATTTTCTGGCAATTTTGAGTCTACATCTCACAATTTTATTTAAATATAGTGAATTATTTTCTTGCAATTCTGAGTTTAGATTTTGCATTTCAGTGTTTATATCTAGTTTATATCACACAGTTCTGTCTTTAACTTGTAATTCTAACTTTATTCTCAGATCTGTGATACAGTAAGTCAGAATTGTAAGACAAAAAGTTGCAATTAGGCTACTTTGTTTCCGCCATGGTATAATTCTTTTTTTTTCATAGTTATATTTCCTTTATGAGAGAAGTCAAAGTTGAATAGTCTGTATCTGTGATATGGAAGACTCGCATAACCCTGTTGAAAAAAAAAAACAAAAAAAAACATCTAAAACCGGCCTAAGCTAGTTGACTGGTTTTTTGTGGTTTAAGCTGGTTTTTCCAGCTGGTCTCCCAGCCTGACCAGCTAAATCATACTGTGAAGGTACCAGGGTATATTGAATGATTGCCATATTTTATGGTAGGCCTACTGCAATGCACTGTATTTTGTATTGTATTCGATATTACAAAGATATTATGCCAAAACTCCTCTAAAATAATATATACTCATTTACTAATGTATTCAGGTGACACCCAAGAACGCTTTCAAGTGTCACTATGGTACGTGTGCAGAAAGTAACGTTACTTTCTGTTAGTCACGTCTTCAGATTCCAGTTGCACAACACTTGTGCCAACGTTTTATTGATTTGTGAAAAACATATAATCATCTGCAGCACTAATCATCATATTCTTCCGCTTGTGCGTCATTTCTTGTTTACATACATGAGTGTTTAATCAAACTTACTCTGGAGGGTGTTTTCTGTGCTTCTTTCCTGGAATTCTACTACAGCGAATGTTTGACTTATGAATATTAATTACGTAACGGAACGCTCGGACAAGTGGTTGGACGGCAACCAAGTGACGTCAGAGACTTTTAACACGTCTTGAGCGGAGGAGTAATTCATATTCATGAGAAGGCGGAGCCCGGCGCAAAGGACCGAGAGAAATAAACGGAGGCGCAGCAGAACAAACACGAACGCTCGCGGAAGACACGCGTTCTACATCTGCGTAGCTGAAGAATCAGAGGTGCTTGTCGAGGTCAGTGGAGCATATTGCATCTTATTTTTCACCTCATAATCTGTCCAGGTTGTTTTGCACGTAATACATAAGGCATTTGTCACAGCTTTTGAAACCGCTTGGTGTTTGTTGTCTGGTGTTTTTATAGATCTAAGGATTCATGCATTAATAAAAACACGTGAGGGATTCGGAGGATGACTTGTTTAATGTTTTCGAGTCGTTGACTTTCAGTTCCAGACCCCGCCCCTTTTATGGCGTTATAAAGCCTATAATTAAACACAGTTACTGAAGCTGTTTACCACGAAAACAACGCTTTACTCATTCGGGTTACAGAAAACACTGCTTCACTGTCATAAGACTAACATTAGACCAGATCAGATAAGTCAAACTATTATAAGACCAACATCAAAATAGACCAGAGCCAGATGCATAAACTTAAGCTCAACGTTAAGACCGTCTTAAGAACTAGTCTGATCAGCATTCACCAAGAATCATATTTTTCGTGTCTAAATTAGACCAATGAAGGTTTTTATGTAACATCTTATGAAAAAAAAGATGACTAAGATGTAGTTCAAGCATTTTATGCAACTGGCTATAGATCAGGTTAACTGGAGCAAATTAGGTGTTTAATTGTTCTAGGACTTTCATTAGACATTAGCTTTAGATCTCAGTTGCCTTCCTAAGACTATTATGTAGGTATATATAAGATGTTAGATGCATAAATAGCTACTGTGTTAGGACCAGTGTTGGGGAGTTACTGCATGTAACAGAATTGCTTAATTTAATTACAAAATAAATATAACTGAAATCTGTTACTGAGAAAGAAAAGTGTAAATTAATTAGTTACTTATTGAAATGTTAACGATTACAATGGGAGTGACATCTGAATATGTTCTCACACTGTTACAGATTTGAACCAATGTTTCAAGAGTTTAGGACACAGAATTTTATATTTCCTATTTGGATTTCTGTAACTATATCTTATGATTTAAAATCTGTATTTAACCTCAGAGCAAAAAGAGGTGCTAAAGTCTGATTTTGTGGCGGCTGTGCTTTAAAATTGATATATGCTAATCTTAGTTCAAGTAAAGAAGAAAGATTCTGAAAGTCTGATGTGATCAGTGTTTGAGCACTACTGTAAAGTCAAGCCATGCCTGCTTGAAATGTTTCGAAATGATTAACAGTTGAAAACAAAATAAAGTAAATGAAATAGTTTCACTACTTATTACATTTTAAATAGGGTAACTTGCTATCTGTAACCTTCCAAAGTAACCTTCCCAACACTGGTTAAAACTGCTTCTTGAGAACTAGTTTGACCAGCTAGCAGTCTGCAAATGGTAATCAGTCTTTTTGGATTCAAATTAGACCAATTTACCGTTTTGTGTGACTTTACAAGGTTATGACCAGTCTTGAAGAAAAAAAAGATGACCATGCAGTTCATGCAACCGGCTCCTGTTTCACTGACTAATAGTGAATGTTCTCAGAACGTTCTGGCAAGCTTCTCTCATAGTTATATTAACGTTAATAGAACGATTGTTCAAAGTGTCTGGTCTTTAATTAATGTTGTCAAAATGTTAGCAGAAAAACATTTATACGTCGTTCATGGAAATTTTTTTTTTTTTTACATTTTTAGCTGGACATTCTACTAAGGTGTTTTAAATGTTACAACTTGTTTCGGAATGTTTAGAGAACATTTAAAAGTAACGTTCACAGAATGTTCGAAAATTGAATTTTTGCATAACCAAACAAATTAGCAAATCGTTCTTAAAACATACAAGTTTTAAAACAAACCTCAGACTAAATCAGTTCTGTTTTGAAGGTTTATGAAGGATTGTGTGTCTAATATGTTTTATTGTACTGTAAATGGTCATAATATTTATCAGGACTGATAATTATGCTAAACACTTATAGCTGTGAAATACACTAATGAATGATTTATCACAACAGCCTGTCAGTCGAGTGATATGATATTACGGAGTAATTTTGAACTATTTTAAGCAGACACATTTTCTGTTGGTTTCTTAAGTACATCATTAAATAATCACAAGAGATGTTTTCTGCAAGGGACTGTCCTAGCTCTCTAAATGGGGACATTGCATAGACCTTTAGTTAAAAAAAGTCAGAATTGTGGGAGAAAAAGTTGTCAGTCTCTTTTCATTTTTATTTCACAGTGGAAGCACTATATATATATAAATATATTATGATGAAAAAAATCTCATAGATCAGGCTAGTAGATTTTATCTGGTTAGACAATTGTGAGATAAAATCTATCTTTATTATTATTATCATTATTACATGTTGGAAATGGGCTCCATAATTACCTAAACCTAATTTTTTTTCTCATTTGTACAATTAAATAAAATTATCTTTATTTAACTTTTATTACATTTTTGTGAGTCATGTGAGTATCTCTCCAAAAGAAGTCTTTGGGAGATTTGCTCAGGTTTTTGTATTTCTGGGTGCAAATTTGTCCCCAAAATATGGTTAAGTAGACCACACGTACACACACACACACACACACACACTATCCTTAATCAAATAAATTCCTGAGCCGCAGGGCTGTGTGACGAGAAACAGAATAGCTCAGGAGTGTGTGAGTGTGTGTGCACAGTTCCAAGAGCCCAGAGGATTGTGGAAAAGTGTGTTTCTTGGAGCCGTTCTTTACTCAAGAAAAAAAAAAGAGTCTGTGTCCCAGAAAATCGTTGTGCTTTGTAATCAAGTAAATTATCCATCCATCCATCGTCTGTCTAGACACTTTTTTTTATTACTAAATGTAATTTCAGAGATGCAGAAAGGTATTTAATTTTCGTTTATTTGATTTTGATGAAAAACAATAAAAAAAAATGTTTTTCTTTGGAATAACATTCGCTGATGAATTGTGAACAATAAGACAGTTTTATCTTTCAAGCAGGGTTGGAACTTTTGTTTTTAATATTTAAGCATTGCAATGTATGAAGCTGAGCATCTCCTTCATCACCTCGTTTCTCTCTGTTCTTCAGGTGAGCCGTCTGTGTGTCTCTCATGATGTTTGTGGTGTTACACGTCTGCGTGTTGGTGGCGGTTTGTTCTTTGAGTGTTTGCGCCTCTCAGTCCTCGTCTTACAGAGAGCGAGGCTCTGATCTCGGTCTGCAGGTGTTTTTGCGTGTGGTCCAGGACAAACCGCAGGAGAATGTGGTCATGTCTCCTCACGGCGTGGCCTCTGTCCTGGACATGCTGCTCCCGGGGGCCCACGGAAACACTCGCCGCCAGCTACTCACAGGCCTCAAGTACAAGAAGACCGGTGAGTGTTTGCACTGGTTTCATTTGCTTCCCTTTAGCATTATAACTTAGTGTGGAATTCAGATGTGAATGATACCTCAAGCCAGAATGGAATGTTGAGGATCATTGGTGGCTAATGACAAAATCTTGGAATCTCAACCCTGTAGATGACATCTTGAAACTCATTTTGCGTGTTGATTCTGCTCTCAGGTACATATAAGTTGTTGCGGAAGTTGCATAAGGCCCTGACGACCAAATCCAATGCCGATGTTGTGACGATCGCCAATGCACTGTTCCCCAATAAGGACTTCATCATGAAAGAAGACTTCCTGACAGCCATCAGAGAGAACTTGATGTGTGAAAGTCAAGCCATTGACTACAGCGACCCAGAGAAGGCTGCAGAAACCATCAATACATGGGTGAAGAACAGCACTAAAGGTACACCTCGCTTTAACCTTTGACCCCTCCATCTGATACCCTCACCTCTAGTCTGAATTCATTAAAGTATTTTTACAATACTACTGTATATATCTTGATATTTCATATCTTGTAAAAAATTTCAATCTCATACAAAATGAACACAAAATAGAAAACATTTGATAAAATAATATTTCGTTTGATCTCTTGATGTTGTCCTTTCAATGATAATTGGTTGAAAAAGAAGAAAACAATCCCTTTTTAGGCCCTGTTTAGCACTATATTTGTGTAGTTGCAATTAATTATAATATTAATATTATATAAATATATATGACATTTATTCTGCTCTGTTTTTTCTTCATCAGGTCAAATTCCTAGTCTGGTCAAGGCAGATATGTTTGATCCGGCTTTGACTCGGTTGGTGGCTGTGAATTCCATTTACTTCAAAGGCCTCTGGAAGTCGCGCTTCCAAGCCCAGAACACCAAACCCAGAAGCTTCACTGCAGGAGACGGGAAGACATACAAGGTCCCCATGATGTCCCAGCTCTCTGTCTTTAACATAGGTGAGACGGTGCCATTTTCTCCAGGCTGCATCAGATATTGCACTCACACATTCAATATGGTTGATTAATAAAAGATTTCCCCGCCACATGATTCGCGCCATTGTCTGGCTATGTGTGGAACTGTTTTCCAGAGACGGCGATGCAATAAAAACGTGTTCAAAACGTTTTTAAATTGCTGGGAACGCTGGAGTATTTTAACTTTACAGTTCCTCGTAACGCAGCAGATGGGAATGAAATGGTGTAAAATGTGAATTAATTGAATTCTAATGCAAACGCCAAGAGTGTCTAGCCATTGTCAGAAGGATTTAATCCAGTAAAACACCAATAAACGTCTGCTGTTTTACTAGTTGTGATATAAGCACTTTACGAGCAGAATAAAGTGTTTTATAGACCGTACGAGAGGACTGTGTTTATAAGGTTCACTGGGGTGACTGGGATATGATCAGTACACACATGCTATTGGTTTTTCAGGAACATTCATATATGCACATGCTGAAATGAAGGTGCGTACAACTAATATTTAACAGTTAAGTGTGCTGTTTTAGTCTTGACTAGCAGCATGAATCTATTTAGTTGTTTTCATTCTCTCTTCAGGTCAAGCAAGCACTCCACAAGGTTTGAAGTATACAGTGATCGAGCTGCCTTATCATGGCAACAGCATGAGCATGTTTATTGCGTTGCCGTCAGAAAAGGCCAAGCCCCTGTCAGCTATTTTGCCGCACATCTCCACAGCGACCGTCCTAAGCTGGACTAAAATGCTGGGCCAGAGGAGGATGCGCCTGCTGATGCCAAAGTGAGATCTCTGTTCTCAATGTTATCCTTTAATATTCACCTGGTCTTTTTACCCTCTAAAACAGTCAGCATCTTTTGTATGATGCAGTGTTGTTTTTAAATGAATATAAAGAATACATTAATATAGAATTTATACATTTTTATAGTATATATTCATATTTAATCAATATTAATAATGACCATATTTTTAATTGAATATAAAGTCAATTGTCCAAATTTGAAAGGTGTAATAATGTTGAATTTATGAGACTCTGTCATAATAAGATAATAATAATCTAATTTTTGATCAAATAGATTTTTATCTCATAATCAGGACTATGTATGTCATGTTTGTCTTATTGTGATTTAGTACGTCATAATTATATTTTTCTATCTCATAATTATGAATTATTATTCAATCATTTTGACTATGTCAGTAAATTTTGTATCTCAGAATTATGACTCCATATTACTCGGTATGAAATAAATGTGATTTTTAAAAAATGTGATATATTTTTGATTTGGAATTTTTATGTCATAATGACTCTTGTATCTCATAATTTCAACTTTTTTATATAATTATGCGATAATCTTATAATTATGACTCAGTATCTCATAATTTGTTTTTTTTGGTCATAATTTTGAGAATCTTATAATTATGACTCAGTATCTCATAATTTGATTTTTTCTTTCATAATTTTGAGAATCTTATAATTATGACTCAGTATCACATAATTTGATTTTTTTTTTTCATAATTTTGAGAATCTTATAATTATGACTCAGTATCACATAATTTGATTTTTTTTGGTCATAATTTTGAGAATCTTATAATTATGACTCAGTATCTCATAATTTGATTTTTTTTTTTCATAATTTTGAGAATCTTATAATTATGACTCAGTATCACATAATTTCGCCCAAAATTGTTTAGGATTTGTAATAGATTTAGTTTTACTTTGAGATACTTTGTAGCCTCATGGGTTTTGCCTGTCTCCTCTTCTTCGAGTAGATTCACAGCTGAGGAGGAGGTAGATTTGGAGGGTCCTCTCACAGCGATGGGAATCAAAGACATCTTCATTCAGAACAAAGCTGATTTCAGACACCTGAGTGAGTGACAGCTGTCAGTCAGACGCAGCACTTTCTTCATGAATTCATTTGATGTGCCTATTTTTGTATTTGACCAAGTGATATCATTGGCTGTTGACTGTGAACTTCAGTTGCATGATTCATGTCTCTCAGTGGAGTGTGAAAGTGCACTGCTCACCATCCAGAGACGATCTTTGAAGAGATAATTCTCCTCAAAGCCTGCGCTGTATTACCATATTTCATGCTCAAACTTTAACCTGAATTGCCGCGAGCGGTGAATTACTGTGCCTTGTCATTTACAACTATAAAGAAATATCATAGCTCACCCAGAAATTAAATCTATCGTCACTTACTCAAGCACATGTTTGTTAGAAATTCAATGGTGACACAAAGGGTTTTGAATGAGTAAATGATGACAGAACTAGCACTTTGACAGGATTTAAAGCCCTTAACATTCTTAAACCTGGGTTTTTGTTCTTTAGGTTAAAGCACTCCATGTCCCTCTGAGCTGAATTAAATAGTGTGTGAATGCCACTTCAGATGCAACTGCTGCAAATATTAGTTTTGTTGATACTGGTTTCATTTGTTTGGTAACAGCCTAAATGTCTAATTACCCTAATTGACTAATTTAAATGTAATAATTTGACTCAAGAGAAAAAAATGCTTTATTAAAGGTAAAAATGCCTATAAAAGGTAATAATCAATTTAAACTTATACAGTATGAAAATATTAATTTCTGTTCACTGATGTGAACAGACCACACAGAATGATGAATATCAAAAACGGCAGCTGTCCATGGTAGTCAGATATCAGCACAATAACACACTCCGCAAAATATCGTCTAATTATCTAAAATATTGAGATATAATCTTTTTACAATATCGCATACCCCTAAGTTTGGCTTTATATCTCATAATTATAATTATGAGATACATATATCTCAGTCTTATAATTAGAACTTAGTATGACATCATTTTGATTGTGTCATAATTTTCGTGTGATTCACTCAAAACAATTTTTTGTTGTTGTTTTGAGTGAATCAACCTTGAAAATATCAGAAACTGCCAAAAGAATGACCATCTGTGGGGAAAAACAAAAAACGATAGAATCAAATATGAGAATGTACCAGAGCACAGAGGCAAAAACACTATAAATGAAGATTCAGATCAGCTAGAGGAAGGAAGGAAGTGGTTTTTGCAAGCAATGTATGCCGTAGTGTTTGAGATGAAGCAAGCAGAAATGCTATCTCGAACCTGACCTGCAGCTCTGGCAGTCTGAAGTGTTCTGTCGCCCCCGTGTGGCAGTCTGGTGTAATCACATGCGTCTGTGTGCTGAAGATACAAAGACTTCTGTATTTGTGTGTGTGCAACAGGTTCAGAGTCGGTCTATGTGTCCAAAGCTCTTCAGAAAGCCAAAATAGAGGTCAATGAGGAGGGAACCAGAGCCTCTGCCGCCACCAGTAAGTTACTGTGCCACACGATATCCTCTGTTTTTAAGTTATTCAACTCACTGGACGTCCAGCAAGACGTGCTTCATCTGTGCTCGTGATCCTAGCGTGTGTGTGAAACTCTCATTTCAGCTGCGATCTTGTACGCCCGATCTTCTCCTCCATTGGTGAGTGTGGACAGACCGTTCCTGTTTCTCATCAGACACAATCCTACAGGTACACACACACGTCCACGTTTTATTGGTTTATGAAACTGTAACATAAAAATGTTTCTGGTATGAAATGCATCTTAAATTAGATCTCGTTATCTTCTTAGGAACTATTTTGTTTGCTGGCCAGATCAACAAACCTTGAGCTAGAGAACCGAGGAGATTCGATCAGTGGTCAACACACACACACACACACACACAGACACAGATGAATATATTAAACTTTTGTCTTGGACTGTGTGTCCTTTACTAAATTTCTCAAGCGTCTTTTATCCTCATTTTGACTTGGTCTTTGTTATTTTTATATCCTTGAGGAACATTTTTATACATGGTTTATAATTTGTGTGCAAAACTTTCTCACAGAATGTGTGCAACTTAAATGCTGAGACATCTTTTGTTTAACTTTTTTGTCTTTAATAAAATAGCAGTTTATTTTGTCACATTAATGATATATTGTCCTATTTTATTAAATAAGGTACTCACCTTGTTTGGTTTATGTTCTAACTAAAAAGCATTTGTTGTTTATTTAATAAAAATATTCAAGGTAGTTGCTTTGATAGTGTTATTTTTTTATGCTTGATTAATATTATATTACATTAAGATGATATATTACATGTTTCTTTTAAAAAAAAACACTGATATAATACTACATACTACTTGCAAGGAAAGTTTACTTGTATAGCAGATTATCTTCACAATGCTAATTCAAAGTTAAAAATGATAAGGTTCATGAATATATAATAAATTCATAACAAATAATAATAATAAAAAAAGATATATATATATATATATGTATACACACACATTTATACCAATGTTAGTATATTTATATGTCGAATTACATAGAATTATCTAAGAATAATAAAAAATAATTGGTCATAAAATATTCATGAAATGTGATAGACGTTGATAAATATTCTGAATACTAAAGATTATAAAAGACAATTACTATAAATTCAAAAAATTTTTTATATATATATATATCTATATATATAGATATATATATATATAGATATATATATATATATATATAGATATATATATACATACACACGTGTGTGTGTGTTATAAAAGCCAATTACTATGAATTCAAAAAATATATTCAAAAGAATTTATATATATATATATAATTTATTTATTTTATTTTTTATTTTATTTTTTTTGAATATATTTTTTCCTAAAATATTTATGAACCTCTTTTGCATCCTATATAAAGAGGTTCATAAATATTTTTACTATATTTGTTTTATTCATTTATATAATATTGCATTTATACTTTGTTATATTAATAAATAAATATATTTACATATAATTTTAAAATATATTTTTAATATAAATTAACAACATCCATGTAATGCACAGTGTTTATAAAATATTTTACCTTGATCTATTAATACGAATACTTATAATAATAATAATTAATAATTATTCTAGACACATAAAATATATTAAAAATATTCATATATAATATTTTGGAATTTATTCTACACAATATAAAAAATATACAGCGTAATTTGGTCGCAGAAGTAGACCGCGGTCTTTTCGCAGTTTATTTATTTATTTATTTATTTATTTTACGTGCGCGTTCTCGCGGAGCGTCGCGGTACTCGCGCTGTTGTGTTATTGAAGCGCTCAGCTGACTCGAGAGGAGGAGTCGTCGCGTACAAGGAATCAAGGGGAAAACAGCAATGGCGGCGGAGATCCATTCCAGGCCCCAGAGCTCCAGACCCGTCCTGCTGAACAAGATCGAGGGCCACAGCGACAGCGTGAACGCGGCGGTGCTGATCCCGAGGGAGGATGGAGTCATCACGGTCAGCGAGGACAGGTACAGCCGTGCCGGACAACCGCTGGATAAAACATCATCATGTCCATAAACGCCCACTGAACACTTAAAGCAAAACTAGCTTGCTTATTTAAGCTGTTTATTTCTTAAGTAACGTGCATTATTACTCGATACACTATATACACCATAATACTAAAGGATTCCCATGTTTACATGGAGTGCACGTCCAAAACATCATGCTAGTGTTTGTTTTTAGTGATGCACTTGAATGTGACAGATGTTACTGTTCTTTTGGTTCAATACGTAAACCTGAATTAATGTGAATTACTGTATTAATCATAATGTCCAGTAGTCAAGTAGAAAACCACGTGCTCCCTGACACTAGCACACGTAATGTTACATGGCAGAGACGTCTCTATGACGTCATCAAGTCGTATTTTTTAAAGCTTTTGCTCATCTGCAATACATCAGATTTCAAATAGACGTTTAGAAGATGTCTTTAAGATGTTTATGATTTAGGATTAGGGTAAAACTGACGTCTTGGAGAAGTCTGTCAGATTTTTGAAGCTTAAAATTAACCAGGTTATTATCAGAAATACATTTCAAATGTCTGATTGTACAGTATTTGAAGGAGATTCCATTCACTGATTTTCATGTATTACAGAAACTGTAGTAACTATGGTATGTTTTGGCATAAAAGGTAGTTGTCATAGTAAACTGGATGTGTTTTCTTGTTTACAAAGATATTGTGTCTTTTTGATTTTTATCTGGAGCAGTTCTTTGTTGCTCGCATGGTTTTTTATGAGGAAACCTGCTTGGGAATGTAACTGAAACCAGCTGAATGTTTTTTTTAATGGTGTTATGTGACATTCGTCAGCTGGGAGACCAATTTAAAAGTCCTGCAAAGCACCTTAGGCTGGTTAAAGCCGTTTTTTTCAGCATTGCTGATGGTTAAGTTCAACTTCGGGTGAACAGATAAGTGTTTACGTTTTTGTTTCCGCTTGAAATCACATCCAATGTCGCAATGCATTTCTTAATGAATTCTTAATGCATTGAATGACATCCTTTTAAGACTGGATTGAAACAATCCTTTTGAACTCCGACAGCCATTAAGTGCAGTTTAAGGATTAGCAAGAGTTCAATTAGTTTGAGAAGCAGATCTTAAAGTATTTAGAGTTTATGTTGAGAGCGGTTTAAAGATCAGATCTTATTTGTACGATCAGGTTCATTCATATAGTGCATGTAAATGAACTGGCTTGGCTTCTAGGCATGGGATTTTTTTGGTATTTAAACGTTGTTTACTTTTGAAACGGTCTGGTTTTGGCAGGAGCAGAGGCGTTTTTAACGGGTCTGGACAAGACTAAACCAGTGGAAATGCATATGTGCTGATTACTTAAAGGAATAGTTCACCCAAAACTGAAAGTGTGATGTTTATCTGCTTCACTCCCAGGTAATAAAAGATGTAGGTGATTGTTTCTTAAGTAGAACACAGACCAAGATTTTTAACTCAAACCGTTGCAGTCTATCAGTCTTATAATGTAAATGGGTGGGAATCACAGCTAAAATATACAATAAAATAAAAACATACACAAACAATCCACATTAAACCCTGTGGCTCGTGATGATACACTGATGTGTAAAGACACAAAACGATCAGTCTGTGCAAGAAACTGAACAGTATTTATATAGTTTTTTTCCTCTGATTCAAGCAATATCCGAACTGTTAGAAATCTCCTGGTTACATTCAAGACCGATCGTTTTGTGTCTTTACACATCATTGTATCGTCACAAGCCACAGGGTTGAATTTTTTTAGTTTTTGTGTATATTTTAGCCATGATTCAATCCACTTACATTATAAGACTGATAGACTGCAACGCTTTGAGTTAAAAATCTCTGTTTGTGTTCTTCTGAAGAAACAAAGTCACCTACATCTTTGATGTCCTGAGGTAAAGCAGATAAACATCACATTTTCAGTTTTGGGTGAACTATTCCTTTAAATGTTTGCCACATGAGAGCAGATGCACAAACTTTGCAAAATATGATACTCTTGAGATTTTAGCAAAAACTGAAATTAAAGGAACCGACATTTCAGCTGCTCTTGGAACACGTGTGTGTTTCTGTGCATTACCTTCACACTTCAGAGGGTTACGATGTTAGTTTTTTTTATTTGTATTTATATATATATATATATATATATATATATAAAATTCTATATATTTCATATAATATTTTACATTAAATGAAAAAAAAAAACTCTGGGGACACAGGGGTTTCTGTGTATGACCATAACACTTTAGAGGGTAGTTTTTGTTAGTTTTTTATATTATTATATTAATTATATATTTTTTTAATTGTGTTCTTATATAACATTATTTTATATTGTGATATTTTATAATATTATTATTTATATTATTGTTAAATTCTATATATTACAAATAATATTTTACATTTAAATTGTATGTGTGTGTGTGTATGTGTATGTGTATGTATATGTATATATATATATATATATATATATATATATATATATATATTATATATTATATATATATATATATATATATATATATTATATATATATATATATTAGACACACACGCACACACACACACACACATATATATTGATTGATCAGATTGATTTTCATGCTGTATTTCTCCTTGTTTTTGTTTCTTTCAGGACGATTCGAGTTTGGCTGAAGCGGGACAGTGGACAGTACTGGCCCAGTATCTATCACACTGTGTCCTGTGAGTATCACCCAAACAATGAAAATCGCTAACTTTTACGTCTCCAATATTGCGAGACCAGGTTTGACGTGAATGACATAGTGAACATCATCAGTTGCAAGTAAATTAACAAATTAAAAAATAATTTGTGTTCACATCACAGTCCCTTTAAGTCATGTCACTCGGTGGCATCTTTAAAAACGCCTCTCGTGTAAATCACCAGTGAAATCTGACAATAGCTGTCTCAATGTTGATTTTGCTCAAATAGCATTGAAAACGCTTATTTTTAAGGCTATACAGGCAATGTGCATGCACAGTCTTGAGTGTTTCTATAGCAACCAGGACTTCTGACGGCAGCTGCAGTGACACAGTGACTTTACTGATTAGCGATTAGCTCTTTTACTCAGAAGGCGGGGCTTCGTTTGATAAAGCGGCTATATTGAGCATTGCATTTTTCTCCAATTCAAAACTTCTACAGTCTTTGGTTCGCCTACAGTGGTATGTTCTCTGTATGGTAACTCTGTTATATATTCCCCAGTATCATCAGTAAGTGTGTACGTTTTTAATATGCCATTTCTTTTTTTGTTTGAGCAGCAGTCATGTCAGATTCCAACTGGAGCTGTGTTTGAGAGAAATCATTTGAGAAAATTAGGAGTGTTGGGGAAAAATTGTTCGGAAACTGTTATTTATTTAATATAAAAGAATTTATTATTATTATTATTTTTATCTAATATATACAGTACAGACCAAAAGTTTGGAAACATTACTATTTTTAATGTTTTTGAAAGAAGTTTCTTCTGCTCATCAAGCCTGCATTTATTTGATCAAAAATACAGAAAAAAAAATTAATATTGTGATATATTATTACAATTTAAAATAATTGTTTTTAAATGTATTATACTTTAAATGATCATTGTATTTCTGTGATGCAAAGCTGAATTTTTAGGATCATTATCACATGATCCTTTAGAAATCATTCTAATATGATGATTCATTATCAAAGTTGGAAACAGTTCTGCTGCTTAATATTTTTTCAGAACATGTGATACTTTTTTAGGATACTTTGATGAATAAAAAGTAAAATGTTTTTAAAATATAAATATTTTGTAATAACTATAAACACTACTGGTCAGTAATTTGGGGTCAGTAATTTTTCTTTCTTTCTTTTTTTTTAATAAAATCAATACTTTTATTCAGCAAGGATGTGTTAAATTGATAAAAAGTGATAGTAAAGAAAATATATTATTAGAATATATATTATTAGGAATTTTTATTTTATTTTGAATTAATGCAGTTCTTTTTAACCTTTTATTGATCAAATATATGAGACAGCAGAACTGTTTCCAACACTCATAATAAATCAGAATATTAGGATGATTTCTAAATGATCATGTGATCGACTGGATGTTACATGTGACACTGAAGGCTGGAGGAATGATGCTGAAAATTCAGCCTTGCATCACAGGAATAAATTATTTTTTTTTAAGTATATTCAAATAGAAAACTATTATTTTAAATTGTAATAATATTTCACAATATTACTGTTTTTCTGTATTTTTGATCAAATAAATGCAGGCTTGATGAGCAGAAGAAACTTCTTTCAAAAACATTAAAAATAGTAATGTTTCCAAACTTTTGGTCTGTACTGTTTATATATTTTTATTAGCGGTATTACATTTTTTTGTTTGTTTTTTTGAGCACTATTTCAATGAAAGTCTTTGTGTTTGTGTCCAGCTCCGTGCTCCTGTATGTCATATCATCATGAGAGCAGGCGGATCTTCATAGGCCAGGACAATGGAGCTGTTGTGGTGAGTGTCACTGTATCACCCCCTGAGGGCCAAAGTCTTCCAAATCTCAAATGTTTTGTCTCTCTGTCTCTTGTCTCTTCATATGCTTCTCCGTCAGGGTCTATCTATCTATCTATCTATCTATCTATCTATCTATCTATCTATCTATCTATCTATCTATCTATCTATCTATCTATCTATCTATCTATCTATCTATCTATCTATCTATCTATCTATCTATCTATCTATCTATCTATCTATCTATCTATCTATCTATATATGTACATGTATGTGTGTGTACATTAAACTCTAAAATTAAAAGTTTTTTCTGTGGAGTACAAAATGAGATGCTTAGCAGAATGTTCATGCTGCTCTTTTTACATGCGTGTTTTAATCAAAAATACAGAAAAATTTAACGATTTAGAATTGGTGTTTTATATGTGAATATATTGTAAAATGTAATTTATTCCAGTGATGCGCAGCTGAATTTCAAGCATCATTCCTCCAGTCTTCAGTGTCACATGATCTTCAGAAATCATTCTAATATGCTGATTTGCTGCTAGAGAAACATTTCTGAAACAGATTCATTTTTTTTTTAAGATTGTTTGATGAATAGAAAGTTCTTTACCATCACTTTTGATTAATGTAATGCATCCTTGCTTAATAAAAGTATTTATTTCTTTAAAAAAAAACTCTAAACTTTTAAACAGTCTATAATCATTGTAGACAATAAGCACCACAAAAGTACTCAGGAGACTTGAAATATAGTGCATAAATGGTGATATTTTTAGTTGTTGTCCTTTTTGGGTCTAGAGTGCCAGGTCAGTGTATAGAATGGAGGACTCAGTCTGAACACAGTCTCATTTTGTGTTTCATGAAAACATGAAATTCCTCTGAGTTCGTGGCCATCAGTGGATCATCGTGTCAGTTTTCTGTAATGGTCTTTGTTTCTGTCTTTCACAGGAGTTCCTCATCTCAGAAGACTTCAACAAAATGAACCACGTCAAAACATACCCAGGTAAAACCAGAGGCTTGTGGGAAGTGATCTAGGCCTCATTTCCATTAGTGTACTAACACACACTTTAGACGGGGGGCAAGATTTCCCTTCCAGCAGAGCGCTGAAGTGTGTTTGTATGACACATGTGCACTCTCTCTCTCTCTCTCTCTCTCTCTCTCTCTCTCCTTGAGTGAGAAACACACACATGCTACTCTACTTACATTGGCCCCACCGATCATCATTTGTTCTTTCCCAGCATGCCCTGGGGCTCAGAGTCCAATGTGAGTTCTCACTGGACACACACTCACACACAAGATGATGATTATGAGTAGATGAGTCAGAGCAGATCTGGAAAATGTGTCTGGAAAAAACCGGACAATGCCAGGAAAGTGTGTTTGAGAGAGAGAGACTGAATTATGGCTTATAACTGTAAAATATTGCACGGGGTATGTTTGTTTCGTTCTGAAATAACAGAGTTATACTGTTGCCCTGTTACACACAATGACATCATCAGATACTGACATCATCCCACAAACATCTCAACGCAGAAAACTCTGCTTGAGGACAAAAGTGTGTGTTTGTGTGCTGAATCTTAATCTGCATAATGTGCCCTACAACAGAGCATGCTCGTGTCATACTGTATCCAACAATGCAGTGTGCTCAACTGGATCTTCTATTTCCAGTGTGGCGAATGAACCAGGAAAAAGACAAACAAGGGAAAAAATCCTTAATTGAAATGCTCAATACTCAATTTGTTTATAAACATGCATGCGAATAGTTTTATTTTAGTGTTAATTCTATACTATTATAGTTTTTATTAATAATTTTGAAATTTGCTTTTATTTTGTACTTTTGTCATTTTTATTAGTTTTTGCTGTTTTTAGTTACACTTTGGAATACGTTTACATTAGTTAACATGAACTATATATACTTATAAAA